>NC_079490.1:37686388-38012222 GCF_020520425.1 Spinacia oleracea
GAGTCCCTTCAATTTGACGATATATTCAAGATAGACTGTCAGGACCAGTCCTGTGACTAAGAAATGTCTATCAAGTGAACTTGAATGTCAAAGGTTGAAAATGGTCCCTAGTCGGAGTTTTCTATAAAATTGGACGCATAGAAAACGTTAGACGATTAGAATGCAAGATGACTAGTAGTTCTGTTTCTTGAACTATGTGGACATGGCAATGTCATAATCATTTGCATAGATACTTACTTTGGGAAGACTAGTATCGGACAAGACCTATGAAACTTTACTGTAAGAGATGAAAATCTGTCATAAGTAAATTTCATTAAAATTATTAGACACTAAATCCTCAATACCTGAGTGATTTGAGATTACTTGTTTGAGAACTGGTTGCTTTGACGTTGACCAACCGTCGCACCGTAAAAGGAGGCTTTAAAGGCAACGCTCAGGTAATCACCTATCAAACGAAGTCTAATCTCAAGATCGCAAGATTGGGATTGTCCTCCCATAAATCGGGATGAGATGCTTAAAAGTTGTACAAGGCCACTCGGAGAGCTAGAAACTGTGAAATGCATGGCCGTGCTCGGATGAATCATAGGCTATGATTATCTGTTTATTTGATCAGTTGAACTCTGAAACCGAGAAACACCTCTGGACATAATAAGGATGACAACTCTTACCTTATGTTCAAGAGCAAGCATCGAGCGACAAAGGAATTAGGAAATGCACACTTGTCCCTAAGGACAAGTGGGAGACTGAAGGAAATAATGCCCTTGGTCCAAGTATGCATTCTATGTTAAGTCTAATAAATGCGGTTCAGTATTAATTAACAAGTTAATAATTCAGTGAGATCAAGTGAGTTGAATGCCTAGCTAGAGGCCGCTTCAGTTCAAGTGGAATTAATGATATTAATCCACAACTTACTCTTGACTGAACCCGTAGGGTCACACAAATAGTACGTAAACGGATCAAGTATTTAATGGCATTAAATACTCTATCTATGGATATTCGGAATCGACGGATCTTGGTTTCAGTGGGAGCTGAGATCGTCACAAGCAAGAAATGAATACTCCGGAAACGATGATATTGCCGGAAACGGAAATATGGATCGTATCGGAAATATAAATATTATCCAAGTCGTAGATGTTGCCGGAAACGGAAACATGGTACGTATCGGAAAATATTATCGGAAATGGAAATATTGCCGGAATCGGAAATATTGCCGGAAACGGAAATATTGTCAGAATCGGAAATATTATCGGAATCGGAAAATAATTCCGAAAACGGAAATATTAAATATTTGTTCGAAACGGAAATTAATTCCGGAATCGGAAATATTAAATATTGTTCGTATCGGAAATGAATTCCGGAATCGGGAATTTAATCGGAAGCGTATCGTACGAATTAGCATCGGACGAGGCCCGCTAGACGAAGGCCCAGCACGAAGCCAGGCCATCGCCCAACGAGCCGCACGCCTCGACCAGGCCCAGTGCAAGGCCAGGCCCAGCCAAGGGCGCGCGCGCGCAGCACCGCACATGGGCTGTGCGTCTGTCGTGGGCCGCAAGGCCTGCGCGGGTGCACGGCTTGTACGATGCGTGTGCGGGAAATCCTAATCCTATTAGGATTTGTGCAAAGATTAAAATTCTAATCCTATTAGATATGCTTTGTTATTTAGAGTCCTAATAAAGTTCTAATTAGCAAATCCACATCCTAGTAGGATTACAATTCCTTTTCCATACTCCTATAAATAAGTGCCTAGGGTCACAATTTATGGGTACGATTGAAGTATTCAAAGGGTAAGTTTTTGAAAGAAAATTCAGCCACTCTCTTGCACTAATAGCCGAAAATTCCTAAGCACCTTAAGGGCGATTCTAGTTGGTCAATCTTGAGGCGGATCCGGACGTACTGTGGACTATCTACGGAGGGACGACACTTGGAGTCCTAAAGACTTGTTCTTGTTCGGTTCGGGCGCAGCTAGGGAAGGCACGCTACAAAGTGTATGCATCTATACTATGCTAAATGATTATGTGTAAATAATATGCTTTCCTGGCTTTATGGTTTTTTCCGCATGATTTATGTATTGTCATATGTATCATAACCTAACAGTGTGGTCAAGGAGGGAAGATAACTTTTTTAGCTTGTTTACGGCAAGGTCAACAACAATCTTATAATTAGGATCATCATCTTGAATTCTTGGAATCATCATCTTATAATCAGAATCTTTTGTTCATCTTGTCTCTTTAATTAGGTCCAGATTTTTACTTTTGTTTATCTACCAATTTTTTTTTTCTAGAATTGAGTTTATTTAATTCTTATAGAAATTAGGGAATTTAATTGGAGAATTGAGGAATCCAATTGGAGAATTGTGAATTTTAATTGGGGAATTTTGAAGGTTCAACATGGAGGAGAGAGAAAGCTTAAACTAACTCCAATGGTGGTTCCATGGCAGTGGGGAGAGAAATAGAAGGGAATGGGTGAGATGAGAAACGAGATGGAGATGGGATGGTGGTTGGAGCGAGGTCGGCGGGCAGCAGTAGGCGAGAAATGGTGTCGGGTGGTTTCTATGGTGGATTGGTGGTAATGTGGGAAGGAGAGAGAAGATACAGAGGTGGAAGAAGCAAGTAGGAAAGAAAGAAAAGAGAATAGGAAGAGAAAAAGGAAAAAGACATGTGCTAATTGGAGTTTAACGGGTTAATTATATGTTAATTGGGTTGATTAGGAGTTGATGACATCATCAAGGGTATTTGGTGTATTAAGTTTTGAATTAGGGGTATTTGGTGTATTATGAAAAGTGCAGGGGTATTTGGTGAATTTCTTTAAACCTCGGGGGCATTTCATGAAAAAACCGATTTTTTTATGTCACACTGTATAATGGTCCCCAAAATAAAAATATAGGTCACAATTTCATACACTAGTCATACACTAGTCATTTATTTACACACACGTTATATTTAATCAATTACTCAACTATTAATAAGATGGTATTTAGTTAAATACTTCCTCGTTAATAGAAGTTAAAAAATGGAAAAGGCTTTTAAGTAAACAATAGAAACCTGCAGTAATTCGCCTAAATGTATCAATCGGGTCCACATAGAATTATCAAAGTTAAATAAAATTAATGTCTACAAATTTGTATTGAGTTTAGGCTCACAAGAGAGTAATGAATGTAAACACCAACGGAAAATAGTTTCGTAATACATAACGCCATTTATCCGATCTTGTTGGTTAATATGTCCAACACTTGATTGGAGTTAACCTCGTTGTAGAAACTCCCCACAAGACGGCCGAGTATGTAGTTCTTCACTTGTTTAGCATTTGTTTCGTATAGCTGCGCATGTGAAAAAATGCACTCGTATTAGTACAAGTAAAAGTTAAGTTTGTGTGATCAGCTTTGCCCTGTTTGTGGCAACAATGATGAAACTGTAAAACATCTCTTCTGTGATTGCACTTTTAGTGCTAGCTGTGCTGCTTCCTTGTTGCATTGGTTGGGGTTGCATTGTACCAAATCTGACATGGGACAGATTATGATCTGGATAAGAAGATCCTGCAAAGGGGACTTCAGAAGGAAGGTGGCCTATACCACTATGGCTGCTTTGGTCTATCACATCTGGAGAGCCAGGAATACAGCTGTTTGGGATATGACAGTGCCTACTTTTCAGTCCACAGTGCAAAGAGTTCAGTCTGATGTGAAATGTAGAGTTCAGAACCTAATAAGTAAGAGGGTAAAGCAATCAGATAGGGATTGATTTTCTTCCTTGTAATTCTTTTTTGTTTCTCCTAGGTGTGATGTATTAGGTTTTATCAGGCTGCTGCCTTTTCTGTTTTCTTGGAGGTGTCTTGCCTTCCAAGTTTGGGTGTAACCTTGGAGCTCTATTAATATATTGCTCTCTTACTTGCCAAAAAAAAGTTAAGTTTGAATAGAAATGTAGTGTAACCTGTTACCTTTATCATATCCGCTACACTTTCCACGACCGAGAACAAACGAACCATACACAGTAGCCCCTTGTCGAAGGGAGTTTTTTCCACCGGCTTCTTTACCAATTTTACAACATATGTCGATATATCCCATTCGTTGTTGTGGAATCCCAAAGGTACTTGCACGGTAGCGAATAATTTCAGCAAAATATGTACTATAGTCGCGGACACACTGCACATTGTGTGTGATTTCTTGCCCGTGTCATAAACGCAAATTCGACCATCGTCTGCATCTGGTGAGGATTTCTTGTTTACCCTCACCGTGTACCATCGGCCAGCCGTGTTTATGGGTAGATAAAGCTGCGGGAAATTAATCAGATTAATTGACATTCTAACTTTTTGCCCACGAAGAATAAGTGAATAGTAATTTCTATTACCTCATTGATCTTTTCTAAATTAAATCCCAAAGCCATGTCAACCATGACCTTGTCCACCATGTTCTTCAAATGCAACGGATTAAATTTCATTGATGGTTGGTCGCAGCTTTCATATAATGCACACTAATACATCAATAGAAAATTTTCTTAGTTGTTTAACATCAGTCCCAAAACAAAACTCAGTAGTCGATTAGGCTTAGGCTTACCAATTCTACCGGGCTGACCACGTACGAATTCATAAACACCATTTCTGCGATGTCTTTGTTCAGACAAGCACACCATGCAGACATGACCTAACAAACAAAAAGTATAGTTGGTAGGTTTATAACATGTGTTTTGCAATACACAACACAGGAATTTCGTATGAAAAATAAGTGATTACCTCACGTCCTATTTCTCCCTTGCTCTTAAAAGAATCATACAATAATCCACGTGTTAGTGCTACGTTGTTGTACTTGAACAACACTTGCTCACTGAACTTTTTACGATCTAATATAATAGCTGCAATGGATTTCTGAATCGGATCAAATCGCCTTGTCGGTTGAACACCAGATTTCGAGACCAAGTCATCATCCGATTCGGTTGCATCTTCATCAGTGTGTTGCCTCGCACTCACATCGTGCGCAACAGGGTTTTCATCTGGTTGATTTACCTCTACTTCAACGTCTCTTACGTTTTGTCCAACATGTTCTTGCTCTACATTTTCCCTCAAACCCGTATTCTGACTTGCCATGACTTTCTCATTTAAGTCACCTGCGGATCCATTCTTTGCCTGAAAGGATACAGAAAGGCAATCATGTTTACCATATGAATAACTAGCACAACCCTTGAACCCTGGTACACAGTCGAATAAATTATTACCTTCCTAGGGATGCTCTGCCTCGCACCATCTTTGCATTGAGATTGACATACTCTCAACAATTCGGTTGGGGGCGGTCTTGGCTTTCCGGCATTGTTTTTACCCTTACGGTCATCCCAAGGACGACGGGTCAAAGGTTTTCCTCCCGGATACTCTTCGCCGTATACCACATCACGAACTACCTACAGTACTGTATGTCATTCATTGTTGAATTATGTAGCACGTAATATATAAACTTGAAATGTAATTGTTATTACCTGTGCATACCCAAATTTACCATATGTACCCCTGTCAAGGTTCATTACGGCTTTAACATCGTCCGTATTCCATGCCCCAAGTCTTGGACTATCAGTCTTCCATGCCTTTGCAGTTTTTGAATATTTAATTCTGTCCAGGTATGCAATCTACCAAACGAAAAACATCTCATAAATGAATGTAGCATTATTTATATTCAGAACGCACACCAATTAATGTGTCACTAAGTACGTACCATCAAAATGAATGCGGAGGCACGTCCTTGCTCCTTACCACGCCCAGTTAACCAACGGTATAGAAACCCACACCAATTCCACGCGTTTGGATCACGAACATAAGTTTTTTGTAGTATGGGTAGTAATTTTGGACTAATGAAATTGTACTTAGTCATGCAGAAAAGACATCCAAAGGTAAGCAACAAAAAATGTCGCAAGAACAAAAATTTATCATTAACTTCAGTCACACATAAGTTGTACACTTTGGTGTACTGTATACCTTTCCTCATGTCATAAATAGTTTCAAACTCTTTCACCAGATCCTCATCCAGTTTCATTAACGGGAAGTCATCCTCCCCTATTGGTAGTCCCGTAATCCATGATATCATCTCCTCATCTATAATCAACTCATAATCGTCACGTATTCGTAACACCTGCTTCTTCCAATCCCATCTAGATTCTAACCAAGTAATGAAATTCCTATCTACTTTATTGATTTTCAAATCCAAAATTGACCCAAACCCAGCATCCTCTACCCAGTCCCGTCGAATGGGGCACAACGACAGAACCATGTCTGTCACAAGGGACGGGTAGACCCTTAGTGATGTATTCTGCAATTTGTATCCGTACATGGTCAGTATATGTAGTTTATAAACAATGAAATTAAAATAAACTTTGTTCCAGCAAATATACCTGTTTACTTGCTTTACTTTGACCCTCTCCTAAAGGTGGTCGTCCAGGTCCCCCTGGCTTCCATGTTCCACTAGGCTTTGGCCTAATTGCTCTTTCCTCTGCGGTCAATGGTGGTCGTCCCCTTTTTTTCCTCGTTGGCTTATCATTTTGATTGTCAACACTGTCTTGCAATTGATCACTACGTTCACCTTTGCTTGATTGGGTGTTCGAGTCAGCACTATATGGATTAACATTTGTTGTAGATTGTGTTGTTCGTTCAGGTTGGTTGTACTCCTACGTGTTTACCAAAAAACTATAGTAATTATGTTTGTAATGATAAATTCCAGTTATCTATGTGTTTAATCTACCATTACAACTAAGTTCATAAACAACTAACCACATCATCCTCGTTCAAAAGGTAGTTGCTTATGTTCTTGATTTTCATATCTAACTCATTTTCCTCAAATTGTCCGATATCTTCCCAAATGATGTCCTATAAGGAAGAAGGAATTGAATGGAAGCAAGTATAGACTTGGGGTTATTACAGGGCAAAAAGAACTATGTCCAGGTGTTTTTATACTGTAATAAAAATTAAATTTGGTAAGGGTCTAACCGAATTACCTGATCTACTTCGTCAGCTACGATAGAAATATTGTCCACTACCTTCATTATGTTGTTCAAATGTTGTTATAAATTAGCTAATAATACATCACAATCCAAGAATAAACTACAGTTAACTACGCTACATTAACATACGAATTTAAACGAATTTAAACTTATTTCAGTACAAATTAGAGTAAATTTGGTATTGTACCTTGGGTGTTTCTCCTGTTTCGCTTCTGAGCTCTTCGTTGGGAAGTCTTTCCTGGGTCGCATCGGCCGGATTACAGTCTGATCTTCTTTCAACTTCCTTTATCACATTGTTTTCCTCATGAATTTGGGTCTTGTTTGAATTTGTGTCAACATTATTTTCGGAGTTTCTTTCAACTGGGTCAGGTTCGGGCTCCTTGTTGGGTTCATGCAATACGTCAGTGTTTTGTTGATCTTTATCTAGCTCGCATTGTGAATTTGTGTTTGATATTTCGTCGGAGTTGGGCACCAAATTTGAAGTGGAATGGTCCTTGGAAGTATCGGATCTCGGGCCTGCGGGCCCTTTACCGGGCTGAGCTGCTGGTAGAGCTGCCACAACTTCCACAGCCTTTTTTTCGACCAACCCAAACGTGGAGTTCACTCCGGCTGTTAAATCTGGGTGGTCTTCCCTGTCAATTGTTTAACATTCAACATCTAACATCCGAGGAACTACTACAGAGGAACAAATTGACAAAACTATGAAAACAATGCCACAACTGCAGAATTAAATGTTAAATTACCGAACTTACATGTTTGTATGCCCACGAAATTAGCCCAAACCTCAGCAATTTGTGATAGAAGGAGTTTAATTATTTTGAGAACTAGAATTTTGAAAATGAATTTGAGTAAAGTTGCCAAAAGTTTTAACCCAAATGAGGTTTGGGGGTCAAAACTTCGGTTCTTCCCAACAAAACTTTACGAAAAGTAAGAAATGAGTAATCTAGTTGGTAGGTGGAAATTTTTTTTAATTTTTTTTTTATAATTTAGAGATAGTTTTAGTGGTATGTTAAACTCAAATCTGTATAATTTGAAATAAATATATGTATTATTAATAAATTAACAGCGTCATTTCCCCCCATTAATTAAATATGTTAATCAATAACATTAGTCTACCTTGTAACAGTCGTTGGTAATAACCTACCCCCGTTTAATTAAACACATGTCTTTGCAAAATAGATCCTACACGTATGTGTCGGGGATCGACCATGTAACCCTAATTCGTTAGAAGATAACTCTATTTCAAGCACACTAGGCTTTGCAAACTAGACCGTCAATGTTGTTAGAACACACAAGTCTATTTCAAGAACACAAGTCTTTGCAAAGTAGATCGTGAATGTCGCATTTGCCGATCCACCATGTAACCCTAATTCGTTAGGACCTACCACCATTTCCCACACACGAATCTTAGCACAGTACACCGTCATTGTCGCTAAAACCTTAGTCTATTCCAAGAAGACATGTCTTTGCAAAATAGACCCTACACGTATGTGTCGGGGATCGACCATGTAACCCTAATTCGTTAGAAGATAACTCTATTTCAAGCACACTAGGATTTGCAAACTAGACCGTCAATGTTGTTAGAACACACAAGTCTATTTCAAGAACACAAGTCTTTGCAAAATAGACCGTACATGTATGTCTTGGGGATCGACCATGTAACCCTAATACGTTAGAACCTAACACCATTTCCCACACACGAGTCTTTGCGAACTTGAACGTCAATGTCGCATTTGCCGATCCACCATGTAACCCTAATACGTTAGAACATAACTCTATTTCAATGACACGAGGCTTTGCAAACTAGACCGTGAATGTTGTTAGAACACAAGTCTATTTCAAGCTCACGAGTCTTTTTCGTCAATCTCGTATTTGTGTTCCATATCAATTTTTTCTGAGGCATAAAGATGAATTAAAGATACTAATTAATTATTATACCGTAATAATTAAGTAAGTACTTAAATTAAATATTTGATGTTTTCGTTTTTAATTATTTATCATTAACTAGTACAACTACCTCCTTTTAGAAGTAATGTGTGTAGGAATAATGGCGGGAAACAAAACCATCTATAATGGTTATGGCAATATTGTGATAAAACGTAGATTTAATTAGTATAAACCAGGAAAAAACCGTTCTTTAACCTTTCACACACAAAATATAATTTTAATCAAGGATAATGAATATAAGTAAACCAACAACTCTGTATAAAGTTTCCCGCCGTTTTGGAGATACAATGTCTGACATTCACCTCCCATTTTATACACTACTTATAAGTAGACCTTTACAAAAATATAATCATATTCCACAAGAGCAATCAACAAAAGAGCAAAGCAAAACCTAACCACACATAGTTCATTAATCATACAAGTTAGTAATGGCTAAAGGAGTGCGTAAAGTGTCTAACACACCCAAGGGAAAGGGAAAGGCAGACGTTCAGACATCAATCAAAGTGAATGGGAAAGGTATGAGTTTCATTTCTTCAGTAACTTGATGTGAATTCGTGTTCATTATGATTTTAACTAACAGATCACGTTTACTTTTGTAGTCGTCCCAGCAACAAGACGTTGGTCCAAATATATGGCTGTCGAAATTGAACAGGAAAGGTTCAAGATCGAATGGAGGATGTTCATGAGGGCCGTCATTGATCGCCTTGGGCCTTCCGAGACGTCTAAGGTGATGAGTGACCTTTACTACGTTCCAAAGGTCAGTGAAGTTTTTATGGAAGAAAGGGATTCTTATCTATTAGAGCACTTCGATTGGAGAAACATTGAACCAAATAATAACGGAGATAGAATAATACACACTGCTAAAGCGGATAACAGACTTCTAAAGCGAGAACCTATTGAGGAAATTGACTACTTGATTAAAGAAGGGAAGCAAAAGAAGATTGACTTGATTGACCTCACCGACGATGTTTGAGGTGTCGAAGTGGCTAAGATTTCTACGATTTGAAACTCAATGTTCTCATGTAGTAGAGTAAAAGATTCCTAGTCGTTGTAAACCTTACGTGTGTTTTTTTAAAATTCCTGTATGACGGTTTAGTTATTTGGTATTCGAATCTAAATGAAATCGGTTCACGTTTCTACATTATTGAATTTTAATATTTGTTGCTTTTTGAGTCACCATTTTCTTTACATTAGCATATTTGCGCATTTGTGTCTGGGCTTACAACAACTTTATCACAAAAACAAGATCGCACTAAACAAATTTTTGTCCTTTGCACATAAGAAAATAAGAATGACCACAAGGCCTCTCACAAAGGCGGAGAAAATCAGGTATTTGTTTTCCAGATTTTTATCAATGAACAATTTTATTTTGAGTTTAATTTACAATCAATACTTGGTGTTTAATTAGTACAATTTACTGAAACAAGATCTGCAGTGAGTCTCCAATTGTTTGTATAAACTTCTGGTACAACGGCAAATTCGTTTTCCACCCAATTAAGGAATACGAAAATGGATTATCGGAGATGTACGCAGTGCCTAAGAAACGATTGAACCTACCAACTCTGAAGAACATCATCACAAAGTTGGGTTGCAGTGGTGATTATACGATCTGGTTTGTTGCGGAGATTGAAAGACTCGAGGAGGACGGCCAGTGCATTGAAGAACCGGACGACTTCTACAATCTAGTCGAACTGACTATGACGAATCCAGTAATTCATCTAATTGTTCAACATAAAAACGGAGAAGACGAACCAAAGGACACCCCAAAAAGGAAGTCGA
Source organism: Spinacia oleracea (assembly GCF_020520425.1). Taxonomy (NCBI): domain Eukaryota; kingdom Viridiplantae; phylum Streptophyta; class Magnoliopsida; order Caryophyllales; family Amaranthaceae; genus Spinacia; species Spinacia oleracea. The sequence continues at coordinate 37,697,083 of NC_079490.1, forward strand.
CGGCGCAGACGAATCCAACACAGAAAAAACCTAGGGTAATTGTTATTTAAATTTGGTACTTCTATATTTAATTTATTAATAACAACAAAATTGAATAACAATTAATTACCATACCTACACAAATTATTAGTCAAGCATTAGTGCGGGATATAAAGCAGATCCATATAGGGGGAGGTGTAAATGGATTAAGGATTTAGATGACTAACAAAATTAGGCCATGTATAATTTACTTTGTCCTTTAAGTCAAATTACTTGATCTAATTCTATTTTGGATATAAAGTGTTTTGTATATATTATGACCGAACTTACTTGTATCTGTTCAGATCCTAGGAATGGGTTTTGGATTGAGTCATTTTGCAAATCTGGTATCAAATTTAACAGGGAAACAAAAAATGTGGGTTGTTGATATGGGATTAGAGGAGCTCTTGTTCATGAGAATTAGAAACATTGATCCAAAATTTGGGTATTGGATAACTTCTAAGTTGGACCATGAGACTCTAGAATTAGAAATAAGGCCCAATTACAAGGTCAAGATAGATGAAGCACTTGTAACTAAGGTTCTCAGATTGAGATCGGGTTGTACCCTAAAGTACCCACGCCAATCAACAAAGAGTACATCTCTGCAATTGAAGAAGATGTACAAGGAAAATACGTTATACAGAGCAATTAAAGAGTCGGAGGTTTATGGAAAAATTGTTGTACAGGATTCAAGCTTGTTTGAGTTTGAAATGCATATTTTACTATACACACTAGGGATCTTATTATGCCCAACACAAAAGACCGGTTGGATAAGCCTGTTGCATGTGTCGGTCATATTCCAAATTCGTGTCGGCTTCGCGTATGGGACCAGGAGATGATAGACCGTGTACTGAAGAGTGATCAAGGAGCAACAGGGGAATATAGGTATGGGGATGTTGTGGAAGATTTCACTTACATTGATCTGTAATACTACACGTTGGCTGCTGGTACTACATTGTAATTTTAGTGAGAAACAAACTGTGTGTTTTTTCCCAGGGCAATGCCCAATTTAATTTTTTTTTTCCACGAGCTTTTTTTATTTAATTTGTGTATTTTTAATAAAGGACTTTTAAAATTTTTATTGTATCAAAGATTATTTAAACAAATGTGTAAAATATATGGTGATCCATCAAATTTGTATTTGAATTTTTTTTTTAATGTATGCAAGTCCATAACATTTTAATGAGGGAGAAATGTAGTGCACACTGCACACTACATACACGCCCTACAACGGATCTTTTTTCAAATTCCTATATAAGGGGAACCTGCCATCATCTTCCTGGTCACTTCCAAGTCTACACAAACAATTTTTTTTTAAGGTTATTCATATGCAATGTTGTTAGAAGGGAGAAGCCCAAATTCGAGTTCTTCAAAAAGCACATCCATTACAAGTGCATATAATATCTCATGCTATCATGGTTTAAAAGCAAAATTGCAGACTTGCAAACATACTAAAAATGTTGGAGAGAAGTTTTACTCGTGTCCCTTGTGGAAGGTATGTCGTGTACTTATCTCTGAATTGAAATTATATATTACTATGTAACGGTTCGAATTATATTACAGGATGATAACTGCGGATTCTTTTGTTGGGAAAACGAGATCACGAATGACACCATAAACAACATTCAAGAAGAAAATTCTTCGTTAAAGGAACAACTTATGCGCATGACACTTGAGAAAGACAATTTGGGTATGAAGTACAATATGTTGAAGGAACGACTGACCACCGCAGAGGGGGTTAAACAGGAATTGATGAAGCAACTTTTCGAATCTAAAGCTAACGAGAAGTTGGCCTACAAATTCAGCTTCGTACTATTGCTTTTTTTGTTAGTTTTTGCTTGCAAATTTAAATGCATATAAGTAAGTAATGTTGTAAATCGTACCCAAGTTGAAATGAATGTGTAACACCGTATTTCATATTGTACCTCGAAGTTAGTAGACAAACAAATAAAAACGAATATATTCTGTTATCTAAGCTAATTATTTTTTTTTTGGCCTTTCAGTTTGTTATGCGTACTAAAATTAATAATGAAATTGTATACTTGATAAAACACCGTATCCAATATTATTATTTTTCAGACAAATATTAAAGCTTAGATGTATTACGAAAAACTAAAACATAGCCTCAAGCATGCCTATTTTTCACTTTTTATCCTTCCCGTAAAGCATGCACTAAGTTGCTTTTTTGGACATCCTATTTAAGAAATGGGAACAGATTACCATGGAACACCATCTAATAATTAAGCATACCTAAGAAAACATTACCTAATACCATGGATATATTTTTTCAAAAAAAAAATATAGGAAATACATATCAGATTAACTGCCTACACAATTAATAATTTCTAAACATATAAAGCAGAAAAATGGACCTACCCTAAGACCCTAAACCTACAACTACTGTCTCACTATTTGGGACAAGGCACCAAACAATCTTGCACCTTAACAATATGGGACACTATATATAACCAATAAATTCATGGCTTCTAAGTACCACTTCATTTCTAAAGCTTAAAAAGCCACTATTCATCAGATTTAAAAGCATCTAACAAAAGGGAGACATGGACTTTCTTGGAGATATCTCAACGGGGGTACAAGATCAAAACAATTCAAAGGTTTATTCTTTAATTCTATACAACAATATTCGGTTTTTGTACATTTTATTTTATAATTTTTTGGCTACAGGTAGATCTTAATATAAAATGTAATTTTGCTACATTTTATTATCAAGCATTCTAACATTTACGTGTAGCATAATAATCATAATCAACGAGTGTGGGTATAACACTTAACCGATTCTAATAAATATATTTATTTTACAAGGACCGGGAACAATCAAGCTTGTCGGAAGATTTGCTAAATCAACCAGGATTCCGCTTCGCACCAACAAACGAGGAATTGGTATCGTATTACCTTAAAGGAAAGGTTATGGGTAAAACATTAGGAAATCATTTTATTTCTGAAGTCGATGTTTATAAGTATGCTCCATGGGAACTTCCTAGCATGGCTTTACAAAAAAATAACGAGTTATTTTGTTTTTTTTTCTGCGCGCCGGAAAAAAAATACCCAAAAGGAGAAAAAAGGAACAGGGGAGATCAATATGGTTATTGGAAGACATCGGGGAATGATAGAATGATAAAAAATAACGATTCACCTATTGCCCGTGTAATAGGTAAAGTTAAATACTTGGTCTTTCATGAAGGAAGGGCACCAAGAGGGTTAAGAACAAACTGGATAATGTACGAATATAGATTGGAAGACGATACACTAGCCGGAAAAAACGTACAACAAGAATCATACTACATTTACAAGCTCTTTCACAAGAAGCGTGAGGGAAAGAGAAAAAAGAAGAACAAAGGGGCCATTATATTTGAAGATGAATATGAAGGGGGTACCTCAAATGTTACTAATTTGGGTCATACTAATAATGTTGTCATTGCTTCTAGTATTGCATGTACTTCAACTACTACAACCATGCCAAGTCTCACCAATTGTTATGTTGAAGATGAAGCGTTCCTAGGTCTAGGATGGGATCAAATCCTATCGATTTTGGACGACTAATTGACTCGTTACGGTTTAAGTGTTTCGCAATATTTCTGTTGTAGCGTGCTCAATCTAGATGAAACAAAATAGTTTGTCGAAACTTCATTTCGTTAGTGTAACTTAATTTTTCAGCGTTATTCTACATTTTACAATGAAATCTTGATTTAATGATTTACAACTTTAACAAATTAGTCCTTTATTATTTAAATCATCAACATAATACAATGAGGTAATGTGGAAAATTGAACAAAAGATTCTTGCTGCAATTGAAAAAAAAAAGAATTAAAACACATGTAATGATTACTTTTGCGTTTACCTATGCGAATAAACTTGCGTGTGAAATTTGTAGCATTAGGTTAGTTGAATATTATAGGTAAAATTTTAACAGACCCGTTATTTAAAGTCACATACCACACACTATTTAATATAAACCACAATGAATAAAATTATACATAAGAACAAAAACATTATTAATTGGGAGTGGAAGTCTTAAGGTCAACAACTGCATCCCATCAAAGGAATGCTAGTAGCCTAGCCTAGTCTAGCTAGCCTAGAGCCTTTCAATTTCTGAAAAGAAAAAGTACCCATTGCAAAGCAAATAAAAGACACGCAAGAAATCAATTAGCTCCTCCTAAATTTGTATTGCTCATCACTCAACTTCTCTCCTCCTCCATCTCTCCTTTCTCATCAAAATCAATTAGCTCAATTATGGAAGAGGTCGATCATGAAAACCAAAACAACAACAACGATCCTGAAGGAAATCCCCTACAACTGAAAATGGTATGATTTTTCAACTCAAATTTAAAGTTTTTTTCCTTAATTCTCAACACTTTACATTGAATTTCTTCATAATTTCAACTTGGGTTGCTAATGTTTTTAAGGAATCTGTGCATTTAACTAATACAGTATAATGATGAACATGTTATAAAAGAATTATCAACTTTTTATCTTTGATTTTATCGTTGTTAAATTTGAAATAATAGAGATTATTTGTTAGTTAAGTGATAAGTATGAAAATTGGACATCTTTTAGGTGATAAAATCTGGTGGATTAATTAGAGAAATGCTAATGTAATTAGTGATGCGTGGTTTGGAAATGTGATGGAATGCGTATATATTTTGGTGAGTAAATGGGTTTAATCAAACAATGCATGCAAAGGATGAATATTTGCTAGTTATTCTACTAAGTTGGTTGTGAATTTGTCTAGTTATAAAATAATCTAATCAACACAATTGAGTGGGTTTGCTAAATTTGGTTGTCAATTTTTGGGGAACAAGGGAAGTAAAAATTTCAAGGACTCTATGAGTGTAGAAATTTTGCTAAATAGCAACACATCCACACTAAAGAATCACACTTGAGTTTACAAAAACACCAAGGAAACTAAGATAGACTATGTGCATATTTGATGACAACAATTAGCAATTGGATGTGAGTAATTGTTACATGTCAATATCATTTTCGAATTATGTGTAAAGGACTTAGTTATAGTAAATGAGGATAACGAAATGTACAAATTTTGGGTTTAAAGTTTTTTTTTGATATTTGTTAATTCAGCTAACTACGTTGAACAAAAGAAAACACCAACCGGGCCACCGATTCGCTCCAACGAACGAGGAATTAGTAGTCTATTTCCTTAAGAGGAAAGTAAAGGGAAAGAATCTTCGTGGTAATGAAGTTGCCACTGTTGACGTGTACAAGCACGCACCATGGGACCTTCCTAGCATGGCAGGTGTAAAATCAAGTGAACAAATCTGATACTTTTTCACCCCTAGTAAACAACCCGAATGCCAAAAGGGACAAGCGCGTAACACCATGGGGAAATTGGAAGAAAACGGGGACGGATAGGATAATTGTTATAGGTAGCCATAGAGCTAACGTAGGAAAAGCTGCAACTTTGGTCTTTTACGCAAGGAGGGGAAGAACTTCCGAAAGGACAGATTGGGTGATGCACGAGTACAAGCTACGAGATGAAAGATTGCATCAACGAAATATACAACAAGACTCTTACGTACTCTGCAAGCTTTATAAAAAAAGTGGATTCGGGCCAAAAACTGCAGATAAATACGGTGCACCATTTATAGAGGAAGAATGGGATACGGACACGGACGAGGATATCAAGGAACAGGAAGATAACGACAACTTCGCAATACTGGCGAAGAGCTACTGCATGTATTCAGGGCAGTAATTCGCAAAGTGTTTAGTGAGGTTTGACATGTTTTTGGTACGTGGACAATATGTGTTAAAATTTCTAACTAATTATTAGGGTAGTTTTAACTTCCTAATTTCACATTGGTGCTTAGTTCCTATGTCCCTTATTGCTTTTGTGGATTTAAAACTAGTAGATACACATGTTTTATTTCATGAGGGACAACTTTGATAGTCAATGTATCAATGTGACTTTTGTAATTAAGTATGTTAATATTATGTTTTAATCTATATCTATATATATATAAGGAAGATTTTACAATAGATACATTAAAATTGATTATGCTGACTTCAAAGTATTTTATTTTTTAATTATAATTAGTTTTTCAATAAAAATAAATGCATTAAAAATACCCCACTTTCATATTCTAAGCATCCACGTTCTTATAAGCAGTTTTTATCACTGACAAAAAAAATGAACAAAATTTCTGAAACATCAATCCAAAATTGATGTTCTTGTTATGAAATTAACGATTTGAGATCCTCCTAATCGGGGTTTTGGTAAATTGTCTGAAACTTCAATTCAAAATCGATCGCTATTGCCAGAAGTTGGTAGGGGTGGATGTTGCAGAGAGAATTGCATATTATGGGATAACATCAAATTTGATGAGCTATTTAATTGGACCGTTGGGGAATAGTAGGCGTTTGTTAGGAGTTTCTCCAGGATCAAGAATCAGAAAATATCAAAAAATTAAATTAAGATTGAACTTGTTAAGTTAATGGAGGAGGATTTCTAATTTATTTTTTAAAAAAAATATATTTATTCATGAATAAAAAGTCAGCATAATTTGATGAGTCAACAAAGATAAAGGGTTGAGATTCATTTTATTATGGTGGCTACCATTTTATGGTAGCCATTGAAAAATCTTCCTATATATAATAGCTGTTTTTTTTAATTATTGCCTAACTATTAGAGTGATATGGTAATTAATTATTGCGGTATACGTTACTTCAAATGGGAATAAATACATATCTGAACCATAATGACCAATGGCTTAGGCCTCATGTCTCACTGGTCTTGCATTGAACGTTACACATCAGCGCCCTGGGTTCGAATTTGGATACGAGCATATTTCAACGCGTATTATAAGAAACACATACACTACCCAAAACCTTTTTTTTAAAAGTTTTTTTTTTTTCAAAAAAAAACTTAAAAATTATATTGTCTTTTTCAGTTCACCGATTTACAATTAAAATTTTATTATTTTTATTATTTTTTCGCCTATGACCAGGTAACTATATTTTTGCAAATTTAAAAAATTAAAATTCACTTGCTTTCAACTTCGGTATCATCGCCATCTAAGAACAATGAAAAAATCTTCAGAAAAATTCGATTAATCAACACACCGACCAGGAAGCAATAAGCGCAGAAAATTTGAAACTACTCTTCGTGTAGGAATGTAAGAAAACGGGAGAGGAGATGACTTGGTGTGAAACTACAAACTCCGCATTTGGGTATTACCTTGGAAACATCGAAAACACAGAGAAAAAAAAAAGGGGGGAAAAAAAGGACTGAGTTTTGAAATTCAAATTGCAAAAGGGGTTTGAAATTTTGGAAGCTGAGTTGAGAGGGTTATGATGACTATACGCTGAATAGGATAAAAATGACCAACCAAAGCCTGGGGTAAGCTGACTGGTTTTACCCCCAGTCTATCTGTGGGTTTTGCGGTTTTATGCTAAAGGCTCAGCAGACATTTTCGTTCTCGAACATTTACACATATTAATATAATATACTGGATTATTCTGAAGTAATATACTCCCTCCGTCCCTTAATACTTGCAGCGCTTCTATAAATGAAATTTTTTACCAATATTATATTATTTCTCACACTTACCTACTTATCTGCCTACACCCCTACTCCCTACAAAAAAATCATTTTAAAATTCACACCCGTCACTCACCACTCCCTACCCCTTACACATTTCCCATTAATTATATTAAAAAATACCCTGCTATCAACTAACACACGTTAAATTAATAAGTCAATTCAAGTGTTTTAAAATACCCTACTATTAAGGGACGAAGGGAGTACTGGATTAGTCTGAAGCAGTTAGGAGTGTGTTTGCAGAATTATAAGTGTGAATTACAACCAGATAATTTGTTTGCAGAATACTCCATAATAAACTGCAAACAAATTATTTGTTGTTTATTTTTATTCAGTACCTGATGATATGTTTACCATAGTTTAGAACATGACAACATAACATACTCGTACGAAAGACTGAGGGATAATACATAAATATGCATTTGTGATTTTGTGCTACACTCTACACAGTTAAAAAGACTTGAAAAAAAAAAGTTGAAGTTAGAACTTTTCCTGTAATACAGATTACAGAATACAGACTACGGAGAACCATCTTTGTCCTTGTCCTCGCTTTCGCTCCCATCATCGTCTCCGTCTTCATCTTCGTTCCCGTCTTCATCATCGTCTCCGTCTTCATCTTCGTTCCCATCCTCGTCCTCAGAGCTAGGCGTTGCCATCATATAATCCTCAATATCTCGTATTATTTGTCGACGTGAAACCCGGCGTTTTTCTCTTAGTTGGCGAATCTGCTCATTAAATTCGGATTTCATTCTTTTATATTGGGATGAATCTGTACTAGAACTAGAACTAGAACTAGAACTAGAACTAATATTATTCTCTTCCCGAAGCATATCCTCGAGTACACACCCGAGAAGGACTTTAGTTAGTTCACCACTATCTGGAATTGAATTGCGTAAGCTGTTCTCACACGCTTTATTCCGAGTACCAGCAGTAGATAGTTCACTGTTTTCAGAAGTACATTCTTGTTCAGGATTCGTTGGTTCAGACGATTCTTGAGAGGGTTCTGATTCTTGACGGGATGTTTCGGTATCTTCCCTATTTCCAGAAGAAACTATTTTTGTATTGTAGCTTGAATTCTGTTGTCGATTTGTAATACTAGCCTGCTTTCTATTCTGTCGAAAATTTGGACGATTAGGGTTTCTTTGGTTCGGATTGTCTGGAAAATTGGGACGATTTGGGTTTGTTTGGTTCGGATTTTTCATACGCGTATGAAAATTAGGGGGGAAATTGAAATTTTCATTGGGTTGGACATTATCTGGATTGGTTTGGTTTGGATGTGGAAAATTTGGACAAGGATGGAAATTATTCGGAATTGTTTGGCTTGGAAAGTTTTGATTAGGTTGAAATGGATTTGGATGAAGAGGGAGATATGGATTGGGTAAATTATGATTAGGTTGGCAATTGTTTGGGTTTGAATAGTGTGTGAAATTAGGATCTGGAAAGTTTGTATGTGACTGGAAATTATTGGGATTTCTTTGGTTTGGATAAAGTGGGAAATTTGGATATGGAAGATTTTGATTAGGTTGGAAATTATTTGGGTTTGTATGGTTTGGATAGTGAGAGAAGTTATTGGGAATTTGAAAATTAGGATTGGGTTGGGGATCATTTGGGCTCATTTGGTTTGACTGATGATGAGGAGGAGGATTAGGATGATTTCCAGTATTTGAAGTTGTTTTTGGACGTTGAGTATTTTTGGGATTTGGATAATTTGAATCCATATTGAGAAAGTTTGGATTGGGTTGGGGATTAGTTGGGTTCATTTGGTTTGGATGATTTCCAGTATTTGGAGTTGTTTTAGGACGTTGACTATTTCTGGGGTTTGGATCATTTGAATCCATATTGAGAAAGTTTGTAGAATGATATTTGAGAGAAACTGAAAAAATGGAGCTGAGTGACTGAATGGGAATATGAATCTGTATAAACTAGTGAGAAATGTAGCCGTTGATATTGTCTTTTCAAAAGTAGTTGCATTGTTTATCAGCCTTTTCTGTTTCCTACCCATACTAATAATTAGCACTTAGCAGACAGAAATTTAGTTGAACATATTCAGTTGGTGATGTCTTCTTCTCAGGTAACAGTAGATTGTGATGATTTTAACGTGGGCCGACTTAGACATAGCACCGTGCTCTGGATTTGCCAGTATGGTGTTCTTGGGAGCACGGTAAGCCGGTAATATGGTACGGAGTATAATTGGCCACTTACTGTCTGTTGACAGATTATACATTCTGGACTTTTATGGTAAGTTGAAAAAGTATAACTAACTTGTCTCTATTTAGTGTACTTGACAAGGGTTGACTGTTGACAACCCTATGGGTTAAACAAACATTTATAAGGAGTCTAATTTACGATTAGAAAAAGGACGGAATTGTGAAGTCTGATAATGCCGGGATGATAACAAGGTATTTTCGGGTTTAAAGTATTCATAAAGCTGTATAAGTTAAAGTTAGTGATATGTTTTATAGGTGCTGATACTCAACAAACTGGTGCTAGTATTTCATTGTAGATTATATTGTAATATTGTTGTTGTTGTTGTTGTTAAGGAGCAGTTTGTCATAAGCTCCTCCGTAATACATAAGTTGAGCCTTACCTGAATAATTACTTGGTAGAGGAACTGTTTGGATTCAAACCCACATTGTTAGCATTATCTGCTCTTCCTAATTCATGCAAATGAACAGAATCTAATTGATGACCTTACGTTTTATGAACTTGTGAGGAGTGACTATGTAGAAAATTAAATGTAAGCATTTCAATGAATATCATATATTATCTGCTGGTTTGAAGTTCACTTGTCGGTTCTCACTCTTATTATTGTTTGTTGTTATTCAATGTTTTTTTAAACGTACTACTTAATCTGTTATCCAATTATTTGAATTTAAAAGCATTGCTGTACATAGTTCTAAACTTCTAATGCCCACAATTTGGACTTTTGTGCATTTTATCTGTTGTAGGAAAGAGATATGAGGGTGGAATGAGGTTCCTAATTACGGAGTAGTTGCATTACAAAATTTATCTGCATCTGGTGTATATGAAACAAATGGAGTTGGGAACAATGTTGTCTGTTGCTCAAACCCTGTTTACAGCGTTGCAGTGTATACCGACAACGTTGCATGGCTGAAGTCACTACCTATGGAGGATCTACAGTTTGTTAGTGAGATAGATAATGTGTGATAAGGTGCTGGAGATCGAATTTGTCACAAGTTGAAGATATTTTCAGCAGCTGCTCGTCTTCTCTGAGAACACTGAGGAGTTTTATCTAGGGAGATTTATCTAAGGGTTTGGAGCATCTTACTGAAGTGGAGATGCTAGTTATAAAGGATAACCCCAATATAAGCAGTCAGCAGTCTTGAAGATGAGAATGGGATGCCTTCATCATAATTCATAACTTTTGTTCCTTGAGCTTGGAGTTTCTTCCAAATCTAGCGTTTGACCTCCCTCCATTCTCTTACAATCAAGGGATGTGAAGAACTGGTTATGCTGCCGCAATCATTGCTCAAACTCACGTCTTAAAATAAACCAGGTATGGTGTACTGTAGGCCGGATAGCTACACTTAATTCTATTTCATATTGAGTATTCTCTACTCTTGAACAAATAATTTCTCTATGGACCTGATACCGTGTAAATACTTTTAACTTTTTCATACTATAGATAACAACTAATGACCTTGTCAATTCTTCAAATTTTTGTTCAAGGAAACAAACACTCAGGGATGTAGCTGGAAATCTCTACTGTATAAAGTTTACATGTTACGATTGAATAATGGATAGGGCATGTCTGCATGAAAAATCCATGTTATTTTATTTTCACAAGTATGATAAACAATTTAATATATCGTGGTGATGAGAGTTGAGACTAGCTAGAAATGGTATGCAGAAGATTTCTATCGTATATATGAGTTTTGTAGAAGATTACTCTCTGCCCTTCAAGTCTTCAACCCCACTATAGAACTTTTTGCTACCACTGTTATGTCTGCAGTTGAAAAAGGAAATCTGAAAAGGCGATAGTAAATCTTGATTCTGTGTTACAACTTACATGCAAGCTGTTATTTGCTGGATTGGTGTATGTTGAGGGATAAATTATTCTTGTTATATGTAGTGGTTTACTGATTTGAATATGCTTTAGAACTGTAAAACATCTTAGTCTTTTAAGTGCTACTAATTACTACGGTTCACAACTTTATGTAGGGTATTATTTATGTCCCGATGTAGAGACAACAACACAGCCCTCTGAAAGCCTCTCATCAACATTAAACAAATTCTCCTCTCCCCTTTGGGATGAATGCATAGGTCGGATTAACATCCATGAAAATAGGTTGTAATTCTGCCTATTTGATATTAACCTTAGTCCCAAAATGATTTGGAGTGAATGATATTGTTAAGAGTGTTTCAGTTTGTGTTTATTACCATATCTAAATTTGTGCTAATTTTTGGATGTTTGTGATTTGTTTTGTTCATTTTCTTGTAGGAGGACTTGCCTCTGAGACATGTTTGGAAAAATGCTATTGTTCTGTTCAAATCTCCAGTTTCCTTACTTCCTTCTGGCACAGGTTTCAGTTTACTTGATTACAGACTAAACTGGGTCAGCGGGTCATCCCCTTTGTGTTTATATTTTATAAGGTGAGGGATTGGATTAATCACATCTGTTACATTTTATAACCCTCTTTCCCCTGACTCATATAAACTCCTTCTATTCCCTATATTAAATGTAGCCCATTTACCGATTCCTTTGACTCTAACACACTCAAACTCATTGAATGTCTCAATCCAAGGTCAGAAATTCAAAAGAATTTCGGTTGTTCTTCAAGGTAATTAATACACTTATACTATTCAATGAATTCTGCATCCCTTGTTACCCATGTAGAGAAGATACAACGAACTCAGTTTATACGTGTGACAACAATAACTGAGCTGTATGTTTAATGAGCTATCATAAGATGTTTGCCTCATTTGTAAGTGAAGTTCTGGTTTGTGCAGTAAAGTTATCATTTGATTTTGAAGCAGACAAGATATTCAAGCTTTTCCAATAAATCTTGTCAACGTATCAGACAATTTCTGTTTCTGCTATATTGCTAAGATCAGGAATCGACCCGCGGTCTAGAGATTGAAGCTCATGAGCAAACTAGAAGATCGAACTAAACACTCTCTATTTGCATATTCTTTCCCAGAAAGTTACTAGACAATAATGTAGACCCAAACTAAGGCATTTTCAGTAGCGCTGGGAAGGACCAGAGATATGATTAGCATAATTCAAAAATATTTTTTATAATTTTAATAGGATAAGTGGTGAACTTGACCATTTTGAGGTTACAAGTCACAACTGCTTAGAATTTGTAACAAAAACAACACAAATCATCTTATCTGAAATGACCACATAAATCTTGCATTTAGGTTGGGTTTTATTTTGTTGGTTTGTTCAAATATGTGGTCATATACTCATATATGTTGGGTTTTTGTTGCTATGTGGCTTTCTAACATTGCATGTAATAGGTTCATTTGTATGTTCATTCACTCTAAATGTGATTTGATTACATTATCGTTGAACACACTATCTTATATTCTTATATTGACCTGTTCCACAACAATAAATATGGTGGATTAAAGCTCGTTTATAAATAAAACTAGCGTAAGATCCGTGTAACGCACGAATGAGATTAAATTTGTTTAAGGAGTATTATTAATTACTCGTAAATTCTAATTTATAAATAGAAAATATTTTTAATAAACTAAAATAGAGTTATATTCCTTGTGTGTATTTGAGAAAGTATAAGGTACAAATTATAATAGTGAGAATTTACTGTCAAAGTTTTCATACTTTGGACACATATTCCAAGGCGTAAAGAACTTTTAGGAACAGAGGTAGTACTAGCTAGCCCGTTCCCAAAATTTCTTACACTTACTATTTGCATGCCAATAAGTGGGAAAATGAGTGGTTGTACATTGTCCAACCATATAAGGGGGCGCAAATTAATATTTCGTCCGTTTCACAACAGATGCAACATTTTGACTTTTCAAAATATTCATTTATTAATTTTGAATATATTTATCCCTATTGTACTCCCTTTGTTTCGAAATAATGGAGACAACTTACCTTTTCACGTTTTTTGACATTAATATCTCTAATTTTGTATTCGTAAAAATTATAAAAATTATTTTTCCGAAAGTACATATGACGAATCAAACAAGACCCCACACGACTATATTTTTTCTTACCCATAAATCACAAATGATAGTCAAATTGACATTTGTGAATAGGTCAAAAGTCAAAGTGTTCCTATTATTTCGAAACGAAGGAAGCGGCGCCAAAAATGATTATCCATTTTACCTTTACTTAAATCAGAAAAATATATTAAATAAATTTTACACAAAAAATCAAATCACCAAATATTAAACGTACGGAAAAATCTCAATCAAAAGGTAAAAATTAGAATCAATTATTATTGTATATGCATTTTTAAATTACAAGCACGCATTGTGTGCAAAGGAAACTAGTCTAATACGTAAATATAAATTTTGCGTTTTTAATTGTTATTGGGGTTAATATCAATATATATATTTTCAGAATATCTATTTTCTAATTTTTTTTATTAATATGTAATTAAAGATGTCAAAGTTAATGTATGAACAATATAAAAAGTCAGAATGATACATCTATGGTGAAACAGAGGAAAAACTTGTATGAAAGTATTGTGAGTGGCTAAGTTGTGGTGAATTCTCATACTAAAATATTGCAAGTTAGATGTTGTGGTGGGAAAAAACGAGAGTATAAATGTAAAATTTATATGCCAAAAATGTAATAAAGTAGAGTGTAGGAACAGACTAAATCGGAAGCGTAAAAAAACTTCCAGGAACGTAAGTAGTGTTTGTTATTTGTTCGTATTTGTTATTTGTTATTTATTACTTATTTATGTGTTCGTTTGTTCTCTCTCTCTCCCACTTCTCCTTATCTTTTTAGGGATTACAAAAGTTAGGGTTTCTTAAGCCGGAACCAAATTTCTTAATTTTTATTTTACTATATTCACTCAATTTTATTTCTATTTTTGCATTTGATCTCAATAAAACTATATATTCACAGTGTGGTAAGTATCCCTATGGTGGGTTTAATTCTAGTTAAGTTTTGTGTGTTTAGTTTAGTTTAGGTTGTTTCTCTGATAAATATTTGGGTGGGATCGAAAAGCATGTCAATATTTCAACTACAATCAGACGAATTAGTCATAAACCATATTTATAAAGGGTACAACATATGTATAGAGCCCATCGACGAAAAAGATTGTAAATCACAGTGATATAAAAGGGGTATACAAAATGTTCGATATACTATGATCGTATGGTGAAAGGAAGTTTTTTCTTATTCGATTGTTAGATTCAAATATTTATGCAAATGTCGTATGATTTTTTATCAATGAATTAATTAAATTATATAAAAAAAAGAAATTTATTTATTTAAGTTTAATAATGTCCTGTCCCGTTCATAACACTCCGTTTAGTTCATTCAGCTTAAAAGAACAGAACCTAAATCCTTTCTGTTTTAAACCGGAATGCAATGGTTTGGGGTTGTAATATTGTCGTATTAGTTTGATTAAAATTCTTTCGTATTCGAGTACTTTCAATGGTCAAGGTGTGTTTCTTACATTCTTACATTAAAATGTTTTTATATTTTAAATATTTAAGTATTTTATTAGACGGGTATGACTAAATATTTACGTTATATTACCTCCATTTTATAATGATATTTACACTTACTATTTGTACAAAAATATTAAGATAAAAAGGGAAAAGTGTGTAAAAGGTGGATGGATATAATAAAATATAGATAAAGTAAGAGAAATGTATAAAAAAGTAGGTGAGTGTAAAGAAAAAGTAAATAAAGTAAGATAAAGTGAGTAGAAAAATTGTAAATGTTGTAGGGTAAGAAAGGATAAGGTAGTAAATTTTAATGTCGAAAAATAGAATAAAACACAATGTAAAAGACACTATGATATAGACTAAAATGAAAAGTGTAATTTTGAAACGAAGGAAGTACTAATTAACCTTTTACCTTAATCAACTGATTCAACACTGTATTATTTTGGAACAAATTATACTCCAAAATAAGGGAAATGAGAAAGAAAATAAACTTATACTTGTATCTATTTATATATTTTTTTATTGAAAAGAAATCCAACAATAATACTTTATCCGTCTTTTAGATGACACGATTATTTAGGCATGTTTGCTGATACACGATTTTAATCATTAATATCTCTAACTATGGATTAAAAAATATATAAAAAATATTTATTGAGACGAATCTAACATTAAAAATATATGACTGTCACAAAAGGAAGTCAAAAGATATTGTGTAATTTGTGTTAATAATATAAAAACCCAATAGTGTCATCTAATAAGAAAATGAGGAAGTAATATCTTGGACAAATTGATGGGTTGAGAGTTTGGGTAACAAAAGAGAGGTTGAGTTTAGAATAGGTGAGGTATTGGCCCACTTAAAATGAGTATGTGGAAACCAATAAGATTTGACAGAATAAGAAATGGTTGTAGAAAATAAAATGAGAACCATACGTTGATCGAGAGGCTATCAATTATCTTATCTTGATATTTTTATGGCTTGTAATAACGTCTTCTTTCTTGAACATAATAACATCATCTTATACTTCCACTGCTTCACTCCTACTGTCTAAGTTGCTGCTGCTACATCAAGACTCAAGACTCAAGACTCAAGACTCAAGAGCATGGCTTCCAACATGCTCTCTATCGCTAACCCGTCTCTCCGGGTTATTATTTCTTCTTATTCTTTCTTACCAAGTAACAATTAAGTTAATTAATTAGCTTGATTATTGTCTCACAAATAACACTTTGAAACTTGACACAGATCACTTCCGTTGTTGATCGGTGTCAAGTTTCATCCGGTACAATGTGTCTGTGTGTGTCACACATTTTATGATCAATTGATCTTTAGTGTCATTGTGTGACATTGTAACTTTTTGTTATATTGTATTTTTGTATGCATCACTTTTTAATTATTTTAATGTAAAATATAATTATGACAGGTTTACAACAAGGGATTTTCTGAATTTTCTGGTCTACACACCTCTTCCCTTCCCTTTGGTCGCAAGGGCTCTGATGACTTGATGGCTTTTGTGTCCTTCCAAACTAATGCTGTAAGTTTACTCTTTTTTATTCTTTTGGTTCAAGTTTTATATGTCCAATTCAGGAAGGGGATTTTAATCTTGAATCTAAGTATAAAGTTGTTACTCCCTCCATTCGGAATTAATAGGTTTGTATTTGATCAGATGTAATTTATACATCTGTCTTGATTTAGTTGTTAGAGTATTAATTTGACATGTAATGCTACTTTGTTATTCCCTTCGTTTGAAACTAATAGGTCATGTTGAATACAAATACTATCTACTTTTATTTAGATCTAGTTGTCGCATTATTAATTAAAACTACATAATCAACACGACTATCATTTCATAGTGTTTTGAGTAGTTTTAAAAATTACGAATCGAAATAACACAATTACCCTCCAAACATTACATATATACACCTGGATCTTCATAATAAAATGTTAAATTTAAATGCATCATCAAGGGAGTGGCTCATTATTTTAGAATGTTCTAAGAATTAGTTTAAATTCCCCTGTTGTTCTTTTTAGGAGTCACATTGGCCTAAAATTAGGACGAAGATAGGGAAATAAAACGGTAAGAAGGCGCCTTGGAGTATATCATAAGACTAATTAAGTTGAAATACCTGGATCGAAATCTTGTAAGATAGTTTTGATTAGGCTTAACTACCAGAACTAAGATGTAATTTTTGTGCATTATATATTTTAAGGTTGGAGGGAAGAGAAGTAGCCAGAATGGAGTAGTTGAGGCAAAATTGAAGGTAGCAATCAATGGATTCGGAAGAATTGGAAGGAATTTCCTAAGGTGTTGGCATGGTAGGAAGGACTCTCCCCTTGATGTTGTGGTGATCAACGACACTGGAGGTGTGAAACAAGCTTCCCACCTTCTAAAGTACGACTCCATCCTCGGAACATTTGATGCTGATGTTAAGACTGCTGGGGATAGTGCAATCTCTGTTGATGGCAAAGTCATCAAAGTTGTTTCTGACAGAAACCCTGTCAACCTTCCTTGGGGGTCAGTATTCATTCGATCACCTTTTTATGTATGTGTTTTCCATAATATATATATATATATATATATATATATATATATATATTGTACGTAGGAGGTGTGAATTAATGTTGTTGTTTAATTGCAGGGACATGGGCATAGACTTGGTTATTGAAGGAACAGGTGTGTTCGTAGACAGAGATGGTGCAGGTAAGCACTTACAAGCAGGGGCTAAGAAAGTGTTGATCACTGCCCCAGGAAAGGGTGACATACCAACCTATGTCGTTGGTGTCAACGAGGAAGGTTACACCCATGCTGACACCATCATCAGTAACGCTTCCTGTACCACTAACTGCTTGGCTCCCTTTGTTAAGGTTCTTGACCAGAAATTTGGTACGTATACTCAACTCCTTAATCATATCATCTGCTGAATATACATATCTATCTATGACATTATATTAAAACAGACACCAGGAATTGAATGACACGTATATTGTGATGAAATTGACAGGCATCATCAAGGGAACCATGACTACAACCCACTCCTACACGGGAGACCAAAGACTCTTGGATGCAAGCCACAGGGATCTTAGACGTGCAAGAGCAGCATGTTTGAACATTGTCCCAACATCAACAGGTGCAGCTAAGGCTGTTGCATTAGTCCTTCCTAACCTAAAGGGAAAGCTTAACGGAATTGCTCTTCGTGTTCCAACACCAAATGTATCTGTGGTAGACCTTGTCGTACAAGTCAGCAAGAAAACCTTCGCTGAAGAAGTTAATGCTGCCTTCAGAGAGTCTGCAGACAATGAACTCAAAGGCATTCTCTCAGTCTGTGATGAGCCTCTTGTGTCCATTGACTTCAGATGCACTGATGTTTCCTCAACTATTGATTCTTCATTGACCATGGTTATGGGAGATGATATGGTCAAAGTTATTGCATGGTATGATAATGAGTGGGGTTACTCTCAAAGAGTTGTTGATCTTGCTGACATTGTTGCTAACAAATGGCAGTAAATTCATCTATCATGTTAATCAAAACCAAACTCACTCTTTTCTCTCATTCATCATACTTAGTACGTACAATTATCACCAATTTTCCCATGTTGCTACTACTTAATTGTTTTCATCTTTTTGTAATAAGAGATAACTTTCCAAATTTGTATAGAGCAGAATTCAGATGTTTATGCATATATTAATATTATGTGGGAGAAACAAATTAAATCCTTAATTTGCTAGCTTTGTGGAAGATGGGCAACTATATTGCTCCACATCGTCGGTTGATGTTTGACTCTATTTTCTTACCCTGCAATATATTAGAACATGTATCCTACTTTACTACTTAAATATCATAACCAATGATGTCTTGCCCTATTGGTTAAAATTGAGGGCTTGTGTAAAATAGTTCTCAGGTTCGAATCTCCATGCCCCCATTTGATACCATAATGTTGTTTGTATGAGTGCCTTAAAGAGAAGGAAAGTGTAAGTTGAAGCTAGTGGATGGTTACTAGCATGTTATGTATCGTAGCCCACTTTGCAAAGCATGTTTGCATTGTCCTCTCATTTATTGTTGAAGCTTTACCTGTATAGTTTGTTTGCAAGCATTTTCTAGAATTAGACCAAGTCTAAAGTAGGATGAATCATTTGTATTTTAAGCACGTTGACTACACACATCGATAGAAGATATCATGTCATTAAGTGAACTTGGTTAGGCTTAGTAAGCCTTAGAAAGACACTCAAAACATGTTTTCTTATTTTAACTTTTATGTCTGCTCGTGCGTATGGGATTGGATCTTGTCACCACCTTTAAACTTGATCATGCTTTCGCTTGCATCATTGCTTTGTATGTACTTGTTAGGTTATGATACATATAAAGCATATATATTTCATGCCGAAAAACCATAAAGCCAGGAATCCAAATTAATTGCCACATAACAATTAGCATAATTTCGGATACATACTTATGTAGCGTGCCCTCCCTAGCTGCTCCCGAACCGAACAAGAACAAGTTTAGGACTCCAAGTGTAGTCCCTCCGTAGATAGTCCACAGCACGTTCGGATCTGCCTTAGATTTAATTAACTAGAATTCAACCTAAGGTTTTAAGTTATTCGAATAATTGTGGCAAATTATTATCTTAGCTTTGACCTTAAAACTATATGAATACTTGAATTTGATTGATCATAAATTGTGAATGCCATCACCAATTTATAGGGTTGGAATAATGGAATTAGAAGTCTACTAGGTTTCAATTAATCTAATCCTATTAGAATTAGACATTAATTAAAACTAATAAGTTATTGTTTAATTAAACAACTAACTCTAGTAACTTTAGGTAAATTAATCTTTATCTAATCCTAATCGCTTAAGGATTCGATGCATGCACGAACTCAACGCACAACCCACGAGGGGTGCTGGACGCGCGCGCGCACGGAGCAGCTCGGCCCACAGCGCTGCGCGCAACCCAATGCTTTGGGCGCGCCAGTTGCCTTGCGCGTTGGGCCTGGCCTTGCGTGCTGCTTGACTGGGCCTGCGTGCCTTGGCTTGTTGTGTTGCCTTGCGCACATGGGCTTGCTAGGCGCAGGTCTGGCTTCGTGCTGGGCCTTGCGTCTAGCAAGCTCGTCCGATGTTTATTTCGTACGACGCGCTTCCGATTAATTTTTCGATTTCGGAATTCATTTCCGAATCGAACAATATTTAATATTTCCGATTCCGGAATTAATTTCCATTTCGAACAAATATTTAATATTTTCCGATTCCGAAATTATTTTCCGATTCCGATAATATTTCCGATTCCGATAATATTTCCGTTTCCGGCAATATTTCCGATTCCGGCAATATTTCCATTTCCGATAATATTTTCCGATACGTACCATGTTTCCGTTTCCGGCAACATCTACGAATTTGGATAATATTTATATTTCCGATACGATCCATATTTCCGTTTCCGGCAATATCATCGTTTCCGGAGTATTCATAATTTGCCTTTGACGATTTCAGCTCCCACTGGAACCGAGATCCGTCAATTCCGAATATCTATTAATGGAGTATTTAATTCACTTAAATACTTGATCCGTTCACGTACTATTTGTGTGGCCCTACGGGTCCAGTCAAGAGTAAGCTTTGGATTAATATTATTAATTCCACTTGAACTGAAGCGGCCTCTAGCTAGGCATCCGGTTCACTTGATCTTACTGAATTATTAACTTGTGTAATTAATTAATACTGAACCGCATTTATTAGACTTATCATTGAATGCATACTTGGACCAAGGGCATTATTTCCTTCAGTACTTGATAAGAGATATAAGTGGTCTCCACCCATAATGTTCAATAATCGAGCTTCATTTTATGAATCTTGCTCGAGGATGAGCGAGAGTTTAGCTTGGGGGTGTTTTATGTGCTCGTAATTTGCACAATTTTTAGATCCGATAGGAACTCTTTCAGTGATCTTGGTGGGGTTAGGCCCTGTTCTTTTTGGCTTAATTTCAGCTTCAGGACATATTTGGCAGTTCAGTTCAGTTCAGTTTAGTTCAGTTCAGTTCAGTTCAGGATCATTCAGTTCAGTTCAGTTCAGGAGCATTCAATTCAGTTCAGGAGCATTCAGTTCAGTTCAGTTCAGTTCAGGAGCATTAAGTTCAGTTCAGTTTAATTCAATTCAATTTAATTTAATAATAATAATAATAATAATTATTATTATTATTATTATTATATTATTATTATTATTTTTAATATTACTTATATTATTATTTATAGTTATATTATTATATTATTATATTACTTATTATTTATATTTATATTATTATATTACTTATTATTATTATTATTATTATTATTTATAACTAATTATTTATTAATAATTATTATTATATATTATTATTTTTTAATTAGTTACGGATTATTAGTTAATAATTATTTAGTTATTAGTTATAAAAAATGAATTATTATTATTATTAATATTTATCATTTATTGTAATTATTGAGTAATCAATTACAGATAATTATTAAGAATTATTATTTATTATATAGTTATTTAGTTATTAATTAATAATTATTATTTAAATATTATTTAATTTTTTTTTATTTTTTTTATTTACTGATTATTAATTATTAATTATTATTTATTTATTTATTATTTATTATTTATTATTTATTATTTATTATTTATTATTTATCATTTACCATTTATCATTTATCATTTATCATTTATCATTTATTATTTATTATTTATTATTTATTATTTATTATTTATTATTTATTATTTATTATTTATTATTTATTATTTATTATTTATTATTTATTATTTATTATTTATTATTTATTATTTATTATTTATTATTTATTATTTATTATTTATTATTTATTATTTATTATTTATTATTTATTATTTATTATTTATTATTTATTATTTATTATTTATTATTTATTATTTATTATTTATTATTTATTATTTATTATTTATTATTTATTATTTACTCCCTCCGTTTCTTTTTGTTGTATCCATTTCCATTTTAAGCGTTTCATATTGTTGTATCCATTTAGAATCTATTCTATATTTGGACATACATTTTATCCTAAAATACCCTTACATTTATATCTAATTACCAAAATACCTAAAGATTTTACCCATATTCCCACCTAATTTTCCCCACCCATAATATTTAATTCTTTTCCCTTCCCCATATACCCACTCTCTCACCTCCTTTATCACCCATCATTATCACTCATCTCTCTTACCTTATTTCTTTATTATTTTCTCACTCCTTTATTTATTATAATCTCTTACACCCAATCATTACACTTATACCCATACAAACCAAGATTCCAATTTTCTTAAAAACCACCCCAGATTCCAAATGGATACATCAAAAAGAAATGGAGGGAGTATTATTTATTATTTATTATTTATTATTTATTATTTATTATTTATTATTTATTATTTATTATTTATTATTTATTATTTATTATTTATTATTTATTATTTATTATTTATTATTTATTATTTATTATTTATTATTTATTATTCATTATTTATTATTTATTATTTATTATTTATTATTTATTATTTATTATTTATTATTTATTATTTATTTCGGTAATATATTCTGTTAAGTTCAGTTCAGTTTAGTTCAGTTCAGTTCAGTTCAATTCAGTTCAGTTAAGTTCAGCTCAGTTCAGTTCAGTTCAATTTAGTTCAGTTCAGTTCAGTCAAGTTCAGTTCAGCTCAAAAGAACAGGGCCTTAGGATGACACTAAAAACATGTTTTCTTATTTTAACTTCTGTGTATGCTTTTGCCTATGGAATTGGATGTTGTCACTACCTTTGGTCTTGATCATGTTTTCGCTTGCATGATTGCTTTGTATATTATATTGTGATGAGAGACATAAGTGGTCCGAACCCTTAAGGTTTCATCCTTGTGCTCTTGCTTCAATCGAGCTTCACTTTATGAATCTTACTCGAGGACGAGAAAGAGTTTAATCTGGGGGTGTTTGATGTACTTGTAATTTGCACAACTTTAGGAGCCAATATGAAATCTTTTGTGTATATGTTAGCGCAGTTCAGTTGCATATAGGTGGCATTTATAGCTATTCCTATTCTATTGTCTTTCTTTCCTTGTTTTCTACGTACAACTCCACGACCTCTCCCTATTTTTGGGCCAAGCTAGAGCGTAGCAAGGAGTATGGATGTCCCGCTAATTCAAAAGAGAGAATGACCACGTCAATGGGAACGATTGTAGCTTCGCGACCTCCTGATCACCCTATGTAATACCCCAGATTTTTAAACTTGATTTAATTATGCTAATTATTTTAATTAACCTTTCTAATTAATCTTTAACCTGATTAATGAATATTTTGAAAATTTTAAATGTTTTAATGTTATGTATTATTTTCAGGTTTTAAGATTTAATTAGAAATTATGTTAAAGCTTAGTAGTAAAATTTCAGAAAAAAGAGAATTAAAAATCTAAAAATTTTCTAATTGCCAAAATGCCCCTATTTCAGTCAAAAGACCAATAAACACTCTCTGCTATTCTTCTTAACCGTGTCATCTCCTCTATGAGAGTCAACCATGAGCTTTTGATGTGTGTTCACCATTTTTCATTCAACTCCTTGATTCATCAACCTACCTATAGAATTAAAGACCAAAACTAGAGTAGCCTATCTTAATCAGCAATTCTCATTCTCCATTTCTTCCATTTGTCAACACAATTAAGCTGCGTTGTTGAAACCAGAGAACACCATAGCCCCTATAAATAGAGGCACATTCATCACAAAAGAGATACAAAATCAGATTACCTTCAAAATCCAATTAAAATCATAAGTTCTTAATCTTGTTCGAACAACAGAGAGCATCGCCGGAAACCACCGCGAGCGACCATCACCGGCATTGCCGCCGGCGTTCTGCTACCACCCACCCTCGCCTAGTAATCCGGCCACCTCGTGTGTGCGGGTCCCGACCAGACGCCATGCACCCAGTTACCAGCCGATCTCCTTTTTCCTTCTCTGCTCTTCTGTTTTGCGAAACGGTGAGTTGCTTTGCTTTGGCCTGCTCCTCGGTATTTCATAACTTTGCTTTGGTAAAGTTTTAAATGGGCTTTTATTTCCAATAAAAAAAATTAGGCAAATTTGTTAAAAAGGACATTTTATAACTCAAATTTTGCGAGAAAGGACCTTATATAATTTTTTTTGTGAAATCACACCTTAATGTAAATTTTTTGCGAGAAAGGACCTTATATAATTTTTTTTGGTGAAATCACACCTTAATGTAAATTTTTTTTGTGAAACACAACCAAAAGTAAATTTCCGGCATTGACTGAGTTTTTCCGGCCATTTACTTGCACGTGAGAAGCACGTGTAGCTTTATTTTGCTAATTACACCCAGTTTTCCTCCAAAATTCTAAGCTTTAAAACCTAAAGTTGAAAAAAAAAATCGAAATAAAATCAAGTTTGAAAATTCAAGACTCGAGAAAATCAGTGCCTTTAGCCAACGTAAGCCACGCGTGCTGCTCACGTGCAAGTCAATGGCCGGAAAAGCTCAGTCAATGCCGGAAACTTCCCTTAGGTCCTTTCTCGCAAAAAAAATTACTTTAAAGTGTTTTCATAAAAAAAAATTATATAAGGTCCTTTCTCGCAAAATTTGTGTTATAAAAGGTCCTTTTTCACAAATTTGCCAAAAAATTATGTGGGATTTAATACCTTATAGTTGACTTTTCAAAGTAAGACATTGTTATTGGGGCTTGTTACAGTACTTTGTAGATTTATGTTAGGAAAGTTGGTGGGCCTTAGTTTCTATTAAAATTATCATGGCCTTGATTATTTCAAAGTTTACTTTCAATCAAGAATGCTACCAATACGTAGCAGTACTAACAATTTAAAGCTAACCATGTTATTTTATTTATTTATTTAAAATAAAGAAAAGAAAATGTATTTAACTTATTATTAGTATTACTAGTAGTAAGTATTAACTTTAAAATACTTTTTTCAAAAAGATCTCGACCCTCGGAGCTCAGGAAGGACGATAATCAAGGCTAAAGAAAAAGCCTAGCCAATCACGAAATTAAGGTAACGGCTATTGCTAGTACCCGCAAGTCCCTTCTAAATGAGATTATAAAATTACGATGTTACATTTTATTTTATCATTTTTATCGTGTTTTATGATTTGCGGGAAAGAAATATGCTTTGAGTAAACTATTTCATATTTATATGATATTTATGAGAACCATGAAACAATTATGTTTTATTGATCACCTGATCTCAAGAATTATTTTACTTCAACTGAAGTACAGAGGTTGAGAATTATAAAACTAATTAAAACATGATAAATAAAAGTGAAAGACCTAGTTTTGTTGGCAGTAGCAGTTCAGTTCACAAATTACAGTTTCGGTCATGCATGTATCCAGGGGCACAGGCCCACAGTTGAGCACAGGCTCTTATGGACATCGGTCCATCGTGGAAGACGTTTCACCAGTTTATACTTGCCAACAACTAGTATGTTAATAAAGAAAAGTTTACAAATAAACTAATATGATGTTTTATTAAATGTTTTATGATATTCTATTCTCCCTGTTTTAGTAACTAAAATGAGTTGAAATGATTTTACGTTGCTAGAGTAGTACGTTACTGAGTCTTCGGCTCACCGTTTGGTTTTATGTTTTAGGTGTCGACCGGGACGGCGGATGCGATTAGTGGCAAGGATTTCGTCTTATTAGGGCTCACCTAGTTTAAGCTTAATTTGTACTAAGTTCAAGTAAGAATTTTCTACTAAGTTATGTAAGTCACTTTTGAATATTAATATAGAACATAGTTATATTAGTTTTATAAACGTATTATGAGGATAATAGCCTTGTAATTCCCAAGAGGGAGTTACGGCGGTAATGTTCCGACCAAATTAGGGCAATTCCGCTGCTTAATTACTTGAATTAGAGGTCGGGGCGTTACACCCTACCTCATCACTATCATAAAAGGATTACACGGAGAAGGAGAAGAAAGTGTAGAAACATTCCACCAAGTCGAATCTTTGGCCTAAGGAGTGCATGATGTTTATGCACGGGAGAAGATAAGTGAACTAGCCACAGGCACATTCCTTGTACGGACCGTGCAACCCTTATATCTCTATGTAGCCTAAGGATAGCAGGGTGCCATAGACCGTGCGAATTTGGCACAAACCATGTAGAGCTGATGCATTGTTCGTCGCACGAACCATATAAGACCTATTGTGCTACCTTTCGCAAAACTACACGACCCTGTTGTACGGGCCATGCAGACCTGCTGAAGACTGTGCGATGATTGACGGATAATCCACTTCTTGGGCACATGTTCCCCTTAGTATAAATAGAATATTACCCTGAATCTCATAGGTGTAGAGTGTGTTGTAGTGTAGTTTTCTCTGACTTTTCTGAATTTCCTAGGTTGCACACTCTCACTACTTTATTGCTTTCTTAGTTTAACTCTTTAATTTAGATTTAATGTGCTTTATTGTTCTTTCAAATTCTGCACTTTAGGAGCAAGATCTCCTCTTTCGATTCAAGTCTGGTATTATTTCTTACCTTAATCTTGTATTGCTTTCATTTATTTCTTTCTTTACAATTTCTGAGTTTTTAGTCCATAATTTGTGGTTGAGTTTCTTTACTCAATTTGGTATGTTCTTAGTGTTCATCCTCAAGTTCATCTTTTAGGTTGAGTTTCTTTACCAAAATACTAGTAGAATAAAGGGGATTTGCCTCATTTGACCTCCCTTATCGTGGTGCGGCAACGTTGGAGGCTGCAAATGTGACATATCATTTGCTACGCCAAAAAAATGTTGCAAAAAAATTGTAAATTGCAGTGTTTTTCACACAATATGCGGTAAATACAAATGTTTTTTGCATAAAGTTTTAGTCACAAAATGCATCAATTGGCACTGTTATGGCGGGTAATTTGAAATATATTTTCTGCTATTTTATTATAAAAATGCAGAAAATGATTTTTAAGAAAAAAAATATTCTTTAAATATAGCAAATTCTGCCTTTTTGTAGCCCAAACTAAGTACTAATTTTAGCAGAGTTTCCTTTATATTTGGAAACAACCCAAATATTTTTATTTTGCATTTCACTTGTAAAACATAAACAACATCTCAATACTTGATAACCAACTACACCAACAAACCCAAACTCCATCATCCATCACCTTAACAAATAACCCCAAAATTACCACAGTTAGAATACAAAACCAACTAAAACCAAATATCGTGTCATTACTAAATATTTATTTCTATATACAAAGTATGTTTTGGTAATACATTGGTTCAAACCATCACATAGTTATTCGTTAAATAAGATGTTTCGTACAAAATCAACTTGTTCATTGGTGAAAGGCTCATCTCGTGGTGTGTTGTATTCCTAAAAACATAATAAACGAAGTCAACAATAAGTTAAGTAACAAAGACTAAACAAAGTCAACAATATACAACCATTTTGCCTTAATTTTTTTTGGTTAATAAACACACCATAATCTATAGTAGGAAATAGTAACCTAAAACCCCTTAAAAGCTACCAACAAAACTAAACTTCACAGCATACCAAAGCAACAATAGTCCTCACTAGACACTATTACTCAAACTTATGATCATGTTAACAGATAAATATATAACTTTTTTCATGATATCATCTCTAATATATAAGTCAGGAGGTGAGGTTATTTGATTAAAAACGCTTTTGGAGTTCATCTTATAGGTTTATTTCGCATGACGATGGGATTATTTATAACCTAACATAATGACATTATAAACCCCTAATCTACCTAATTAACATCTAATTAACCTGTTAACCCTCTAATTTGCCTACCCATTAACCCCTTAATCAACTCATATTTTTTCTGTTTCTTTTCCTCTAGCTTTTATTTTTGCTCTCCCCTTTCCTTCTTCCCTTTCTTCCATGAGGTGATTGAAGAAGTTGATGGTCTTCCAGATACGATGACAACCAGACACAAGAGAGGAGGAGATAAAATATGTGACTCTGTGTTTAGGAACAACATCTCTACACCAGACTGCATGACACCAAGGAATCTTCTGGTGATGCACCACCATTTTCTGATACACCTTCTTCACATAGTACTTAGGCAATTGAGCAAAACTGCTCTCATCATAGTATTGTTTCAGTTGTTCCTTAACTGCACAAATTTTCCTCCAATACCACCCACTACCAGCCTTTGGCTGATACCCCCACCAGTTCTCCCCTTTCACATAGATGGCATTAACCCATCTAACCCACATAATATCTTTTTCTAGCTCTTGCCCACACATACTTCCCCAGGGATGCAATGTTCCAAATCTGAACATTTCTGATTACTAAACCACCCTCTTTTTTAGCTGTACACACTTTTTCCCATGCTATGTACCCAGGTTTAGAACAAAAGTAAGACCCTTGCCAAAGAAAAGCTCTGCAGATAGACTCCACGGTTTTAAGTGTGTGCTTTGGCAACACAAACACCTGAGCCCAATAGGTATGCACACTCATCAACACATAATTAATTAGTGTGATTCTACCAGCAAAAGATAAGTTCCTAGAACTCCAAACCTTAATCCTAGCCAACATTTTGTCAACTAAGCACTCACAGTCAACATTAGTTATCCTTTTAAAGTAGATTGGCACCCCAAGATATCTGAAAGGAAAACTTCCTGCAGGGAAACCAGATAACTCCACCACCTTTGTAAACTCAGCTTATTTCACGCCAGCAGCATAAATAGCTGACTTTTGAACATTAGCTTTCAGACCAGAAGTATCAGAGAAAATTTTAAAACTCTGAAGCATCATGAGAATAGATTGGGAATCACCCTTACAGCAAAGGATCAAGTCATCTGCAAAACACAGATGAGTTAGTTTGGTAGCTTTGCATCTAGGGTGGTATCTGAATCCTTTTTCCTGGCCCAACTTCAGCATGATTCTAGACAAATATTCCATGCAAACCACAAACAAAAAGGGTGAGAGAGGGTCCCCTTGCCTTAAACCCCTCTTTGAAGCCAAAACTTAGGGGTAGTGACACAAACCAGAATCCATTTAATAAATTGAGCAGGAAACCCCAAAGCAAGAAGCATCTCCTCCAGAAAACCCCACTCAATTGTGTCATATGCTTTCTGCATATCTAACTTGATTAAACAGCTAGGTGAAGCATTCTTCCTCCCATACTGTCTCACAACCTCTTGGCAGATCATGATATTGTGCATGATGAATCTACCATGAACAAAAGCCCCCTGATTCTCAGCAATCAACTCAGGTAACACCACCTTCATTCTTTCACACAGAATCTTCGTTATGCACTTATAAATTACATTACAGCATGAAATCGGTCTAAACTCAGTGACATTGGAAGGACACTTAGTTTTTGGGATCAAAGTAATGGTGGTGGAGTTAATCTCCTTCAGCAACTTCCCAGTCTTAAAAAAGTCCAGAACAGCTTTAGTAACATCCCCACTCACAATGTGCCAATTCTCCTTAATAAAAAGGCTCCCAAAACCATCAGGTCCAGGTGCTTTGTCACCATTAATGGAGAACATGGCAACCTTCACCTCATCCCCAGTAACTTGGGTAATCAATTGCTGACCTTGCACAAGAGTTAAAACAGGTCCAGCTGCAACTACTTCTGGCATAATGCAACTCCTATGAGTAGTTTTTGAACCCAGGAGCTTCTGATAGTATTGCAAGAAAGCATTAACCACTGATTGTTCATCACAAACCCAATTCCCCTCCATGTCATGTATGGCATACACTGAATTCTGCAGAACTCTAGCTCGGATACTCTTGTAAAAAATGGCACTATTCTCATCACCACCCTTAGCCCATGACTCTTTGGCTTTTTGTCTCAAAAAAGACAAGTATAAAAAATGCACGATTCTATATTGATTTGCAGCTGCACACTAGAACAAAAAAGGGTTATAGTAACGCCCTTTTTTGCAACAGTTTCATTGGCGTTGCTATATCATAGTTATCGCAACAGTTAAATAATTATTAATTTGAGTAGACTTTGACTTTAGAAAAACGTTGCTATAGAAATGCTATGGCAACAATTATATAATTTTATTATTTTATTGCAACATTTATTAATATTCTAATGAAATATTGCAACGGTTTTTTGTTGAGTATCTAAAAAATTAAAAAATTAAAAAATAATACGGAGAAAGTTACTGAAAATTTTGTTTACTGAAAAAATGTTATTGAAACTTTTTGTACAGAAATGATTTATTTGGTTTCCCTCCTTCCAAACCCTTTTGTTTCACCCCCAAACCCTTCTTCACGTTCTTCTTCTCTGTCCTTCTCTTTCACCTGCTTAGGTCTTCTTCTTTGTTCTTCTCTTGCATCTGCTTCGTTCTTGTCAATCCTCTTCATTTTCGTTTCCTGAAGCAAGGCGAATCTGAATTGGAAATTGGGTTTTTGAATTGGAGATAAAGGAGAAATTGGCAAATTATGTTTCTGAATTGGCGAGAAGGAAAGGTTAATTGGTAAATATCTCATCGAATTTGGTCTTAAGTTTTCAATTACGCTATTTAATTAATTGGTTACAATTGCATTTTGTCTGTGGTTTTGAGGCCTAAATTAGGGTTCTTAATTGGAGAATTATGTTGATTTTCATTCATGTCTGTATGATTTATTTACAAATTGTTTTTGTTGATTCCACAATATTAATCAATTATGTGGTCGATCATGTGGGTTATTTTGGATGATTTTGTTCTGAATTTTGGTAATTTTTGTGACAATTTATTTGTTCTTTAATCTCCCCTTCTTTTGTTTCTGAACGGGTTCTTCATATGAGTTCTTACTGCTATGTACAACAAATACTTGAAGTTGCATCTATTTCTCTTCCAAATGCAAGTTTGTTTCCTATGAGTTCTTCAAATTCATTTTTTACCTTTTAAGAGTCACAAACTTGATTTTTATTTCCACGAGAAAACACCTTCACATATGATGCTGTGAGATTTTTTTTTGGGTGTTTGTGGTTCGGGGCTGCTGGTTTCGTTATGTTCATGTGTTGAGTGCTGGCTCTTTGTTGATTTGTTGCTGTTGGTAGGGTCTTATGGAGAGGTTTGGTAACTAGTGCGTTTTGTGTAGTTCGTTGGGGTTCTGGTGCAGGTCGGTGTTGTTGCATCTGCACACTGTGTTGTTCTTGCAGGTGTGCTGCAACTAGGTTGTGTGGGTTTTGCAGTTGGTTGGTGTGTAGCTGTTGGGTTTGGGTCTGATGTTGCACTGCTGTTGGGTCAGAACTGATGTAGCTGTTGGGTCTGCTACTTAACTCTTGTTTGTTTAGTCAACTTTGGCATGAGTTAACTAGTTTGGATGTGTTCTTGTTGTGAGTTTTGGGTGTTTTTTTGGTTTGTTTTTGTCTTGTAAGTTGGGGTGTGTAGACACCTACTTTTGTCCCCATTCCCGAAAGGGAAAGTTCGATGATGAGAACATAAATCTCCACTTGACAACGCATCTCCTATAAAATAACGAATCTCAATTCCCCTTTTCATTTCACCCGAAACCTGCTATTTATAGTAACTGCCGTAATGGGTAGTTGTTAAAAGTGGCAAGTCATAAAAGATAGAAACCTGTCAGAATTAGGTGTTGCACTCTAACATAAATCCTAAATGAGATAGAGATTATGAGAGAATCCTATTCCTAATATGCATGATTCGAAAATAAGAGTCACGTATTAATTAAAATCCTAACTAGCCTAGAGTTCGTAACGGGCCCAGACGCATCCCGTCACAAGGTTAATACGCACTAAAAGACTCAACTAAAACTCAAATACTCCGGATTCTAGGAATCCGAATCTGACTAAGAAAAACAGCCAGATCCTATTTTCAACGCCTGGCTCTGGGCGCTGAAAATACCTGGTACGTGTTTTTTCCTAATTCCTCGTGGATTAGAGTTCTACAATTCTATCTTTCCACGAACTCTTTTCTATAAATAGGGCCTTAAGTTCGACGTGAAAACACAACAACACACAATTATTATTCTGAGTATTGACTCTGAACCCTTAAGCCTAAGCCTCACACTGCAAAACCGATCATGTGTTCTGTCGCAATCGATCCATAAATCGAACAGAACGTATCCCGTCCCATAATTTGAGATTCGTTAAATATAAGGAGAAATAGCAAAGTCAAAGTGGTTAGTTTTCTGAGAACCGTGACACACCTCTCAAGGGTGCGTCGTAATGTGTCCCTTTTCCATGGTTTAATTGCTTTCCTCGCCCTTTTATGAACTGTTAAACTAACTAAATCTGATTGTTCGATCACGCCTAATAAATATGATATTTTTGGGAAATTGGATTATCATGCTAGGTCCCTTAATACAATCTAAATCAGATAATCGCGCTCGATCTAGTATTATATGTTGTATATTGTTAAAATCGACTCAGATTAGTTTAATAGTTAACGCATGTCCCTTCAATTATTTGTGCTGAGCTAGTAAGGATATCCTGCCTCTGGAGTTATCGAAGAGCGAGTACTCCTCTCGGTAGTTACAGTCCCCCGAACCCTCAATCTCTACCCTGCGGGTGTACGTTGAGCGATCCCCACCACCAGGGATCACAAGGGAACCTACGGCCGTCGTGGTCAAACATAATTGCACTCCCTTTATGTCACGATAACCGGGTTTTGTCAGTTTTTCTCATTGTCGTTAAAAACTGAATGGCGACTCCTATATTACTAGTCAATTGGGTGTAAACTCACAGGAAATCCAATTACACTTGATTTGATAAAAAGAAGCGTCACACCCACGAGGGACGAGGTCACACATTAGCCTCGTGCTTTTTCGACCCCCTCACAGTGGCGACTCCACTGGGGAAAGTGAAGGAAATACTCGTGCTTGTAGGTAATCAAAATAGCCGAAGGGTGAAACGATCCTACCCCGCGTTTATTTCCCCATCAAGTTGGGACGACCTGAAAATCAGCATATTAATGTGAACGGGCAGAACCGCATAACGAATCTTGGCTCCCTTGGTGTTTCATCTCGGGAGTTGGGACTAAGGATACCCATCGCCAACCGGGGGGTGCATACGCTTTGAATGTTGTCCACTCGGCACTTTCGCTAGTAGTACACCCGTCCCAAACCCAATCGCTCGCTCATTAGGTCCCTCTCGCCTGCATGCCCCCTTGGCTTGCACTTGCGGGTTGGCCTTCTGGGACGAAATTCGTCTGTTGAAGGCACTACCTCGACCGGGGCATGTGTCGGATCTGCGATAGAAGCGGTACCAAGCCAGGCGCAAATACTACCCATAGAAGCCTATCACAAACTACATGACATATTATTATTGCCTCATGATGGAATGTTAGTTATGTGTAGCGAAATATATGATTGTGTGTGACAAACTATCCTAGAAAAACCAACGACCTTAAAAATTGCCCAAACATTCATAAACCAATTTGCCAAAGAGTTATACCGAAATACGTGTTCCGCAACCCGAACGATCGCCACAAAAATAAGCGACGCTCGGTATGGCCTGTAACGAATCCCACAAACGCTGCACAACGCGTAAAGGACGTTATTAGGCAAGCACGCAATATTTAAGTCGCATCTACAAAAAATATACGCGAACAGAATACGAGTACCAGTCAGGGACGCATTTTCAGCGCCCCTGGCTGGGCGCCAAATATTCTCACGCCCACAACTGGGCCCTGAATTTGCTGCCTGGCCTTTTGGTCAGGCACAGCAGCCTCAGTGCCCGCGCAAAGAATATATACGTAGCAAAAAAAAAACTTTTCGAGAAAATTGCTACGAGGGCGTATGAAAAAGCACTCGATTCTAAAAGCGACTTGTAAAAAATAAAATAACTCTTTGTGTCGTTGTTAGGCCTCCTATGACGACAATGTTCGGCTCCAAAACCGAGCACGCTAATTAAAATAACTTTGAATGTAACATGGGCAAAGTATTGAAAAAATGATGTTCGAATAAAGTTTTCAAAAAAAATAATGTTCAAGTAAAAAATAAATAAATCCGAGTCTAGACTAGGCTATGCCAAAGTACAATCTAAATCCTAAGTCTTAGTTGTCTTATCCATAGAATCGGTCCAAATGCTTGGTGTCGTTCTCCAAGTTAAAAGGTTAAACCATATTGAGTCTCCCTTCCTAACATTTAAATCAATAAAGCACCCATGTGTAATTGTCATCCCTTGCTAAGAATCCACGGCCTCAATACTCTCTCTCACCAATAAAAGGAATATATTATAGTATTTGCAAAATGGAAACAGTCACATTCTGAAAATTATTCCTCCATAGTCGCACAACCCCCAAAGTGAACCTAAGGTGTCAATACCATTGGAAAGAAAAAAATTATGGCCTCAAGGCTTATGATCACATTGGGTCACGACTATCATAGTCCTCTCGAGTCACTCGCTCCTTGAAATACTACTAAGTACGGACTAAAAGATTTCCATGAATGCAACATGACCAACCATGAAAATACCCAAATCTGCATGCCATAAGGCTACCATTGGGGTAAAGCAATACACACTAAGAGGGAAGCCGCACTAATGATTCTAGTCTTGCAAAAATAAAAATTCGATCTCCCCAACTGACTACCTTGCCAATATTAAGCAAATGGCGCATGACAAATGAACACCCAAGGGTTAAAATCTAAAGTGTCAACCAACGAAAGTTATGGTCCAATAAATCTAAACCTGAAAGTTGCTTGGTCAAGTATTATAGGCTTGCGCCACGTCTTTATTTTGAGTCTAGGCCACCTCCTTATTCATAAACGGGTTATAATCAGAAAAATTAATGAAAGTTTGAGTCTAAATCACAACTTCCAGTTAAAATCCGAGAAACTGGAATTTGAAAAAGAAGCAAAAAATTATTTTCGATGTAATTCTTTCGTTAAATTTCAATAAGGTAAAAACAACATTTTGAATCAACGCTATTTGCACATTTTAAGAAACGACTAAATAAGATTGCAAAGTAAGACAATTTAAAAAGTCCACCCTAGGCCCACTAAAATTAAAGGTCCACTATAGGCCTACCAAACGAGGCTCACTCAGTCTCGCCTCGTGACTCAAAGACCACAACCATCTACCTTTTAGCCCAAATAAAATTTTTTGAAGGATTTATGTTGGGGAGAAATCCCAAGCAAAAAGAAAAAAATAGAAAGAGAAAAGGGAGAGCGAAAAGAGCAAGCC
The DNA here is from genome assembly GCF_020520425.1 of Spinacia oleracea. Taxonomy (NCBI): domain Eukaryota; kingdom Viridiplantae; phylum Streptophyta; class Magnoliopsida; order Caryophyllales; family Amaranthaceae; genus Spinacia; species Spinacia oleracea. The sequence continues at coordinate 37,732,403 of NC_079490.1, forward strand.
ATGAAATGCTTAAAAAGAAAGAGAAAAGGGAGAGCGAAAAGAGCGAGCCATGAAATACTTAGCCCGTACCTCCCAAAGCGCGAAATCTGCCCAAGTAAATAAAGGAAAAGAATTGAGTCAACCAATCCAAATCATGCCACAAAAACTACATAAAGTTCTACGATGTCTACCCTTTCCAATCCTTATGTTCTTAGACGCCGTCACTCTGGGGCCCCTGTTCAGCTCATTTAACCCATCCATGTTCTCATTGCCATAACCCAAGAAACCATTACCTCGACTCTTGTTCTTGAACTTGTTGTCAACCGCAAACCCCGTACGGCCATTGACACGCGCGTCATACCCGTCATCTCCAAAACTTGCTCTTACATCACCGCTAGTATAATGACCATATAACTTGTTTGAATACATCTTGTTGATATACCCTTGAGCCGTCCCCATGCTACTCGTTGACCTTGGTTGATTTAAACTCATGACACTAGCACGAGGCTGCAAATTGTGAGTCCTAGCAGATGTAATCCTCATGCTTGACTAATACCTATACAAATTATCCTATCTCATTCGACCCGTCTTTCAAACCGTCTTGAGTCACGAATAAAAAAAAGAAGACAAATGAAAAAGTACATTCTACACTCAACATAAGAAAACAAAAATTAAAAAAAAAATATGAATAATAAAAAAAAAGGAACTTTGCAAAGCGCCTCTAAAGTTAGTCTAAAAAGAAAAAGAAGCATTTAGCGCACCAAAAAAGATCCGCCCAGAAATAATTTTCAGCGCCCACAGCTGGGCGCCGAACTTTAGCGCCCCAGCCTGGGCCCTGAATCTCTCTGCTTGCCAAATTTTGTCCAGAAGTGCTCGTCATTTTATCCGCACATGCACGGAAAAATAACGAACACTTGGAGGGGTACAACACATATTCAGGTATACGTACCAAAAAACACATGAAAAGAAAATACATGTACTTAAAAAATAAAACAAAATTTTGGCTTACGGCAAAGCAGCAGATTAAAATAATAATGAACTTCACTTATCTCATCCTATTTCAAACATTACGGTTCCACCTCAGAACGTACTTGTTCAAAATCAGCATTCTAAGAAAACCATTTTCTAGGCTAAGAACTACGCAAGACCTGATTCCAAATTAAATCTATTTAAGGCGGATACGTAGGCAATCCATGATTCGGTCCAACCAATATTAAAGCCTATAAAAAAACAAGAATAAAAATAGAAGTCCCTTATTGAAATTTAATTACTTGCAATCCAAGTCGAAAGAAAAATTGAAAGCACGGAGAAGAATCCAAGTCATCAAGATGCCAAAATGAGCACACATCGAAAAATAATAAGGGCACGTACCCTTGCCAGAAGGAGCACTCACACTCCTAGGCACTTAGCCAAGACTCAAAAAGATCGCTTTGCCTCAATTGAATGGGGGCTAGCGCAAGCGTCCATGACCTCTAAAGTACTCGACTTGACCCTCCCTAAAGAGAACTAACTCACTTAAAGACTTTCTTTCACCACTAGACATAGTCGTTCGCTTAAAGATCTTCTTTCACCACTAGACACAGTCATAATCGCCAACAAGTAGTAAAGGCAGTAAGCTTGCAATAAAGAGGATTGTTCTACGGCGTCGCCCCATCGTTCCTTCGAGCTCAGGGCACCCGTTCATGGTAACTCAAATGCTCGCGAATCCCCTTTAAAAAAAACCAGACATTGTCAATTGGACTTGGCACTTAACCAAGGCTCACTCTACTCAGACATATGACACGGGCATCTAAAATCGAAATCTGAAACATCATTAATGGGAAGACATAACAACAACTGGGGGCTAAAAATTGAAATGAAAGAGCTAGGGAAAGAACTAAATATACCTTGACCTTTTGTACAGACATACACCAAGTAAATCTAAGTCAATTTGAAAACGGTTTATATTCCCGCAATTCTGGAAAAGATAGCCCTAAAAGCCTAAAGCATATGCCAAACGGACACAAGTATATCTTGACGCCTGCACCCTGGCTTCCAGCAAATTCTTAGACAGCATTCCAAAAATCGTAACAGTATTTTTGATTCACTCATGTAATCCTGTACGAACCCTTCTATAAGTCAACTTACTTAGGACACCTCGCACTGTACACAGTAGGATTCGGATTTTAAATAATTTTCAAATAATTTTCAAAGAACGAACATAATAAAGTGTCGTTGGTTTAAGCTAAGTGTGCGTTTATCTCAATGTTGCAAGTGAGTCAAAAGATTTCTAAATATGATTATGCGTAAAGAAAGGCACCTAAATTTTGGTCAAGGCACACTTCCACATGTTACTACCTTGACCATGGCGATGTCGCATAATACGACATTTACAAGAGAAGTAGCAGGTCACTACTCGAACGTACCTCGCACTAAACCAATCTGGTTCAAACTATTCATGATCCATGTCACCATAAAAGCATAAAGACGTATGCAAAGCATTATAGCACCAAGCCAATCCCGTAGCTACAATTGGGGGCTTGAGAAAAACACTCTAAAAATGCTCGAAATGACGATTTTATCGCAAATTCTCGACGCTAATGCTATACATACATCATAGGGGCGCAATCCTAAGCTTTAAACGTGTAAAACGAACCTTAGAATGGCTACAACCCCTCCCAAATTCTAAAGCACTACTTAGAATATATAAAGTCACCCCACTAACAAGGGTAACTGAAAATCGCGAGTCACCAAAACTCCGATCAAACTACTTCACCTAACGCTCGCCCTATAAGCACCCGTTACATAGTCTACGTCGTTTTAAAGCAAAAGCAAAATAAAAATCAAGGATAAGAACTGTCAAAATATACCCAGAGATAATTTTCAACGCCCAGAGCTGGGCGCCAATATCTTTAACGCCCCAGCCTGGGCGCTGAATATCTCTGCTTGCTAAATCTTGCCCTGATATAAAAACAAGAAAGAAACATCTATCAATCCTCGCACCGAACGAAGTAATAAGCCGTGCACGCCCACGCAGAAGGTGCTACACTTGTTCGAGCACCTGAACGATTCAGCGCGATGAAGTATTCCAATGCAAAAAATAATAATGATATCCCAACACTTGGAGGAATGTTCTAAGACACGCCGTTAGGCCACACAAGCCTACGTTGCACCATAAGTTCAACCATCCCACAGTACAAGTCTAAAAAAAGTAAGGCACATTGCACTAATGCAAGCACGACCAAGAGTAAGAGGCAAAGACTACTTATCGCCCAAATGCAAGCCACACGACTTCTACATTAAGGATTAAAGGTAGCAAAACATTACCTACCACAGAAGGGATAACTCGCACCTACACGAGCGAAACCCCAAGGAATCTTTCTCGAAAGAACCTACAAAAATTGTACGCCAAAAGGAAGCATCCCAACATGCATACTTGGGGGCTCCAAGCTACGAAATAACCATAGCAAAATAAAAAATCTCGAAGCAAATGTTTGAACAAACGAAAGGGCACGATGTTTGAGCCCACTTCATGAATGGCCTGAACCCTATCAAGCTTCTAAGCAAACTATTCAAAATCAGTCATTGCTCAAAAAAAACAAAAAAATTATGATTCAAGCAAACCGATTAATGGACCGCACACAACGACCATTCTATGAACGCTCGTTCGCACATACATATCATAATTCTAAGTATCAAACATTCACGAACGCGTTCAAAAGGAAAAATATACAACAACAAGAGCGGTCAAAGTCTTACGCCTCAAGGTATGTTCCTCGGGCCATATAGACTCGCCCAACTATCGCAATAACTGTACGCCTTAAGAGCAACAGTTCCTTAAAATAATCGCCCCAAAGCGACAGGCACCATAGTCCACCGATCGGCTACGGCTTCTCGAGAAAATCATCACGTTCTAAAAATTAAGAAAAAAACAAAAGAAAAGAGAATACATAGAACTTCCAAGTGAAATAAACGAAAAAACAAGAGGCCAACTGTGTCATCAAAAGACGGACCCAAACAACATTTTCAACGCCCCACCTGGGCGTAAATTATTTCTGACGCCCTGGCCTGGGCGCCGAAAATGAGCCCAGGCCCAAAAAACAGCTCTGACTTCTATAGGGCCCTGCCATATTCATTCGACTTGAAAATTGCCGAAAGTCGCACCTCACGACTTCGCCAAAGTAGCATACCACTTCAAAGATCGCTCGCACTTACGAGCACGATCCCCAAACACGATCAAGGACATTACAAAATGCATATCCCCAAGGAACCTCTTTAACAAGAAATGACCGTCAAGCACGAATGCTTGGGGGGCTCGAGAGAAAATATATTATTCAAAGTTAAAAACAATATTCCCAAACTACGCTGTACGAAGTCTCGTGTTTAGATGTCTCAAAAGATAAAACCGGTTTACGACCTCAAGACAAAAGTCGCTGTTGATACTTATACATAGTCCCCTAATCAAGGACCCCAGTAGTGGCAAAATTGAGCCGAAAAGACTCGCTCAAAACCATGAAAGATGATGACCACAAGACAACGGTCCGTCTAAGCACCTTGTCAACCCACATTCAGGTTGCAACTAAATCCGAGCATCCCTCGAAAGAATTCGCTCTTACAAGAATGAATAAAAAGAAATTCTCAAAAGAAATCACGATGAACAAAAGAAATAGGGACTTGCCCACTGTGAGGGGGTCGAAAAAGCACGAGGCTAATGCGTGACCTCGTCCCTCGTGGGTGTGACGATTCTTTTTATTCTATCAAGTGTAATTGGATTTCCTGTGAGTATACACCCAATTGACTAGTAATATAGGAGTCGCCATTCAGTTTTTAACGACAATGAGAAAAACTGACAAAACCCGATTATCGTGACATAAAGGGAGTGCAATTATGTTTGACCACGACGGCCATAGGTTCCCTTGTGATCCCTGGTGTGGGGATCTCTAGACATACACCCGCAAGGTAGAGATTAAGGGTTCGGGGGACTGTAACTACCGAGAGGAGTACTCGCTCTTCGATAACTCCAGAGGCAGGATATCCTTACTAGCTCAGCATAAATAATTGAAGGGACATGCGTTAACTATTAAACTAATCTGAGTTGATTTTAGCAATATGCAACATATAATACTAGATCGATCGTGATTATCTGATTTAGATTGCATTAAGGGACCTAGCATGATAATCCAATTTTCCAAAAATATTATATTTGTTAGGCGTGATAGAACAATCAGATTTAGTTAGTTTAACAGTTCATAAAAAGGGCGAGGAAAGCAATTAAATCATCGAAAAGGGACACATTACGACGCACCCTTGAGAGGTGCGTCACGGTTCTCAGAAAACTAACCACTTTGACTTTGCTATTTCTCCTTTTTATTTAACGTATCTCAATTACGGGACAGGATACGTTCTGTTCGATTTATGGATCGATTGCGACAGAACGCGTGAACAATTTCGCAGCGTGAGGCTTAGGCTAAGGGTTGGAGTCAATACTCAGAATATGAATTGTGTATTGTGTGTGTGTGTTGTTTTCACATCGAATTTAGGGCTGTATTTATAGGGAAGAGTTCGTGGAAAGATAGAATCGCAGAGTTCTAATCCACAAAGAATTAGGAAAAAACACGTACCCAGGTATTTTCAGCGCCCAGGCCTGGGCGCCGAAGATTTCGGCGCCCAGAGCCAGGCGTTGAAAATAGGGTCTGGGCTGTTTTCTTAGTCAGATTCGGATTCCTGAAATCCGTAGAGTTTGAGACTTAATCGAGTCTTTTAGTGCGTATCAATTTCATGACGGAATGCGTCTGGGCCCGTTACGAACTCTAGGCTCATTAGGATTTTAATTAATACGTAACTGTTTATTTCCGAATCATATTAGGAATAGGATTCTCGCAGTTTTCTATCTCATTTAGGATTTATGTTGGAGTGCAACACCTAATTATGACAGGTTTCTATCTTTTATCACTTGCCACTTTTAGAAGCTACCTTTTACGGTAGTTACTATTTTTAGCAGGTTTCTATAAATAGCAGGTTTCGGGTGAAATGAAAAGGGGAATTGAGATTCGTTTATTTTATAGGAGATGCGTTGTCAAGTGGAGATTTATGTTTTCATCATCGAACCTTTCCCTTTCGGGAATGGGGACAAAAGTAGGTGTCTACAGTTAGCCCCCACTTTGACTTAGTCTTGGAGTAAGACGATGGTCAAAGTACTAGACGGAGTGCGTCACACAAGTCATGGTGACCTGTTTTTGCGAGGGTCTCACGAGCCCCCGAGTGATAACATTTGACTTAAGGGTCATCACTTGAAGTGTCGACATATCCCTCACGTGTCATTGGGATTTGTCAACTGATAGTATAGAAACTTCCTCACTTTGTCATTGGAAGGATCTAAAGGTGCGTAGAAACTCCCTCACTTTGTCATTGGGAGTAGCTACAGATGTTTTCGAAATCAAAGCTGTAAAGTGTAATTGGGCCTGGCCAAGCCCAATCACGAGGTAAAAATGTTTTTAAAGATTCTCATTTTCAGGGTTAGCTAAACGAGAAAACCCCCTTGTTTTTATGGGACGTAAAACGAAGGAAAATCCAGCACATCATTCTTTTTTGGAAAAACGGAAAACCAATCCTTTTAATTTTTGGAAAAAGGGAAAACCGAAAAAAGTTATCGCTGCAGCGACTAAGGACCTGCGTGGTTAGTGACGCAGACCCCGCCGGCTAAAGATGGCGAGCTTGTCCGCTAAGGGTGGACACCCCGTCCGATAGAAGTGGACGAATCTGTTTTTGAAATTTGAAAATAAGGACCTACGCGGTTTGTGACGTAGACCCCGCCGGCTAAAGATGGCAAACCTGTCCGCTAAGGGTGGACACCCCGTCCGATAGAAGTGGACGAATCTATTTTGAAATTTGTTTGTGCTTTTTTGAAAATAAGGACCTACGTGGTTTGTGACGTAGATCCCGCCGGCTGAATATGGCGAGCCTATTTTAAATTTGAAGACTTTATTTTTCGAAACCTGAGGACCTGCGCGGCTACTGACGCAGACCTCGCCCGCTAAAGGTGGGCGAGCCCTGTCCGCTAAGGGTGGACGCCTCGCTCGCTGGAGGTGAGCGAACCTGAATTCGTCTTTTCGATTTGGGATTCGCGCGGTTTGTGGCGCGATCTTGCCCGATTGAGGTGGGCAAGTCCCTATTTCTTTTGTTCATCGTGATTTCTTTTGAGAATTTCTTTTATTCATTCTTGTAAGAGCGAATTCTTTCGAGGGATGCTCGGATTTAGTTGTAACCTGAATGTGGGTTGACAACGTGCTTAGACGGACCATTGTCTCGTGGTCATCACCTTTCATGGTTCTGAGCTAGTCTTTTCGGCTCAATTTTGCCACTACCTGGGTCCTTGATTAGGGGACTATGTATAAGTGTCAACGACGACCTTTGTCTTGAGGTCGTAATCCGGTTTTATTTTTTTATCCAAGCTCAGGACTTCGTACAGCGTAGTCTCGGAATATTATTTTAACTTTGCATACTTTCTTTTAGGATATATTTTTTTCTTTCGAGCCACCAAGCACTCGTGCTTGACGGTCATTTCTTGTCAAAGGGGTTCCTTGGGGATACGCAATTTGTGATGTCCTTGACCATGTTTGGGATTGTACTCGTAAGTGCGAGCGATCTTTGTAGTGGTGTGCTACTCTTGACAAAGTCGTGAGGTGCGACTTTTAGTAAGGAAATCGGAAATTTTCGAGTCGAATGGATGCGGCAGGGCCCACTAGAAGTTAGGGCCCTTTTTTGAGGCTGGGTTCATTTTCGGCGCCCAGGCCTGGGTGTTGAAATAATTCACGCCCAGGTGGGGCGTTGAAAGTGTTGTTTGGGTTGGTCTTTTGATGACACAGTTGGCCTCTTGTTCATTCGTTTATTTCACGTGGAAGTTCTATGTATTCTCTTTTCTTTTGTTTTTTCTTTGTTTTTAGAACGTGATGATTTTCTTGAGAAGCCATAGCCGATTGGTGGACTACGGTGCTTGTCGCTTTGGGGCGATTATTTTAAGGAACTGTTGTTCTTAAGGCGTACAGTTATTGCGATAGTTGGGCGAGTCTATATGGCCTGAGGAACATACCTTGAGGCGTAAGATTTTGACCGCTCTTGTTGTTGTATATTTTTCCTTTTAAACGCGTTCGTGAATGTTCGATACTTAGAATGATGATATGTACGTGCGAACGAGCGTTCATAGAATGGCCGTTGTGTGCGGTTCCATTAATCAGTTTGCTTGAATCATTTTTTTTGAGCAATGACTGATTTCGTATAGTTTGCTTAGAAGCTTAGTAGGGTTCAGGCCTATTCACGAGGTGGGCTCAAACATCGTGCCCTTTCGATTGTTCAAACATTTGCTTCGAGATTTTTTTTATTTTGCTATGGTTGTTTCGTAGCTTAGAGCCCCCAAGTATGCCTGTTGGGATGCTTCCTTTTGGCGTACGACTTTTGTAGGTTCTTTCGAGAAAGATGCCTTGTGGTTCCGCTCGTGTAGGTGCGAGTTATCCCTTTCATGGTAGGCAATGTTTTGCTACCTTTAATCCTTAATGTAGAAGTCGTGTGGCTTGCATTTTGAATTTGGGCGATAAGTAGTTTTTTGCCTCTTTTACACATGCTCTTGGTCGTGCCTGCATTAGTGCAATATGCCTTACTCTCTTTTTTAGACTTGTACCGTGGGATGGTTGAACTTATGGTGCGACGTAGGCTTGTGTGGCCTAACCGCATGTATTAGAACATTTCTCCAGGTGTTGGGATATAACATTATTATTTTTTGCATTGGAGTACCTCATCGCGCCTCGTTCAGGTGCTTGAACAAGTGTAGCACCTTCTGCGTGGGTTTGCACGGCTTATTACTTCGTTCGATGCAAGGATTCATAGGTGTTTCTTTCTTATTTTTATATCTGGGCAAAACTTGGCTAGCAGAAAGATTCAGCGCCCAGGCTCGGGCGTTAAAGATATCGGCGCCCAGCTCTGGGCGTTTGAAAATGATTTCTGGGTATATATTGACAGTTTTTATCCTTGATTTTTTCTTTCGCTTTTGCTTTGGAACGAGGTAGACTGTGTAACGGGCGCTTGTATGGCGAGCGTTATGTGCAGTAGTTTGATCGGAGTTTTGATGACTCGCGATTTTCAGTTACCCTTGTTAGTGGGGTGACTTTATACATTCTAAGTAGTGCTTAGAATTTGGGAGGGGTTGTAGCCATTCTAAGGTTTGTTTTACACGATTAAAGCTTAGGATTGTGCCCTTATGATGTATGTATAGCATTAGCGTTGAGAATTTGCGATAAAATCGTCGTTTCGAGCATTTTTAGAGTGTTCTTCTCAAGCCCCCAATTGTAGCTACGGGATTGGCTTGGTGCTATAATGCTTTGCATACGTTTTTATGCATTCATGGTGACACGGATCATGAATAGTTTGAACCAGACTCGTTTAGTGCGAGGTATGTTCGAGTAGTGATTTTGCTACTTCTCTTGTAAATGTCGTATTGTGCGACATTGCCATGGTCAAGGTAGCCACATGTCGAAGTGTGCCTTGATCAAAAGCTAGGTGCCTTTCTTTACCCATAATCCTATTTAGAAATCTCTTTGACTCACTTGCAACATCGAGATAAATGCATACTTAGCTTAAACCAACGACACTTTATAATGTTCGAAGAAGTTTTTTTTTGAAAATTATTTGAAGATTATTTGAAATCCGAATCTTACTGTGTACAGTCAGAGGTGTCCTAAGTAAGTTGACTTATAGAAGGGTTCGCACAGGATTGAATGAACCAAAATACTGTTACGATTTTTAGAATGCTGTCTAAGGATTTGCTGGAAGCCAGGGTGCAGGCGTCAAGATATACTTGTGCCCGTTTGGCATATGCTTTTGGGCTTTTAGGGCCATCTTTTCCAGAATTGCGGGAATATAAACCGTTTTCAAATTGACTTAGATTTACTTGGTGTATGTCCGTACAAAAGGTCAAGGTATATTTAGTTCTTTCCCTAGCTCTTTCATTTTAATCTTTAGCCCCCAGTTGCTATTATGTCTTCCCATTAATGATGCTTTTAGATTTCGATTTTAGATGCCCGTGTCATATGTCTGAGTAGGGTGAGCCTTGGTTAAGTGCCAAGTCCTATTGACAATGTCTGATTTTTTTTTCAAAGGGGATTCGCAAGCATTTGAATTACCACGAACGGGTGCCCTGAGTTCGGAGGAACGATGGGGCGATGCCGTAGAAAAATCCTCTTCTTTGCAAGCTTACTGCCTTTACTACTTGTTGGCGATTATGACTGTGTCTAGGGGTGAAAGAAGGTCTTTAAGCGAACGACTATGTCTAGTGGTGAAAGAAGGTCTTTAAGTGAGTTGGTCCGCTTTAGGGAGGGTCAAGTCGAGTACTTTAAAGGTCATGGACGCTTGCACTAGCCCCCATTCAATTGAGGTAAAGCGATCTTTTGAGTCTTGGCTAAGTGCCTGGGAGTGTGAGTGCTCCTTCTGGCAAGGGTACGTGCCCTTTATTATTTTTCGATGTGTGCTCATTTTGGCATCTTGATGACTTGGATTCTTCCTTTGACTTAAATTTTTCTTTTGACTTGGATTGCAAGTAATTAAATTTCAATAAGGGACTTCTATTTTTATTCTTGTTTTTTCTATAGGCTTTAATATTGGTTGGACCGAATCATGGATTGCCTACGTATCCGCCTTAAATAGATTTAATTTGGAATCAGGTCTTGCGTAATTCTTAGCCTAGAAAATGGTTTCTTTGAATGCCGAATTCGATAAGTATGTTCTGAGATGGAAACATATCATTTGAAACGGTAGAATAAGTGAAGTTTATTATTATTTTAATCTGCCGCCTTGCCGTAAGCCAAAAATTTGTTTTATATTTTTAAGTATATGTATTTGCACAAAAATCTTTTCATGTGTTTTTTGGTACGTATATCTGGATACGTGTTGTACCCCTCCAAGTGTTCGTTGTTTTTCCGTGTATGTGCGGATAAAATGACGAGCACTTCTGGACAAATTTTAGCAAGCAGAGAGAATCAGCGCCCAGGCTGGGGTGCTAAAGATTTCGGCGCCCAGTTGTGGGCGCTGGAAATGTTTTCTGGGCGGATCTTTATTGGTGCGCTAAATGCTTCTTTTCTTTTTTAGACGAACTTTTAGAGGCGCTTTGCAAAGTTTGCTTTTTTATTTTTTATTATTTTTTGTACTTTTCATTGGTCTTCCTTTTTTATTCGTGACTCAAGATGGTTTGAAAGATGGGTTGAATGAGTTGGGATAATTTGTATAGGTATTAGTCAAGCATGAGGATTACACCTGCTAGGGCTCACAATTTGCAGCCTCAAGCTAGTGTCATGAGTTTAAACCAACCAAGGTCAATGAGTAGCATGGGGACGGCTCAAGGGTATATCAACAGGATGTGTCCACACAAGTTTATATGGTCATTATGCTAATGGTGGTGTAAGAGCAGGTTTGGACTTTTGGAAATGATGGGCATGACGCACGTGTCAATGGCCGTGCGTGGTTTGCGGTTGATAACAAGTTCAAAAACAAGAGTTTAGGTAATGGTTTCTCGGGTTATGGCAATGAGAACATGGATGGGTTAAATGAGCTGAACGGGGACCCCAGAGCGAAGGCGTCTAAGAGCATAAGGATTGGAAAGGGTAGACATCGTAGAATTTTATGATTTGGATTGATTGACTCAATTCTTTTCCTTCGTTTACTTGGGTAAATTTCGCACTTTGGGAGGTACGGGCTAAGTATTTCATGGCTCGCTCTTTTCGCTCTCCCCTTTTCTCTTTCTATTTTCTCTTTTTGCTTGGGATTTCTCCCCAACATAAATTTTTTTATTTGGGCTAAAAGGTAGATGGTTGTGGTTTTTGAGTCACGAGGCGAGACTGAGTGAGCCTCGTTTGGTAGGCCTATAGTGGACCTTTAACTGTCATACTTTGCAAGCGTATTTAGTCGTTTCTTAAAATGTGCAAATAGCGTAGATTCAAAATGTTGTTTTTACCTTATTGAAATTTAACGAAAGAATTACATCGAAAATAATTTTTTGCTTCTTTTTAGATTCCAATTTTCGGGATTTAATTGGAAGTTGTGATTTTAGACTCGAACTTTCATTTAATTTTTCTGATTATAACCCGTGTATGAATACAATGAGGTGGCCTAGACTCAAAATAATGACATGGCGTAAGCCTATAATACTTGACCAAGCGACTCTCAGACTTAGGCTAATTGGACCATAACTTTCGTTGGTTGACACTTTAGATTTTAACCCTTGGGTGTTCATTTGTCATGCGCCATTTTGCTTAATGTTGGCAAGGTAGTTAATCGGGGAGATCGAATTTTTATTTTTGCAAGGCTAGAATCATTAGTGCGGCTTCTCTCTTAGTGTGTATCGCTTTACCCCAATGGTAGCCTTATGGCATGCAGATTTGGGTATTTTCATGGTTGGTCATGTTGCATTCATGGAAAATCTTTTAGTCCGTACTTAGGTGTACTTCAAGGAGCGAGTGACTCGAGAGGACTATGATAGTCGTGACCCAATGTGATTATGAGCCTTGGGGGCCATTAATTTTTTCTTTGCCAATGGTATTAACACCTTAGGTTCACTTTGGGTGTTGTGCGACTATGGGGGAATGATTTCCAGAATGTGGCCGTTTTCATTTCGCAAATACTATAATATATTATTTTTATTGGTGAGAGAGAGTATTGAGGCCGTGGATTCCTAGCAAGGGATGACAATTACATATGGGTGCTCATTGATTTAAATGTTAGGAAGGGAGACTCAATATGGTTTAACCTTTTAGCTTGCAGAACAACACCAAGTATTAGGACCGATTCTATGGATAAGACAACTAAGACTTAGGATTTAGATTGTACTTCGGCATAGCCTAGTCTAGACTCGGATTTACTTATTTTTCATTTGAACATTATTATTTTTTTTTTCTTTGAAAACTTTATTCGAACATCATTTTTATAATACTTTGCCCATGTGACATTCAAGGTCATTTAATTAGCATGTTCAGTTTTGGAGCCGAATATTGCCGTCATAGGAGGCCTAACAACGACACAAAGAGTTATTTTATTTTTTACAAGTCGCTTTTAGAATCGAGTGCCTTTTCATACGCCCTCGCAACAATATTTTCGAAAAGTTTTTTTTTTGCTACGTATTTTCTTTATGCGTGGGCACCGAGGCTGCTGTGCCTGACCAGAAGGCCAGGCAGCAACTTCAGCGCCCAGCAGTGGGAGTTAGAAATATTGGCGCCCAGACAGGGACGCTGAAAATGCGTCCCTGACTGGTGCTCGATTCTTGTTTGCGTATATATTTTGTTTATGCGACTTGATTTTGCGCGCTTGCCTTATAACGTCCTTTACGCGTTGTACATCGTTTGTGGGATTCGTTACGGGCCATCCCGAGCGTCGCTTATTTTTGTGGCGACCGTTCGGGTTTGCGGAACACGTATTTCGGTATAACTCTTTGGCAAATTGGTTTATGAATGTTTGGGCAATTTTTAAGGTCGTTGGTTTTCTAGCATTATTTATCTAGCATTATTCGTACGCACAATCGTAACATAGTCACATAGTTCGCTACACATAACTACATTACAAACATGGATTTGAAAATTAAATATGTCACGTAGTTTATGATAGGCTTCTATGGGTAGTTATTTGCGCCTGGCTTGGTACCGCTTCTATCGTAGATCCGATACATGCCCCGGTCGAGGTAGTGTCTTCAACAGACGAATTTCGCCCAAGAGGCCAACCCGCAAGGTGCAAGCCAAGGGGGCATGCAGGCGAGAGGGACCTAATGAGCGAGCGATTGGGTTCGGGATAGGTGTACTACCTGCACAAGTACCGAGTGGGCAACATGCGCGGCGTATGCACCCCCCAATTGGCGACAAAAGGTATCCTTAGTCCCAACTCCCGAGGGAGCCAAGATTCGTTATGCGGTTCTGCCCGTTCACATTAATATGCTGATTTTCAGGTCGTCCCAACTTGATGGGGAAATAAACGCGGGGTAGGATCGTTTCACCCTTCGGCTATTTTGATTACCTACAAGCACGAGTATTTCCTTCACTATCCCCAGTGAAGTCGCCACTGTGAGGGAGTCGAAAAAGCACGAGGATAATGCGTGACCTCGTCCCTCGTGGGTGTGACGATTCTTTTTATTCAATCAAGTGTAATTGGATTTCCTGTGAGTATACACCCAATTGACTAGTAATATAGGAGTCGCCATTCAGTTTTTAACGACAATGAGAAAAACTGACAAAACCCGGTTATCGTGACATAAAGGGAGTGCAATTATGTTTGACCACGACGGCCGTAGGTTCCCTTGTGATCCCTGGTGTGGGGATCTCTCAATATACACCCGCAAGGTAGAGATTGAGGGTTCGGGGGGCTGTAACTACCGAGAGGAGTAATTCGCTCGTCGATAACTCCAGAGGCAGGATATCCTTACTAGCTCAGCATAAATAATTGAAGGGACATGCGTTGACTATTAAACTAATCTGAGTTGATTTTAGCAATATGCAACATATAATACTAATTCGATCGTGATTTTCTGATTTAAATAGCATTAAGGGACCTAGCATGATAATCCGATTTCCCAAAAATATCATATTTGTTAGGCGTGATAGAACAATCAGATTAGGTTAGTTTAACAGTTCATAAAAAGGGCGAGGAAAGCAGTTAAATCATCGAAAAGGGACACATTACGACGCACCCTTGAGAGGTGCGTCACGGTTCTGAGAAAACTAACCACTTTGACTTTGATATTTCTCCTTTTTATTTAACGAATCTCAATTATGGGACAGGATACGTTATGTTCGATTTATGGATCGATTGCGACAGAACGCGTGAACAGTTTCGCAGCGAGAGGCTTAGGCTAAGGGTTGGAGTCAATATTCAGAATATAATTGTATGTTGTTGTTGTGTGTTGTGTTGTTTCACGTCGAACTTAAGGGTCTATTTATAGGAAAAAGTGGCGTAGAAAGATAGTTTTTCAGGAATTTGAATACAAAACGGATTAGGAAAAGAATCCGTCCCAGGTATTTTCGGCGCCCAGGGCTGGGCGTTGAAAATAGGGCCTGGCAGAATTCTTTGGTCAGATTCGGATTCCTGAAATCCGTAGAGTTTGAGACTTAATCGAGTCTTTTAGCGCGTATCAATTTTATGACGAGCACTGGCGACTCACGAGGGCACCTACACTTAGCTGATTTTCGGCGACTCGATTATGTCTGCCCATTGCGAACCGCCCATTGCTTAGGGCTAGGAAACGATGATTTCCAAACCTCCACGCAAGGGGTACGAGCTTATGATAACTCCCGAAGGCTTGTATTGGGAAAAATCAACCTTACCATACAAACCGGGCCTGTGGCACGCACCACGAAGTTTCAAATTATCGATATCAAGCCCACTTTCAACCTCCTCTTGGGGCGACCTTGGCTCCACGACTTAGGAGGTGTGGCTTCTACCATGCACCAAATGGTTAAACTTAACCATAACGGGGTAATACTAGAAATCCGCACCCCTCCTCTCGACGTCAGTTGTACTATGGTTGGAACGGCCGAAATTGCAGACGACCTTTATGGGTTTCAAATGGAAGAAACAATCCAGTTCATCGAAGATTATGATACAGCATTCCTAGACCCGCATGCATCCCGAGTCATCCCTAGAATGCTGTTAGCTCAAGGCTATTTTCCAGGAACCCCATTGGGCATAAGGAAGAAGGAATGCACATTCCATCCTTTTCCCGACAAATCTACTCCCTTTGGCTTAGGTTATGAACCAACGGAGGAAGATATTGCTGACCGCCTATCCAGGCTACGCCTTAACAAAACCAAACAAACCACCCTCCTTCCCCCATATCAAAGGACCCTTAACGGGATGTTCATTCGGGAAGGAGAAGAACACCCATGCTGTGATTTCCCTGAACCCTTCGTTCAAGATGGCTTGCTAAAACCCGGATTTGAAATTTTCCATGACTGCCACACCTTGGATGAGGCACCCCACCTCACCAAGACTAAAACAGCTGAAATATTGGACAACCAGGCTCTGTGGACATTGTTTAACGAATCGAGGCCTATGGAGGACGAGGCTGTGATGACTACCCTAGCTTTACAAGATGAAGGTTTCGATCCAACCCGGTTAATCTCTCCTGCATCAACACTAGAAGAGGTCGAGAACGGATGGGTGAAGACATGTCAGTGGGTCAACGCAAAAGGAATAGAATTCAAGATGAGTACCGGTGAAGGACCGAAGTTTTATGAGACTAAACCCCAGGCTTGAGCCACATAGAGCACCATTAGTAAAAAGCGCCTAGTAGTTCTTTAAATTGATAGAAAAAAATAATAGAGACTTTAGATGGTCCTAAGGCCCTTTAGAATGTGGGTCAGTTTTATTTCAGTGTGTTTTCCTTACTTTCCGAATCAATAAAGGCGTAATATTTCTCCTGAAAATTTTATTCTAACACTAAATAAACACCAAATGTACTTGCAAAATAAAGAAGCGGCCCACTATAGGCCCAACAAACAAAGCCCACTCGATTTTGAAATAGTGCCATGGGAACCAGTTCTCGAAACCCACAAAATAAACCATACTATCCCATTCATATCCCCAAAACCTAAAAAGCCAACCAGTGTCAGAACCAATCCATCCAACCTAAAATCAAAGGAAATAAAAAATTTAAAACAATGCAAATGTTACCAAAAAAACAGATTCATAAAACATAGATTCCATCATACCCTTCACTACCAACCTACCTCCAAAGCCTACACAAAGATCTTCATAAATTCCGCACCCTAACTCCATTTTCAAAACTGTTTTGAGTCACCAATAGACAAAATCAATCTGGACAAAAATGCGTTTCACGCTAACAGTAAAAAAAGCCCCCAAAATAGCCTCAAAGTTAACTTTAACTACAAATCAAAATATCAAGGCACAAAGAAAAACGAAATAGAAATAAACGCAAGAACATGTGAAGCAAAACGTCAAAATTGACCGCCTAAGTCATTATCAGCGCGCAGGGCTGGGCGCCGAAATTTCTGACGCCCCAGCCTGGGCGTTGAAACTCTCTGCCTACCAAACATTTTCTTTTTCGAAAGTGCTCGTCATTTTATCCGCACACAACGGAAAAATAACGAACACTTGGGGGGGGTACCATACGTATCCAAATAGGTTTACCAAGAATACAGCTATACAAATTGGTCGAATTTTATGCAACCTATGGAAAACGGCAGATGAAAATAATGGCAAATACTTCACTCATTTGACCAATTAAGTAATATGTTTCCACTTCAGGACATATCTACCGAAATCCGGCATACTAGAACTTGTTCTAAAGCTAGAACTACGCACGACCTGATTCTGACAAGATACGTAGGCAATCCTTACCAAGGATTCGGTCCAAATAATAATAAAAAATTATATTCTTTGTGTAAAAAGTGTTAGATATATAAAAGAAGAGAAACAAAATCGAATGGAAACTAAAAATACGCCTTTATTAAAATATAATAAGAAGGAATAAAGTGCTGGGAATAAAAAACAAACATAACTGAAATAAATAAAGGGCACCTACACCCTAGCAAAGAACTACACTACTCTAGTTCTTCCGGATCATCAAATAAAGTCTTGTAGAGAGCAATGTTCGCAGGATCCACCCCCATAGTCTTCTGCGCTGCCCCATATCAATCTCCATAAGAACCGGCTCCTGGACACTAACTTCCAAAGATGTCAAGGCTTCAGAAACATTCTCGATTATAGCCCGCTCAGCCTCGAAGGCACAGGCAATGGTGGGAGAAGGATTACTATCATCAACTGGACTAGCCACTGTTTCTACAGGCGGCTGAGCCTTCCTAACCCATACATTGTTCCGGCGACGATCTCCGCGAGAGCTTACATTTCTTTTAACAACAGCAGGCCCCTTCATGTTAGGCATCTTTTTAGGCCTGACACTGGAACGGGGAAGAACTTCCTTTCGCTTTCGATCAGGACGAGCTTTCACAGTCTTAAAACTATAGGTACGAGGTCTGGCAGAATCAGGACCCTCATACTTAACACGAATACGAGGTATCAAAAGCTCAGCCGGCTCCCCATTACGAGCCTCGGTCCTCACATCTTTGTCATCGGAACTCATCCACAACTTATAGTTTTCAGAAATACCCACAAACCCATTTGTAGCTACAGCCCAAAGCGGGAGACCATCATAATACCTAGCCCACGCTAAGACCCGTGTTTGTGAAAAGGCCGCTACCTTAGGTGGCACCGTATCAGAAAAGGGGATAGTCTGCCTGTTAGGTTATGATTCATATGACAGTTCATAAATCATGCGGAAAAACCATAAAGCCAGGAAACATATTATTTACACATAATCATTTAGCATAGTTTAGATGCATACTCTTTGTTGCGTGCCTTCCCTAGCTGCGCCCGAACCGAACAAGAACAAGTCTTTAGGACTCCAAGTGTCGTCCCTCCGTAGATAGTCCACAGCACGTCCGGATCCGCCTTAAGATTGACCAACTAGAATCGCCCTTAAGGTTCTAATATTTTCGGTTAGGTAGGCAAGAATATTGGCTGATTTTTCTGCTTAAAAATCTTAGTTTTGAATACTTAAAACTTGTATTTAAATAATGACCCCTAGGCCTTTATTTATAGAGTTATGGAAAAGGAATCGTAATCCTAGTAGGATACGAATTAATTGAAATTAGAATCCTACATGAATTCTATTTAATTAATTTATCCAATTAGGAATAGGAATTTAATCATACACTAACTCTTGTAGATTTAGGAATCACGCATGAGCACAAACTCACACACACACGGCAGCCACAAGGGCTGCCCATGCGCGTGCGAGCAGCAGCCCACGCAGCGCGGCCCACGCATCCGTGGCCTTGGCGCGCGCTGGGCCTGCCTTGCGGTAGGCCTGGGCGCTGCCTTGGCTGGGCTTGTGGCGCGCGTGCTTGCTGGGCGATGGCCCGGCTTCGTGCTGGGCCTTCGTCCGGCAGGCCTCGTCCGATGCTAATTCGTACGATACGCTTCCGATTAAATTTCCAGTTCCGGAATTTATTTCCGATACGAACAATATTTAATATTTCCGATTCCGGAATTAATTTCCGTTTCGAACAAATATTTAATATTTCCGTTTCCGGAATTTATTTCCGATTCCGGTAATATTTCCGATTCTGACAATATTTCCGTTTCCGGCAATATTTCCGATTCTGGGAATATTTCCATTTCCAATAATATTTTCCGATACGTACCATGTTTCCGTTTCCGGCAACATCTACGACTTGGATAATATTCATATTTCCGATACGATCCATATTTCCGTTTCCGGCAATATCATCGTTTCCGGAGTATTCATTTCTTGCCTGTGACGATCTTAGCTCCCACTGAAACCAAGATCCGTCGGTTCCGAATATTCATAGATGGAGTATTTAATGCCATTAAATACTTGATCCGTTTACGTACTATTTGTGTGACCCTACGGGTTCAGTCAAGAGTAAGCTGTGGATTAATATCATTAATTCCACTTGAACTGAAGCGGCCTCTAGCTAGGCATTCAGCTCACTTGATCTCACTGAATTATTAACTTGTAAATTAATACTGAACCGCATTTATTAGACTTAACATAGAATGCATACTTGGACCAAGGGCATTATTTCCTTCAGTCTCCCACTTGTCCTTAGGGACAAGTGTGCATTTCCTAATTCCTTTGTCGCTCGACGCTTGCTCTTGAACATAAGGTAAGAGTTGTCATCCTTATTATGTCCAGAGGTGTTCCTCGGTTTCAGAGTTCAACTGATCAAATAAACAGATAATCATAGCCTATGATTCATCCGAGCACGGCCATGCATTTCACAGTTTCTAGCTCTCCGAGTGGCCTTGTACAACTTTTAAGCATCTCATCCCGATTTATGGGAGGACAATCCCAATCTTGCGATCTTGAGATTAGACTTCGTTTGATAGCTGATTACCTGAGCGTTGCCTTTATAGCCTCCTTTTACGGTGCGACGGTTGGTCAACGTCAAAGCAACCAGTTCTCAAACAAGTAATCTCAAATCACTCAGGTATTGAGGATTCAGTGTCTAATAATTTAATGAAATTTACTTATGACAGACTTTCATCTCTTACAGTAAAGTTTCATAGGTCTTGTCCGATACTAGTCTTCCCAAAGTAAGTATCTATGCAAATGATTATGACATTGCCATGTCCACATAGTTCAAGAAACAGAACTACTAGTCATCTTGCATTCTAATCGTCTAACGTTTTCTATGCGTCCAATTTTATAGAAAACTCTGATTAGGGACCATTTTCAACCTTTGACATTCAAGTTCACTTGATAGACATTTCTTAGTCACAGGACTGGTCCTGACAGTCTATCTTGAATATATCGTCAAATTTGAAGGGACTCATCATTTAATACTAAACCAAGATTAAATGGAATATGAAAATACATTTCATATATGATAAATGTTCAACCCCAATGTTTTATAACCATGGGCCTCAAACCCATCTTCTAAAACAATTCATGGAATTCAAAGCTATGCTTGATTTCCAGTGCTACAATGTGAGTGTTGCTTCTCACTTGTTGCATAGGTTTAGTTATCATGCTTTGCCAATCTTAATATCCTTTTCATCGAATGTTCTTCGAGATATGATGATAAGATCTTTTCGAGTTTGTTTATTATGTGATCTAGTCTTTCTTACTTCGATGGTGGTTTTACTCACTTTGCAATGAAGAACCATCAAGTTAGCAGACGTTTTTCTTGCTTCAAGAGTGGTTCTACGCATTTTTCAATGAAGAACCATCAAGCCAACAGACAGGTGATCTACCCAAGTTCAGTGAAGAACTTTAAACAACCCTGTTTTATTGCTTCTTAGGCAATAATTACTTTTACTTCAACTGTTTAGGTTGCTAGTGATGCTTTGTTTGGATTTACTTATCCAAGCAGTTCACAGATATGTGGAAGACTTTCCAGCTGTATCTTAGAACATAGAAATTAATATTTTAATTTCCCACGCAACAACTCATGGTCTCCAATCCATGTTGCCATTTCAAAACACGATGCTCTATAGCTCGTCCTTATCAATGGTTAACTCCAAAGGGTCTTGCTTGATCCTTTGCCAGTGTTTATGCGTGTAGCATCAATATTTAGCATATCTATATTTCCTTGAATCAAGAACTATTCCTATGTACCTTTTCAAGTACCATAAGTATTCTTGATCTCAATCTAGTTGATCTTCACTTAGATCAATAGAGATTGGTATATGTTCGTCATGCCTAAAGTCATACGATACGTTTTTGGCGATCCTCATATTATATCATACATGATAAATTCTTTTGGAGAATAATTCCCAATTGAATTCTATTCATGTAACTTTAGCTTATCTAGTTTCAGTAGATACTAAATTCAACTAAATTCTTTGACATATAATATAGGTTTAAGAATCTCATTTAGACTCTTTGATGTTTAACTTAGTAAATGCTTATACATAGTTCAAACATCCTTTACTTAGATTTATTCATATGGGTCGAATGTCTCCAATGGAGTCTTTCGTGTTTGATTTAGTAAATGCCATTACTTAATCCAAAACAATATCATAAGATCTTTGTAAATAGATCTTAATACCCAGTATGTACTAAGTTTCGCCATGGTCCATCATTGATGAATAATTTCAAATCTAAGTCATTAGCATTTGAATGTTATTTCACAATAGAGAGATATGTGTGTGATACACATAGGACCAATTAAGTTTTATGTACTCCCACTAAACTTCTTATATATCTATAAGAATCATGTATATTTTATGAAACTAAAATACTTATTAGCTTCACTAAAATACAATTCCAATTCCCAATTGCTTGCTTAAATCTGTACTTAGATTTTATAAACTAGCTTTTCTTTTCAAGCATTTATTTGGATCCACAAATCCTATGACATACTATGTACATAGTTTTCTTCCAACATTTGATTGAGGAATATGTTTTGTCATCCAATTGCCATATGTACCAATATGCAATCATTGCTTGATTTATAGACTTGAGCATTACGATTATGCATGAGGTTTCAACACAATCCATGTCATGAATTTGCTTGTAACCTTTAGCAACTAATCTAGCTTTGCGTGTGAACACAATTTCATGTTTGATGGTTTTTATCCTTAAAACAAACTTGCAACCAATAGATGTGAAACTATTCTTGCAAATCAACAAACTTTTAATTTTGTCATCAAAACATTGAGTATGTTTTATGGCCTCTAACCATTTAAACATATAGTCTATATATGGCCTCTAACCATTTTAGGGAATCTATATTTCGTCATAGCTTTCTTACAAGTCACAAACTCATTAATCTATATGATAATAGTTTGACTGCAAGTTGTAGGTTTCTTCACTATTTAATAGAAGAATCTCATAGTTTCATTGACCTGATCTCTATGTTTCTTCACTATCTAATAGAAGAATCTCATAGTTTCAGTGACTTGAATTCTATGACTACTTGGGTATATAACATCAAACAATAGAATATCAATAGCCACTTGAAAGTCCTTTGAATATTCTGTTCTCCTTGAAGCACTTGTAAAGTCTTCTAAGAGATGTCTATTCTTTAAAGCCACTTCTAAAGTCCTTAAAGAATAAGTTCGGATTTTCTGAAGCACTTCGAAAAGCCTCCGGAATGTCCGTTTATGTTTGTTGTTCGTCTCGAAGACTTTCGAGGTCTATTTTCTCCCACTTGTCATTTTGGAAACGAATCTCCAAAAGGACATTATTTCGAGCAAACAAACATTATGTTCTCAAAAATTCGTGGTAGAAACAATACCCTTGTGTCTCATTTGAATAAATCACAATGAAACATATATCTATACTTGGGCCTTAGTTTGTCGAATGACAAACACTAAGCTCCCACTGAGTTTTGCAACTCTTTAGATATATATAATTGAAAAGATATCCTGAAATTACTTTTCAATAGCTTTGACGAATTTGGTTTAGTTTGGTAGTTGAGCATTTTGTTTTAGAAATTATAGGAAAAGTCTTTATGATTCATCATTGATCGAATCAAGTACTAATTGACTTCGATTATTCCAACTACGATATGCCATATCTTATGGACCTAGATTGTGAAATTACAACACACAATCATTGATGATCATATTTGGTCTCAAGTAATCATTAACATGATCTAACCTAGATCTTTATGATTTCTTACCAAGTGGATTTTATACTTCTGAATCTTTGAACTAGCCAAACAGATTCAACTTATATCACATTTGAGTAAATAAACCTATATTCACTCAAATCCATGTGAAATAATAAAGTCATAAAATCTTTCTTTAGCTTTGAACTCCATTGTCTAGGCGTTCTAACAATAGTTCATATCTTTTGTTACTTTCAACAAGTAAGACTAGCTTGTCTTAAGTTGATCTAGAAATCAACCAACTTTCAAAAGTCCATTAAAATAGAGCTTTTGAATGTTAACTTGTTGATATGGTCTAAGCAACAATGCCAAAGATTTGTGGAACTCAAATCAAGGAGTTGATTTGAACCTAGTAAAGTTCTTTAAAGAGTTGTTTGTTTTAATCAAGCATATTGACTCAACCTGTAATTGACCATTTCATTCAAATAAACAAACAAACATTGTTTTTGTTTTTCTTTGAATGTGAGTCTTTCTGTGTTTGAAGCAGAAATTTAGGTATGCTGATTATGGATCAAAATAGCCATTAAGTTCCAGCCTTTGAAAGGACTTAAAACAAACTTAGATGACCCTACAATTAATGTAGCATTGCCATGCTTCATTTCCCACTTGTAGGTCATTAGTGTATCCTAGCTTCCATTGTTTGAGTTATTACCGAAGTAAGAACCTCAAGCGGTATATGATACCAAGGAAGTTTGATTGCTAGGTCACTTCTCTTTAAACATTAACTTATAGGTAGAAACGGAATCGTAAATTCCTTTCATTTGTTCCTCGTTTTCCTATTTCTTGTACCCTTTCTTACAGTCTTAAGAATTGAATTCTTTAGTGTTGACTTTTATACTTTGTTAGACATGTCCAATGTCACCAACAAGGTTCTTTACCATTTTAATTTATGTTGAATATTTTGTTTCAACTAGATGATCTTACCAGAAGCTTCTAAAGTTCTCTAAGTATCGATCTATTCGAATGTCTAGGGACTAGACTCATTCGAGAATTAAATGGACAGAGATATTAGGTTGTTAACCATTGGTAAAGCTGAGCGTATTAAACTCAATGCTTTATGATCTCAAAACTACAGTGTATTTTGAATTCACAAGCACCAATTGGTTTGCCATTCGATTTTGATATTCGAAAACAACCATAAAAGTCGCTATAAGAAACGTACATTTTAAATTGCTCACTTTCTCTCTTTTCCGTGAATCGTTCTTGGATTCACTACCAATCGAGGAAATTTACTGTTACCTTTCTAAAAGGATTTATTGCAGTGCAAGATATTTAATTATAAACAATAATTAAAACATACATTGAAGCATGCAAAGTCCAAACATTTATCATGAATAATAACTTGAAATTAAAGCAACCATGCAATTCAAACAAGTTATTAGCATTTTATTCGATTTTATTGTTCCGGCAGGTGTGAATAAAATGATTCCAAGATCCTAAAATCATTGAAGAACTAAGCACAGTTTGTCGACTTAATCCTAGAACATCTTAGGTAAGCAAAAGCCTTTTGCTAATAGTCTAGAAACTATTCTTGGTTGATAGGTGCGTCTAAGAACTTATTAGGTAAACCTATCGAATTTGCCACGACATAAAAGGACTCCTTACTTATATCGTTGAGTTTCACCAAAACTAACATGTACTCACAATTATTTGTGTACCTTGCCCCTTTAGGACCAATAAGTAACACCTCGCTGAGCGAAAACTATTACTAGATTGATGTAAAGGATATCCAAGCAAGTGTATATTTTGGCATGGCACCTTATAACTCAATTTTTAAGTTTGGAACTTAAGGCTCTTACTATGTTGGTTAGATTTTAAGTGAACTAAAATCCTTAATCATGCAACATAATCAAGCTTTTGATCTCATGCATTTTAAGACATATTTAAAACAATAAATAACTTAAAACATGCATAAGATATTTGTGATCTAGTATGGCCCGACTTCATCTTGAAGCTTTGACTTCAAAGTCCGTCTTGAAAATCTCCGTGGGAGGCACCATTTTCTTCAAATAGGATAAGCTATAACTAATTACAACTATTTGATGGTTCGCAGACCATATTTGAATTGAAAAATAACTTTGGTACTTTAGACCAATTACATTCAAATTAATGGTACGCAGACCATATTTTCTATCCTATTTGGGCCATACTAGTCACTTCATAACCTGCAAAACAGTACATATACAATATATACCATTCACCCATTCATTATCATGAATAGCCCACATAGCTGGTTAGTAAAACACATTATGCATCACGTAAACATTTGCAGCAATTAATCAAGGGCACCAATAATCTACCAATTATTCAGTCCTTATTAATTCTAATCAAGTTGTTTTAACCTTAAGGATTTGTAGACCTAATCAAGAGTTTATGACTAAAAAGCGCTCCCACTCAAACCAATAAATTCATATGCTTTACTAATTTTAAACATAAAATTGTATTTCTAGTCTAACCGGAAACATACAAATTTAATTAAAATTTAAAGCTCATATAAATTTATAATTGAATCCAAAAATTTAATTTAATTTCAGTCGCATTTAAATTAATTCATGATTTTAATTTTAGTAAAATAATTAGAATAAATACCATTTATTATAATTATAATATTCAAAATTAAAATCCAAGAAATTAATTCAAATTATTAATTTTAAAATTAATTAAAATTACGTGAACTGAAATTTTCAAATTAAACATTCAAAACGATCTAATCGTAACGCAAACACCCTACGCGTTGCACGCCCATGGGCCGCACGCACACAGCCATTGCTGGCCATGTGCGCGCAGCCCATGCGCTCGTCGCATAGCTGCTGCTGTCCTATCGCAAGCCTCCGCACAGCGCCCATCGCACGCGAGCTATCGCTCGCAGTGCGCGCGCGCGACATCGCTCGCTGGGCGCGCGACATCGCTCGCTGGGCGCGCGAGCTCGCTCGCTGTGCGCGCGAGCCATCGCTCGCTGGGGCGCGACATCGCTCGCTGGGCGGGCGACATCGCGCGCTGTGCGCGCGAGCCATTGCTCGCTGGGGCGCGACATCGCTCGCTGGGCGGGCGACATCGCGCGCTGTGCGCGCGAGTAATGCTGGGCGCAGCGCTCGTGGCATGCGAGCTTGCGCTCGCTGCGCGCGAGGCTGCGCGCTCTTGTGCGAGGCAGCGCGCGTTGTGGCGCAGCTCGCTTGCTGCCCACACGCGACTGCCTTGGCTCGCCCTTCGCCCATGCCCATTCGTTCATTGCTCGTGGCACACGACACAAGGCAGGGCTGCTGCCTTGTGCTCGTGCACTACGCCCTTGCTCATTGCATTCGTGCCGCACGGGCGACGAGCTCCCTTGCTCGTCGTCGCATGCCCGCATTATACAACACCCCTTAAGGGTAACACGAAGCGTCCATTGCTTCGTGCGTGCAAGTTTTATGAACGAATCGCATAAAAATTTAAAATTTATATTTAAAATTAATGACAAATTAATAAATAATATTAATTTCATAATTTTAGGGCGAAAAATCGAAAATTTATTATCCAATTGATTTCCGATTGTTATGGATTCAAGTCTAGGTCATAAAAATTTAAAATTTATCGTAAATTTACAATTTTTATGGTGGTTTTTAATCATAGGTTTCTAATTAAATTACAATTAATTATGAAAATCAAATTAATTCTAAATTATTCTAATTTTCAACAAATTAATCATAATTACAAATTAGATTGCATAATTAACAAGACTAGGCATTCAAACTTGTTAAACATATGCAGTAGGTCAATCAAAAATTCAAGATTTATCAACAAGAATCGCAAATATTTAATTTAACATCTTAAATTTTCGAAATTTTGCATTCGAAAAACTAAAACCTTCGAAAAGTCATAGTTAGGCTTCGAATTTGAGAATTCTGGGTTCGGCAGAAAAATACTATTTTTGTCAAAATTTTAGAATGCCTTTTACATGCGGAATTAACACAAAAATCACTCAATTCGGATGAGTAATGAAGAAACTGCCGAAAAACTGCGTACGTATAATTAAATAAACGCAATTTGCAATTAATTATCAATTACTAAAATTAATCACCCCTTTTAATTCTTGCAAATTTGTAATATTTAACCATGTTCATGAAATTTAGATTATGAAAATAATAAGGGGCTCGTGATACCACTGTTAGGTTATGATTCATATGACAGTTCATAAATCATGCGGAAAAACCATAAAGCCAGGAAACATATTATTTACACATAATCATTTAGCATAGTTTAGATGCATACTCTTTGTTGCGTGCCTTCCCTAGCTGCGCCCGAACCGAACAAGAACAAGTCTTTAGGACTCCAAGTGTCGTCCCTCCGTAGATAGTCCACAGCACGTCCGGATCCGCCTTAAGATTGACCAACTAGAATCGCCCTTAAGGTTCTAATATTTTCGGTTAGGTAGGCAAGAATATTGGCTGATTTTTCTGCTTAAAAATCTTAGTTTTGAATACTTAAAACTTGTATTTAAATAATGACCCCTAGGCCTTTATTTATAGAGTTATGGAAAAGGAATCGTAATCCTAGTAGGATACGAATTAATTGAAATTAGAATCCTACATGAATTCTATTTAATTAATTTATCCAATTAGGAATAGGAATTTAATCATACACTAACTCTTGTAGATTTAGGAATCACGCATGAGCACAAACTCACACACACACGGCAGCCACAAGGGCTGCCCATGCGCGTGCGAGCAGCAGCCCACGCAGCGCGGCCCACGCATCCGTGGCCTTGGCGCGCGCTGGGCCTGCCTTGCGGTAGGCCTGGGCGCTGCCTTGGCTGGGCTTGTGGCGCGCGTGCTTGCTGGGCGATGGCCCGGCTTCGTGCTGGGCCTTCGTCCGGCAGGCCTCGTCCGATGCTAATTCGTACGATACGCTTCCGATTAAATTTCCAGTTCCGGAATTTATTTCCGATACGAACAATATTTAATATTTCCGATTCCGGAATTAATTTCCGTTTCGAACAAATATTTAATATTTCCGTTTCCGGAATTTATTTCCGATTCCGGTAATATTTCCGATTCTGACAATATTTCCGTTTCCGGCAATATTTCCGATTCTGGGAATATTTCCATTTCCAATAATATTTTCCGATACGTACCATGTTTCCGTTTCCGGCAACATCTACGACTTGGATAATATTCATATTTCCGATACGATCCATATTTCCGTTTCCGGCAATATCATCGTTTCCGGAGTATTCATTTCTTGCCTGTGACGATCTTAGCTCCCACTGAAACCAAGATCCGTCGGTTCCGAATATTCATAGATGGAGTATTTAATGCCATTAAATACTTGATCCGTTTACGTACTATTTGTGTGACCCTACGGGTTCAGTCAAGAGTAAGCTGTGGATTAATATCATTAATTCCACTTGAACTGAAGCGGCCTCTAGCTAGGCATTCAGCTCACTTGATCTCACTGAATTATTAACTTGTAAATTAATACTGAACCGCATTTATTAGACTTAACATAGAATGCATACTTGGACCAAGGGCATTATTTCCTTCACTGCCTTAAACCATATTGACGCATGACTCGGTAAGGGAAAATATAAATGGGACGAGATAGCCCCAACAAAGAAAAATAAACCGATACATCAGACCCCCCTGTCATAGTAGTCAAACCCCACCATGGTACCACCCACTTAATAGAACAAATGCCATAAGTAAAAAAAAGAGGTCCATTCGGCCTCGTCCTGGCCTTGGTGTAAGTATTTTCGGTTACCCAAAAGCTATAGGGCGATAATGTTTAGGATCGGCAGGAGCTTCCAAAAGACTAAGCCGTTCCGCAAGCCAAATCTGCAAAAACAGGTACGATCGAATCAAAAGAATGAAAAGAAAGAAAAAGGGGTTCCTGGGGCGCAGTTTCAACGCCCAAGACCAGGCGCCGATTATTCCAGCGCCCAGCCCTGGGCGCTGAACCTCAGCCCCAGGCAGAAAGAAATATGTGCAAAAAAAATACATGTGCGCAAGGAAAAGATCGATTACTTGCAGCAATAGGGGGCTCCCCTTAAAATATTCAGATTTGGCGCCTTTCTTCATTTCATCTGCACTCAGTAAAGTCTCAGCAACAACCAACGGCATAATAGAATAGCAACTTTCCATCTGGCTAATCAAGGGGATCAGCCTTATGTCACCGAACTCACCAATATTATTCGACAGCAAATAATAATTCAACAAGCAAAATACAAGGGCTCGAATGTTCAATTTTTGTTCGGTCATATTCTTACTAGGCCTAAAGTGATGTTTTACAAGTTTCGCCAAGTTAACCTTATCATCTACAACAATTTCAGCAAACATGTTATCATCTAGACCTAGGAAAGCCCTTATGGTTGTTTTACCCTCTTCAATAGTACCAGGGGTAACAGGAGTAGCATTAGTAGGATAACCAAGGATCGCAGCAAACTCATCAGGCAAAGGACATATTTCATTGCCCCGAAAGGAAAAAAACATGATGATCGGAGTCCCAAAAGCTTAGGGCAGCATGCAGAAAATTATAATCAATATTAATTTGTTGTAAACCTAAAAGTGCCTCTAAGTGGTATTCTTTTAACAAAGCTTTTTCTGTGGGAGTAAGGGCTCGTAACCAACGCCTAACAGTCCGTTGGAGTGAGAAAGTAGGGATCGACATGACAAAAGCAGTAAATAATTAGAGCACAGCAAAAAGAGAGAAAGAATTTGAGAGTGATGGAAAATAAGGACGTATCCAGCCCCTATATATAGCTGAACGCACCCAATAACATCCTGATCCCATTCGGAAACGTGTTTAGAAATCCGAAAATCAAATATTACCAGGAAAGAACTTTCAGCGCCCACCCCTGGGCGCCGAAATGTTTAACGCCTGAGCTTGGGCGCTGAAAATGCAGCCCAAGGCCCAGATTTCACAAAACACGGAATAGGAAAGGACTTAAGACCGTGTTGCTAAAACACGAGGCCCTATTGCAAGTAAGATCAAGCCCAAAGCACCTTTAGCTCCCAAATAAGCAAAAAAAATAATAACATTAAAACTTGGTCGAAACTTAGACTCGTCTAATAAAACGCTCATGTACACTTTTCAAAAAAAAAAAAAGCAAGTTAAATATCATGGTCATTCTTCGAAACACCAAAAATATGTCTCGTCAAGTCATTGGTTTTCCAAATAGAAAATGTCTGTCTTTCAAAAGGATAATCCGGGCCAAGCCAAAACCGGATGTCGCCTGAAAACTAAAGTCGCACTCCACGGCTTCGCTAAAATAGCACACTACTACAGGAGGTCGCTCGCACATACGAGCGTGACCCCAAACGTGATTACAAGATGCAAAATACAACCGACGAGCCCCAACGCTTGGGGGCTCGCAAAAAATGGACTCCAACAAGGAGCGCGCAATCAAAATCACATTCCCAGACTGCGCCACACACCATATCATGTTTGGATATCTCAAAATATATTGTTAAACAAAAACATACACAGTGTGGACCCACTTATAGGACACATCTAATCAGGAAATATTACGACCCACCAACAGGTTGTAATCACAAAAGCCCTTCTACATAGGCAAAATAAGAAATTTAAAATGGGCTCGCCCACCCTCAGCGGGCGGGGTCTGCGTCACTAGCCGCGCAGGCCCTCAGTTTTCGAAAGAAATAAAATCTTCAAATTTAAAATAGGCTCGCCATCTTCAGCCGGCGGGGTCTACGGCGCAAAACACGTAGGTCCTTATTTTCAAAAAAAGCAAAATAAATTTCAAAAGAGATTCGTCCACTTCTATCGGACGAGGCGTCCACCCTCAGCGGACAGGTTCGCCATCTTCAGCCGGCGGGGTCTACGCCACAAACCGCGTAGGTCCTTATTTTCAAAACATCAAAACAGATTCGTCCACTTCTATCGGACGGGGCGTCCACCCTCAGCGGACAGGCTCGCCCACCTTCAGCGGGCGGGGTCTGCGTCACTAACCGCGCAGGTCCTTAGTCGCTGCAGCGATAACCTTTTTCGGTTTTCCCTTTTTCCAAAAATTAAAGGATTGGTTTTCCCTTTTTTCCAAAAATTAAAGGATTGGTTTTCCCTTTTTCCAAAAATTAAAGGATTGGTTTTCCCTTTTTTCCAAAAATTAAAGGATTGATTTCCCCTTTTTCCAAAATTTAAAGGATTGGTTTTCCCTTTTTCCAAAAATTAAAGGATTGGTTTTCCGTTTTGCCAAAAAAGAACGATGTGCTGGATTTTCCTTCGTTTTACGTCCTATAAAAACAAGGGGGTTTTCTCGTTTAGCTAGCCCTGAAAATGAGAATCTTTAAAAACGTTTTACCTCGTGATTGGGCTTGGCCAGGCCCAATTACACTTTACAACTTTAATTTCGAAAACATCTGTAGCTACTCCCAATGACAAAGTGAGGGAGTTTCTACGCACCTTTAGATCCTTCCAATGACAAAGTGAGGAAGTTTCTATACTATCAGTTGACAAATCCCAATGACACGTGAGGGATATGTCGACACTTCAAGTGATGACCCTTAAGTCAAATGTCATCACTCGGGGGCTCGTGAGACCCTCGCAAAACAGGTCACATACACCATGGCTTGTGTGACGCACTCCGTCTAATACTTTGACCATCGTCTTACTCCAAGACTCAGTCAAAGTGGGGGCTAACTGTAGACACCTACTTTTGTCCCCGTTCCCGCAAGGGAAAGGTTCGATGATGAAAGCATAAAAACTCCACTTGACAACGCATCTCCTATAAAATAAACGAATCTCGATTCCCCATTTCATTTCACCCGAAACCTGCTATTTATGGAAACCTGCTAAAAATAGTAACTGCAGTAAAAGGTAGCGTCTAAAAGTGGCAAATCATAAAAGATAGAAACCTGTCAGAATTAGGTGTTGCATTTCAACATAAATCCTAAATGAGATAGAAAACCGCGAGAATCCTATTCCTAGTAGGATTCGGAAATAGGAGTTACGTATTAATTAAAATCCTAACGAACCTAGAGTTCGTAACGGGCCCAGACGCATTCCGTCATAAAATTGATACGCGCTAAAAGACTCGAATTAATCTCAAACTCTACGGATTTTAGGAATCCGAATCTGACTAAACAAAACTGCCCAGACCCTATTTTCAACGCCTGGCTCTGGGCGCTGAAAATACCTGGGTACGTCTCTTTTCCTAATTCTTTGTGGATTAGAACTCTGCAATTCTATCTTTCCACGAACTCTTCCCTATAAATAGGCCCCTAGTTTCGACGTGAAAGGACACACAACAATACACAATTATATTCTGAGTATTGACTCCAACCCTTAGCCTAAGCCTCTCGCGGCGAACTGTTCACGCGTTCTGTCGCAATGGATCCATAAATCGAACAGAACGTATCCTGTCCCATAATTGAGATTCGTTAAATAAAAAGGAGAAATAGCAAAGTCAAAGTGGTTAGTTTTCTGAGAACCGTGACGCACCTCTCAAGGGTGCGTCGTAATGTGTCCCTTTTCGATGATTTAACTGCTTTCCTCGCCCTTTTTATGAACTGTTAAACTAACATAATCTGATTGTTCTATCACGCCAAACAAATATAATATTTTTGGGAAATCGGATTATCATGCTAGGTCCCTTAATTTTATTTAAATCAACTCAGATTAGTTTAATAGTCAACGCATGTCCCTTCAATTATTTATGCTGAGCTAGTAAGGATATCCTGCCTCTGGAGTTATCGACGAGCGAATTACTCCTCTCGGTAGTTACAGTCCCCCGAACCCTCAATCTCTACCTTGCGGGTGTATATTGAGAGATCCCCACACCAGGGATCACAAGGGAACCTACGGCCGTCGTGGTCAAACATAATTGCACTCCCTTTATGTCACGATAACCGGGTTTTGTCAGTTTTTCTCATTGTCGTTAAAAACTGAATGGCGACTCCTATATTACTAGTCAATTGGGTGTATACTCACAGGAAATCCAATTACACTTGATTGAATAAAAAAGAATCGTCACACCCACGAGGGACAAGGTCACACATTAGCCTCGCGCTTTTTCGACCCCCTCACAGTGGCGACTCCGCTGGGGATAGTGAAGGAAATACTCGTGCTTGTAGGTAATCAAAATAGCCGAAGGGTGAAACGATCCTACCCCGCGTTTATTTCCGCATCAAGTTGGGACGACCTGAAAATCAGCATATTAATGTGAACGGGCAGAACAGCATAACGAATCTCGACTCCCTCGGGAGTTGGGACTAAGGATACCTTTTTTCGCCAATAGGGGGGTGCATACGCCGCGCATGTTTCCCACTCGGTACTTGTACAGGTAGTACACCTATCCCGAACCCAATCGCTCGCCCATTAGGTCCCTCTCGCCTGCATGCCCCCTTGGCTTGCACTTGCGGGTTGGCCTCTTGAGCGAAATTCGTCTGTTGAAGACACTACCTCGACCGGGGCATGTGTTGGATCTACGATAGAAGCGGTACCAAGCCAAGCGCAAATAAACTACCCATAGAAGCCTATCATAAACTACGTGGCATATTTAATTTTCAAATACCTGTTTATAATGTAGTTATGTGTAGCGAACTATGTGACTATGTTATAATTGTGCGTACGAATAATGCTAGGCAAATAATGATAGGAAACCAACGACCTTAAAAATTTCCCAAACATTCATGAACCAGTTGGCCAAAGAGTTATACCAAAATACGTGTTCCACAAACCCGAACGATCGCCACAAAAATAAGCGACGCTCGGGATGGCCTGTAACGAATCCCACAAACGCTGCACAACGCGTAAGGACGTTATTAGGCAAGCACGCAAAATCGAAGTCGCCTAAACAAAAGTAGACGCAAACGAGAACCAGCCAGGGACGCATTTTCAACGCCCCTGGCTGGGCGCCTAAAGTTCTCACGCCCACTGCTGGGCGCTGAAGTTGCTGCCTGGCCTTTTGGTCAGGCACAGCAGCCTCGGTGCCCGCGCATAAAAAATATACGTAGCAAAAAAAAACTTTTCGTAAAAAATTGCTGCAAGGGCGTATGAAAAGGCACTCGACTCTAAAAGCGACTAAAAAATAAAAAAATAAATAACTCTTTGTGTCGTTGTTAGGCCTCCTACGACGACAATGCTAGGCACCAAAACCGAGCATGATAATTAAACGACCTTGAATGTCACATGGGCAAAATATTCAAAAAAATAATGTTCGAATAAAGTCTTGTCTAGACTAGGCTATGCCAAAATACAATCCAAATCCTAAGTCTTAGTTGAATCGGTCCTAATGCTTGATGTCGTTCTGCAAGTCAAAAGGTTAAACCATATTGAGTCTCCCTTCCTAACATTTAAATCAATAAGCACCCATATGTAATTGTCATCCCTTGCTAAGAATCCACGGCCTCAATACTCTCTCTCACCAATAAAAAGAATATATTATAGTATTTGCAAAATGGAAACGGTCACATTCTGAAAATCATTCCCCCATAGTCGCACAACCCCCAAAGTGAACCTAAGGTATCAATACCATTGGCAAAATTAATGACCTCAAGGCTTATGATCACATTGGGTCACGACTATCATAGTCTTTTCGAGTCACTCACTCCTTGAAATACTACTAAGTACGGACTAAAAGATTTTCCATGAATGCAACATGACCAACCATGAAAATACCCAAATTGGCATACCATAAGGCTACCATTGGGGTAAAGCAATACACACTAAGAGAGAAGCCGCACTAATGATTCTAGTCTTGCAAAAATAAAAATTCGATCTCCCCAACTAACTACCTTGCCAACATTAAGTAAAATGGCGCTTGACAAATGAACACCCAAGGGTTAAAATCTAAAGTGCCAACAACGAAAGTTATGGTCCAATTAGCCTAAGTCTGAGAGTCGCCTGGTCAAGTATTATAGGCTTACGCCA
This sequence comes from Spinacia oleracea, assembly GCF_020520425.1. Taxonomy (NCBI): domain Eukaryota; kingdom Viridiplantae; phylum Streptophyta; class Magnoliopsida; order Caryophyllales; family Amaranthaceae; genus Spinacia; species Spinacia oleracea. The sequence continues at coordinate 37,767,406 of NC_079490.1, forward strand.
TGTCATTATTTTGAGTCTAAGCCACCTCCTTGTATTCATACACGGGTTATAAAGATTAATGAAAGTTTGAGTCTAAATCACAACTTCCAATTAAATCCCAGAAACTGGAATTTGAAAAGAAGCCAAAATTATTTTCGATGTAATTCTTTCGTTAAATTTCAATAAGGTAAAAATAACATTTTGAATCTACGCTATTTGCACATTTTAAGAAACGACTAAATACGCTTGCAAAGTAAGACAATTAGAAGGTCCACCCTAGGCATATTAAAGCTAAAGGTCTACCCTAGGCCTACTAAAGTTAAAGGTCCACTATAGGCCTACCAAACGGGGCTCACTCAGTCTCGCCTCGTGACTCAAAGACCACAACCATCTACCTTTTAGCCCAAATAAAGAAATTTAAGGATTTATGTTGGGGAGAAATCCCGAGCAAAAAGAAATACTTAAAAAGAAAGAGAAAAGGGAGAGCGAAAAGAGCAAGCCATGAAATACTTAGCCCGTACCTCCCAATGTGTGAAATTTACACAAGTAAAGCAAAGGAAAAGGATTGAGTCAACCAATCCAAATCATGCCACAAAAACTACATAAAGTTCTACGATGTATACCCTTTCCAATCCTTATGCTCTTAGACGCCTTCGCTCTGGGGTCCCTGTTCAGCTCATTTAACCCATCCATGTTCTCATCGCCATAACCCAAGAAACCATTACCTCGACTCTTGTTCCTGAACTTGTTGTCAATTGCAAACCATGCACGGTCATTGACATGTGCGTCATGTCCATCATTTCCGAAGTCCAAACCTGCTCTTACACCACCATTGGCATAAATGACCATGTAACTTGTTTGCATACGTCCTGTTGATATACCCTTGAGCCGTCCCTATGCTACTCATTGGCCCTGATTGATAACTCGTGACACTAGCCTGAGGCCTTAAAATGTGAATCCTAGCAGATGTAATCCTTATGCTTGACCAATACCTATACAAATTACCCTATCTCATTCAACCCATCTTTCAAGCCGTCTTGAGTCACAAATAAAAAAAAAACAAATGAAAGGTACAAAAAATAATAAATAATAAAAAAGCGAACTTTGCAAAGCGCCTTTAAAAATTCGTTTGAAAATAAAAAGAACATTTAGCGCACAAAAAAAAAGATTCACAAACATTTGGCACAAAACCAAAAATCTGCCCAGATATCATTTTCAGCGCCCACAGCTGGGCGCCGAAATCTTTAGCGCCCAAGCCTGGGCGCTGTATCTCTCTGCTTGCTAAAATTTGTCCAGAAGTGCTCGTCATTTTATCCGCACATGCATGGAAAATAACGAACACTTGGAGGGGTACAACACGTATTCAGACATACGTACCATCAAAAAATACATGTACTCAAAAAATATATAAAACAATTTTTTGGCTTACGACAAGGCAGCAGATTAAAATAATAATAAACTTCACTTATTCTACCGTTTCAAATAATATGCTTCCATCTCAGAACATACTTATCGAATTCGGCATTCTAAGAAACCATTTTCTAGGCTAAGAACTACGCAAGACCTGATTCCAAATTAAATCTATTTAAGGCGGATAGGTAGGCAATCCATGATTCGGTCTAACCAAGTTGCAAAAATATTAAAAGCCTATAGAATAACAAGAATAAAAAATAGAAATCCCTTATTGAAATTTAATTACTTGCAACCCAAGTCGAAAGGAAAATTTAAGTCAAAGGAAGAATCCAAGTCACCAAGATGCCAAATTAATGAGCACACATCGAAAAATAAGAAGGGCACGTACACTTGCCAGAAGGAGCACTCACACTCCTAGGCACTTAGCCAAGACTCAAAAGATCGCTCTGCCTCAATTGAATGGGGGCTAGCGCAGGCGTCCATGACCTCTAAAGTACTCGACTTGACCCTCCCTAAAGCGAACTAACTCACTTAAAGACTTTCTTTCACCACTAGACATAGTCGTTCGCTTAAAGACCTTCTCTCACCACTAGACACAGTCATGATCGCCAACAAGTAGTAAGGGCAGTAAGCTTGCAATAAAGAGGATTGTTCTACGGTATCGCCCCATCGTTCCTTCAAACTCAGGGCACCCGTTCATGGTAACTCAAATTCTCGCGAATCCCCTTTGAAAAAAATCAGACATTGTCAATAGGACTTGGCACTTAACCAAGGCTCACCCTACTCAGACATATGACACGGGCATCTAAAATCGAAATCTGAAAACAATATTAATGGGATGACATAACAGTAACTGGGGCTAAAAATTGAAATGAAAGAGATAGGGAAGGAACTAAGTATACCTCGACCTTTTATATAGACATACACCAAGTAAATCTAAGTCAATTTGAAAACGGTTTATATTCCCGCAATTCTGGAAAAGACGGCCCTAAAAGCCTAAAGCATATGCCGAACGGGCACAAGTATATCTTGATGCCAGCAACCTGGCTTCCAGCAAATCCTTAGACAACATTCCAAAAATCGTAACAGTATTTTGATTCACTCATGTAATCCTTTACGAACCCTTCTATAAGTCAACCTACTTAGGACACCTCGGATTGTACACAGTAGGATTCAGATTTTAAATAAATTTTTCAAATGATTTTTAAAGACTTCTTCGAACATAATAAAGTGTCGTTGGTTTAAGCTAAGTATGCGTTTATCTCGATGTTGCAAGTAAGTCAAAAAAAAAAGATTTCTAAATATGATTATGGGTAAAGAAAGGCACATAGCTTTTGGTCAAGGCACACTTCGACATGTGACTACCTTGACCATAGCAATGTCGCACAATACGACATTTACAAGAGAAGCAGCAAAATCACTACTCGAACGTACCTCGCACTAAACGAGTCTGGTTCAAACTATTCATGACCCATGTCACCATGAATGCATAAAAACGTATGCAAAGCATTATAGCACCAAGCCAATCCCGTAGATACAATTGGGGGCTTGAGAAAAACACTCTAAAAATACTCGAAATGACGATTTCATCGCAAATTCTCGACGCTAATGCTATACATATGTCATAGGGGCACAATCCTAAGCTTTAATCGTGCAAAACGAACCTTAGAATGGCTACAACCCCTCCCAAATTCTAAAGCACTACTTAGAATATATAAAGTCACCCCACTAACAAGGGTAACTGAAAATCGCGAGTCACCAAAACTCCAATCAAACCACTGCACATAACGCTCGCCCTATAAAGCGCCCGTTACACAGTCTACATCGTTCCAAAGCAAAAGCGAAAGAAAAAAAAAGAATAAAAAAAAAACTGTCAAAATTCTGCCCAGGAATCATTTTCAACGCCCAGAGCTGGGAGCCGATATCTTTAGCGCCCCAGCCTGGGCGCTAAATCTTTCTGCTAGCCAAATTTACCCAGATATAAAAATAAGAAAGAAACACCTATGAATCCTCACATCGAACGAAGTAATAAGCAGTGCAAACCCATGCAGAAGGTGCTTCACTTGTCCGAACACCTGAATGAGGCATGATGAAGTACTCCAATGCAAAAATAATAATGATATCCCAACGCTTGGAGGAATGTTCTAAGACACGCCGTTAGGCCACACAAGCCTACGTCGCACCATAAAGTTTAACCATCCCACAGTACAAGTCTAAAAAAGAGAGTAAGGCATATTGCACTAATGTAGGCACGACCAAGAGCATGTGTAAAAGAGGCAAAGACTACTTATCGCCCAAATACAAAATGCAAGCCATACTACTTCCATATTAAGGATTAAAAGTAGCAAAACATTACCTACCACGGAAGGGATAGCTCGCACCTACACGAGTGGAACCCCAAGGCATCTTTCTCAAAAGAACCTACAAAAATCGTACGCCAAAAGGAAGCATCCCAACATGCATACTTGGGGGCTCCAAGCTACGAAACGACTATATTAAAATAAAAAATAAAAAAATCGAAAAAGAAAATGTTTGAACAAACGAAAGGGTACGATGTTTGAGCCCGCTTCATGAATGGGCCTGAACCCTATCAAGCTTCTAAGCAAACTATTCAAAATCAGTCATTGCTCAAAAAAAAAAAATGATTCAAGCAAATGGACCGCACACAACGTCCATTCTATGAACGCTCGTTCGCATATACATATCATCGTTCTAAGTATAAAACATTTATGAACGCGTTCAAAAGGAAAAATATACAACAACAAGAGCGGTCAAAGTCTTACGCCTCAAGGTATGTTCCTTGGGCCATATAGACTCGCCCAACTATCGCAATAACTGTAACAGTTCCTTAAAAATAATCGCCCCAAAGCGACAAAGCACCGTAGTCCACCAATCGGCTACGGATTCTCAAGAAAATCATCACGTTCTAAAAACAAAGAAAAAACAAAAGAAAAGAGAATACGTAGAACTTCCAAGTGAAATAAACGAATGAACAAGAGGTCAACTGTGTCATCAAAACACAAGCCCAAACAACACTTTCAACGCCCCACCTGGGCGTGAATTATTTCAACGCCCAGGCCTGGGCGCCGAAAATGATCCCAGACCCAAAAAAAACAGGCCCTAACTTTTATTGGGCCCTGCCGCATCCATTTGACTCAAAAATTGCCTTACTGAAAGTTGCACCTCACGACTTTGTCAAGGGTAGCACACCACTACGAAGATCGCTCGCACTTACGAGCACGATCCCAAACGCAATCAAGGACATTACAAAATGCGTATCCCCAAAGAACCTCTTTGACAAGAACTGACCGCCAAGCACGAGTACTTGGTGGCTCGAAAGAAAAAGATATCTCAAAAAAGGGGTATGCGAAGTTAAAAAATATTCCCAAGACGCTGTACAAAGTCCCGTGTTTGGATAATCTCAAAAAAAAAAAGAACCGGTTTACGACCTCAAGACAAAGGTCGCCGTTGACACTTATGCATAGTCCCCTAATCAAGGACCCAGGTAGTGGCAAGATTGAGCCATAAAGACTAGCTCAAAACCATGAAAGATGATGACCACAAGGCAATGGTCCATCTAAACACATTGTCAACCCACATTCAGGTTGCAACTAAATCCGAGCATCCCTCGAAAGAATTCGCTCTTGCAAGAATGAATAAAAGAAATTCTCAAAAGAAATCCAAAGAACCAAAGAAATAGGAACTTGCCCATCTTCAGTCAGGCAAGAATCGCGTCACAAACCGCGCGAGTTCCCAAATAAAAAAGAAAACGAATTCAGGGACGTCCACCCTCAGCGGACAGGGCTCGCCCACCCTCAGCGGGCGGGATCTGCGGCACTAGCCGCGCAGGTCCTCAGTTTTCGAAAGAAATAAAATCTTCAAATTTAAAATAGGCTCGCCATCTTCAGCCGGCGGGGTCTACGGTGCAAACCACGTAGGTCCTTATTTTCAAAAAGCAAAATAAATTTTAAAATAGATTCGTCCACTTCTATCGGACGGGGCGTCCACCCTCAGCGGACAGGCTCGCCATCTTCAGCCGGCGGGGTCTACGTCACAAACCGCGTAGGTCCTTATTTTCAAAACATCAAAACAGATTCGTCCACTTCTATCGGACGGGGCGTCCACCCTCAGCGGACAGGCTCGCCCACCTTCAGCGGGCGGGGTCTGCGTCACTTACCGCGCAGGTCCTTAGTCGCTGCAGCGATAAAATTTTTCGGTTTTCCCTTTTTCCAAAAATTAAAGGATTGGTTTCCCCTTTTTCCAAAAATTAAAGGATTGGTTTTCCCTTTTTCCAAAAATTAAAGGATTGGTTTTCCGTTTTTCCAAAAAAGAACGATGTGCTGGATTTTCCTTCGTTTAACGTCCTATAAAAACAAGGGGGTTTTCTCGTTTAGCTAGCCCTGAAAATGAGAATCTTTAAAAATGTTTTACCTCGTGATTGGGCTTGGCCAGGCCCAATTACACTTTACAGCTTTAATTTCGAAAACATCTGTAGCTACTCCCAATGACAAAGTGAGGGAGTTTCTATGCACCTTTAGATCCTTCCAATGACAAAGTGAGGAAGTTTCTATACTATACGTTGACAAATCCCAATGACACGTAAGGGATATGTCGACACTTCAAGTGATGACCCTTAAGTCAAATGTTATCACTCGGGGGCTCGTGAGACCCTCGCAAAACAGGTCACATACACCATGGCTTATGTGACGCACTCCGTCTAATACTTTGACCATCGTCTTAGTCCAAGACTTTGTCAAAGTGGGGGCTAACTGTAGACACCTACTTTTGTCCCCGTTCCCGCAAGGGAAAGGTTCGATGATGAAAATGTAAATCTCCACTTGACAACGCATCTCCTATGAAATAAACGAATCTCGATTCCCCATTTCATTTCACCCGAAACCTGCTATTTATGGAAACCTGCTAAAAATAGTAACTGCCGTAAAAGGTAGCTTCTAAAAGTGGCAAATCATAAAAGATAGAAACCTGTCATAATTAGGTGTTGCATTCCAACATAAATCCTAAATGAGATAGGAAACTGCGAGAATCCTATTCCTAATATGATTCAGAAATAAGAGTTACGTATTAATTAAAATCCTAACGAGCCTAGAGTTCGTAACGGGCCCAGACGCATTCCGTCATAAAATTGATACGCGCTAAAAGACTCGAATTAGTCTCAAACTCTACGGATTTCAGGAATCCGAATCTGACCAAAAAATTCTGCCAGACCCTATTTTCAACGCCCAGCCCTGGGCGCCGAAAATTCCAGCGCACAGAGCTGGGCGCCGAAAATACCTGGGACGGATTCTTTTCCTAATCCGTTTCGTATTCAAATTCCTGAAAAACTATCTTTCTACGCCACTTTTTCCTATAAATAGACCCCTAAGTTCGACGTGAAAAACACACAACAATACACAATTATATTCTGAGTATTGACTCCAACCCTTAGCCTAAGCCTCTCGCTGCGAAACTGTTCACGCGTTCTGTCGCAATCGATCCATAAATCGAACAGAACGTATCCTGTCCCATAATTGAGATTCGTTAAATAAAAAGGAGAAATAGCAAAGTCAAAGTGGTTAGTTTTCTGAGACCCGTGACGCACCTCTCAAGGGTGCGTCGTAATGTGTCCCTTTTCGATGATTTAACTGCTTTCCTCGCCCTTTTTATGAACTGTTAAACTAACCTAATCTGATTGTTCTATCACGCCTAACAAATATAATATTTTTGGGAAATTGGATTATCATGCTAGGTCCCTTAATACAATCTAAATCAGATAATCGCGCTCGATCTAGTACTATATGTTGCATATTGATAAAATCGACTCAGATTAGTTTAATAGTTAATGCATGTCCCTTCAATTATTTATGCTGAGCTAGTAAGGATATCCTGCCTCTGGAGTTATCGACGAGCGAAGTACTCCTCTCGGTAGTTACAATCCCCCGAACCCTCAATCTCTACCTTGCTGGTGTATATTGAGAGATCCCCACACCAGGGATCACAAGGGAACCTACGGCCGTCGTGGTCAAACATAATTGCACTCCTTTTATGTCATGATAATTGGGTTTTGTCAGTTTTTCTCATTGTCGTTAAAAACTGAATGGCGACTCCTATATTACTAGTCAATTGGGTGTATACTCACAGGAAATCCAATTACAATTGATTGAATAAAAGAGAATCGTCACACCCACGAGGGACAAGGTCACGCATTAGCCTCGCGCTTTTTCGACCCCCTCACACTTATTATTCTGAGTATTGACTCTGAACCCCTAAGCCTAAGCCTCACGCTGCAAAACCGATCACACGTTCTGTCGCAATCGATCCATAAATCGAACATAACGTATCCCGTCTTATAATTTGAGATTCGTTAAATAAAAGGAGAAATAGCAAAGTCAAAGTGGTTAGTTTTCTGAGAACCGTGACGCACCTCTCAAGGGTGCGGCGTAATGTGTCCCTTTTCCATGGTTTAATTGCTTTCCTCGCCCTTTTATGAACTGTTAAACTAACTAAATCTGATTGTTCGATCACGCCTAATAAATATGATATTTTTGGGAAATTGGATTATCATGCTAGGTCCCTTAATACAATCTAAATCAGATAATCGCGCTCGATCTAGTATTATATGTTGCATATTGTTAAAATCGACTCAGATTAGTTTAATAGTTAACGCATGTCCCTTCAATTATTTATGCTGAGTTAGTAAGGATATCCTGCCTCTGGAGTTATCGAAGAGCGAGTACTCCTCTCGGTAGTTACAGTCCCCCGAACCCTCAATCTCTACCCTGCGGGTGTACGTTGAGCGATCCCCACCACCAGGGATCACAAGGGAACCTACGGCCGTCGTGGTCAAACATAATTGCACTCCCTTTATGTCACGATAACCGGGTTTTGTCAGTTTTTCTTATTGTCGTTAAAAACTGAATGGCGACTCCTATATTACTAGTCAATTGGGTGTAAACTCACAGGAAATCCAATTACACTTGATTTGATAAAAAGAAGCGTCACACCCACGAGGGACGAGGTCACGCATTAGCCTCGTGCTTTTTCGACCCCCTCACAGGGTGGGTTTTTTTTTAAATACTTTTTTGTTCGCTTGTTAATATATTTGCTTACTAAACAAAAAAAACCTCGCTTGGCTATCATCAAATGACATCTTAAGCCTAACTGACCACTAAATTATAAATTCTTTCATAGTAAATCAACGGATTTTATAACTAAGGATTCTAATTAATAACTTCCAAGTAAAACCAAAAAAATAAGGAACATAGTGTCGATTACCTATTCTAATGATTTTATTCCGGCTTTTGTATGTTCTGCATCATACTATCTAATTCAGCAACAATGATTATGAACTGGGATTTTTTGGTATTTTTTATTTTGAAATTCATTTTTTGATTTTGAAATGTTGCCATGAAACAACCCTTCCGGTAAGCTAGTGCAGACTGAGCACGCTTTGACTGTTGTTTTTTCTGGGAAAATTTCTCATGGAATCAAAGGTACTTCCAATCACCGATTTGTGATTTCTTCTTATTGGGTTTTTTTTAGTAAATTACAACGTTTTGATTATTTTTTGGTTTTTTGTAACTGAAATTTTTTGTTATTTGAATTAGTTGTAACTTTTGAGTTTTAAGCCTGTGTTTTCATTAGTTATGATTTTGTAACAAAAGAACTAAGAACTGGCATGTAATATTTCTATGAATCCGATCTACATTAGTGAGAGTGGACCATAAAATATGCATGTTTGAGTAGGACAAATAGAAACAGAATAAATGGAAAGTAGTTGTTTACTTGTATGGGTGTATGATTATAGTCTTTTATTACTTTCCACTTAATCTATGATAACTTTTGAGAAGGTATGAAAATAGATTGGGTTACAAGACTCTCCCATAAATTAAGAGAATTTGGACCACGTACAAGCCTAAGTTCATGCACTAAGAATGAATTCTAAGCTAAGATTTCTGTTAGTTTTCCCATATGTTTCTCATACTCTATGCTATAAACTGAATATAGAATGCTCACTACTTCATTGGGCCCTGAAGGGTAGTATGCTATGAGATACACTTTTACCAAGTTTGTTATGAAATACGGAGTACATTATCACTGAAATCAATTGAAATGAAAGTTGGATGTTTAATGTAAGCGTAGTAAGAAGTTGTATTTGATAAATTAGTTTATTTGTCTGCTAGTTACCAATAAAATGCAAATGCTACAGCTTCTCCCTTCTGTAATGAAGCCGAAATGGCCTTGCCAATGGTATACAGAAGGAACCTCTTGTTACTTGGATTCATAAAAATATTCAGGTTGGACTCCTATTACTACTTGTGTCCTTTGTCGAGCTTTTATCTTCTTCTTTTTCCCAGTAGTTGCTACTTTTTTACTTCGTTAATATTTCGACTTGGGGATCTTTGACATGCTTTGTGCTTTGTTACTATATAGTTGTCCCTTCGAGCAGAAGTGCATACCCTATAATATTGCTCCTCCCTCCCCTTTTTGTTAGGTTATGATACATATAAATGAATATAAATCATGCGGAAAAACCATAAAAGCAAGGATTCCAAATTAATTTCCACATAACAATTAGCATAATTTAGGATGCATACTCTTTGTAGCGTGCCCTCCCTTGCTGCGCCCGAACCGAACAAGAACAAGTCTTTAGGACTCCAAGTGTCGTCCCTCCGTAGAAAGTCCACAACACGTCAGGATCCGCCTTAGGTTTAATTAACTAGAATCGCCCCAAAGGTACTATGTGTTTTCGGTTTTATGTAGCAAAGTAATGACTGAATTTTGTGCCTAAAATTCTTATGAATACTTGGAAAACTCGTTGTAAATTGTGAAGTATAATCACATATTTATAGGGTATGGAATCGGGTACTAGAATCCTACTAGGAAACGAATTAACTAATCTGAATTTAATTAAAATTCTATTAATTAATTATCTAGTAGATTTAGGAATTTAATCTTAAACGAATCCTACATGATTTAGGTTTCGTACGCAAGCACAAACACACACGAGCATGACCCACATGCGCGTAGGCCATGCCCGTGCATACGCAAAGCCCGCAGCAGCTACGAAGCCCACGCGTGCTGCCATTGTGCTCGCAGCCTTTGGCGCGTTGGGCCTGGCCTTGCACTAGGCCTGGCGTGGCCTTGGGATGTTGTGAGGCGCGCTAGGCTTGCTGGAAGTGGGCCTAGCTTCGCGCTGGGCTTTCGTCTAGCAAGTTCGTCCAATGCTAATTCGTACGACGCGCTTCCGATTAATTTCCCGATTCCGGAATTCATTTCCGATACGAACAATATTTAACATTTCCGATTCCGGAATTAATATCCGTTTTGTACGAATATTTAATATTTCCGTTTCCAGAATCATTTTCCGATTCCGATAATATTTCCGATTCCGACAATATTTCCGTTTCCGACAATATTTCAGATTCCGGCAATATTTCCATTTCCGATAATATTTTCCGATACGTATCATGTTTCCGTTTCCGGCAACATCTACGACTTGGATAATATTTATATTTCCGATACGATCCATATTTCCGTTTCCGGCAATAACATCGTTTTCGGAGTATTCATTTATTTGCCTTTGACGATCTCAGCTCCCACTGGAACCAAGATCTGTCGATTCCGAATATCCATAGATGGAGTATTTAATGCCATTAAATACTTCATCCATTTACGTACTATTTGTGTGACCCTACGGGTTCAGTCAAGAGTAAGCTGTGGATTAATATCATTAATCCACTTGAACTGAAGCGGCCTCTAGCTAGGCATACAATTCACTTGATCTCACTGAATTTTTAACTTGTATAATTAATACTGAACCGCATTTATTAGACTTACCATTAAATGCATACTTGGACCAAGGGCATTATTTCCGTCAGTCTCCCACTTGTCCTTAGGGACAAGTGTTCATTTCCTAATTCCTTTGTCACTCGATGCTTGCTCTTGAACATAAGGTAAGAGTTGTCATCCTTATTATGTCCAGAGGTGTTTCTCGGTTTCAGAGTTCAACTGATCAAATAAACAAATAATCATAGCCTATGATTCATCTGAACACGGCCATGCATTTTACAGTTTCTAGCTCTCTTAGTGGCCTTGTACAACTTTCAGCATCTCATCCCGATTTATGGGAGGACAATCCTAATCTTGCGATTTTGAGATTAGACTTCGTTTGATAGGTGATTACCCGAGCATTTCCTTTATAGCCTCCTTTTACGGTGTGACGGTTGACAACGTCAAAGTAAACAGTTCTCAAACAAGTAATCTTAAATCACTCAGGTATTGAGGATTAGTGTCTAATAATTTAAATGAAATTTACTTATGACAAATTTTCATCTCTTACAGTAAAGTTTCATAGGTCTATCCGATACTAGTCTTCCCAAAGTAAGTATCTATGCAAATGATTGCGACATTGCCATGTCCACATAGTTCAAGAAACAGAACTACTAGTCATCTTGCATTCTAGTCGTCTAGCGTTTTCTATGCGTCCATCTTTATAGAAAACTCCGACCAGGGACCATTTTCAACTTTTGACATTCAAGTTCACTTGATAGACATTTCTTAGTCACAGGACTGGTCCTGACAGTCTATCTTGAATATATTGTCAAATTGAAGGGACTCATCATTTAATAAACCACAAATTAAATGGAAAAATGAATTCTTTTCATTAATATGTGTGAATGGTTAACCAATAATGTTTTACAAAGTATTAAACTCTAAAACTTTAAAACATTAAATAAGGACATAAAAGCCATTCTCCAACATGCTTGATTCCCATAGCTGCAGTGTGCGAGTTGTGCTTCGCCTACGGCAGAGGTTTAGTTAATGGATCTGAGATGTTGTCATCAGTTCCAATCTTGCTTATCTCGACTTATTTTCTTTCAACGAACTCTCGTGGAAGGTGAAATCTCATGCTTGACTCTCTGGTGGTGTCTAGGCTCCTTTGCCTGTGCAATAGCTCCATTATTATCACAATACAGAGCTATTGGTCCTTTAATGGAGGGGACTACACCAAGTTCACCTATGAACTTCCTTAGCCATATAGCTTCCTTTGATGCTTCATGTGCAGCAATGTACTCCGCTTCAGTTGTAGAATCCGCAATGGTGCTTCATGTGCAGCAATGTACTGCACCTCCGTTGAGGCAGAAGACAAACCCAGACTGTGATCTGAAATCATCTTTGTCGGTTTGGAAACTTGCGTCCGTATAGCCTTTAACAATTAATTCATCATCTCCAACATAAATCAGGAAATCATCTTTGTGCCTTTTTCAGGTACTTCAGAATGTTCTTGGCAGCAGTCCAATGTGCCTCTCCTGGGTCTAACTGGAATCTGCTCGTAGCACAGAGTGCGTACGCAACATCCGGGCGTGTACATACATACATTATTGAACCAATCAATGATGCATGTGGAATCCCATTCATTCGTCTACGCTCAACTAGTGTTTTTGGGCACTGAGTCTTGCTTAGAGTTATTCCATGAGACATGGGTAGGTAGCCTCGCTTGGAGTCTGCCATATTGAACCTTTCAAGCACCTTATTGATATAAGTGCTTTGACTGAGTCCAATCATCTTCTTAGATCTATCTCTGTAAATCTTGATGCCTAGTATGTACTGTGCTTCTCCTAGATCCTTCATCGAAAAACATTTCCCAAGCCAAATCTTGACAGAGTTCAACATAGGAATGTCATTTCTGATAAGTAATATGTCATCGAGATATAATACTAGAAAAGCAATTTTGCTCCCACTGACCTTCTTGTATACACAAGATTCGTCTGTGTTCTTGATGAAACCAAAGTCACTGACTGCTTCATCAAAACGTATATTCCAGCTTCTTGATGCTTGCTTCAATCCGTAGATTGATTTCTTAAGCTTGCATACCCTTTTAGCATTCTTTGGATCCTCAAAACCCTCAGGCCGTTTAAGAAAGCGGTTTTGACATCCATCTGCCATATTTCGTAATCGTAATATGCAGCGATTGCTAACATTATCCGAATAGACTTTAGCATTGCAACTGGTGAAAAGGTTTCATCGTAATCCACACCGTGGACTTGCCCGTAACCTTTTGCAATCTAGCTTTGAAAACTTCAAGTTTCCCATCCTTGTCCTTTTTCAGTTTGAAAACCCATTTGCTTCCTATGGCTTGGTAGCCATCTGGCAAATCGACCAAATCCCAAACTTGGTTTTCAGACATGGAGTCTAATTCAGATTGCATGGCTTCTTGCCATTACTTGGAGCTAGGGCTTGTCATAGCTTGTTTGCAAGTCGCAGGTTCATCACTTTCAAGTAATAGACCTTCATAGCTCTCGTTCGTCAAAATACCTAAGTACCTTTCCGGTTGAGATCTATATCTCTGCGATCTACGGGGGGTTACATTTCTAGATGGTCCTTGATTCTCACCAGATACTTCTAAAGATCTCTGAGTTTTATCCTGAATGTCATCTTGAGCATTCACTAGAGTTTGTTGTTCGACTCGAATTTCTTCGAGGTCTACTTTTCTCCCACTTGTCATTTTGGAAATGTGATCTCTTTCCAAAAAGATACCATCTCGAGCAACAAACACCTTGTTCTCAGATGTATTGTAGAAGTAATACCCCTTTGTTTCCTTTGGATAGCCCACAAGGATTCATTTGTCAGATTTTGGATGAAGTTTGTCTGAAATTAATCGTTTGACGTATACTTCACATCCCCAAATTTAAGAAAAGACACTTTTGGAGGCTTTCCAAACCATAACTCATATGGGGTCTTTTCAACCGCTTTAGACGGAGCTCTATTTATAGTGAGTGCAGCTGTGTTTAGTGCATGTCCTTAAAATTGTATTAGAAGTTCGGCCTGACTCATCATTGATCTAACCATGTCTAGAAAGGTTCTATTCCTCCGTTCCGATACACCGTTCCATTGTGGTGTTCCGGGAAGAGTCAATTCTGAAATAATTCCACATTCTTTCAGATGGTCATCAAATTCATAGCTCAGATATTCACCGCCTCTATCAGACGGCAGTGCCTTAATCTTCTTGCCTAATTGATTCTCTACTTCACTCTGAAATTCCTTGAATTTGCCAAAGGATTCAGACTTATGCTTCATTAGGTAGACATAACCATATCTACTGAAGTCATCAGTGAAAGTGATAAAGTAGTTGAAACCACCTCTAGCATTTGTACTCATTGGTCCACATACATCTGTATGGATTAAACCCAATAGTTCATTTGCTCTTTCTCCAACTTTAGAGAAAGGTTGCTTTGTCATTTTGCCAAGTAAACATGATTCGCACTTACCATAATCCTCTAAGTCAAATGGTTCTTGAATTCCTTCCTTTTAAAGTCTTTCTATGCGTTTCAAGTTAATATGGCCTAATCGACAATGCCACAGATAGGTGAGATCTGAATCATCCTTTTTGGCCTTTTTGGTATTTATGTTATAAACTTGTTTGTCGTGATCTAATAAATAAAGTCCATTGACTAATCTACAAACATCTCTTTAAAATAAAACGAACAACTATTGTCTTTTATTAAAAAGGAAAATCCCTTAGCATCTAAGCAAGAAACAGAAATGATGTTTTTCATAAGACTTGGAACATGGAAACAATCTTCCAGTTCCAAAACTAGCCCAGAGTGCAAAGACAAATAATACGTTCCTACAGCTAATGCAGCAATACGTGCTCCATTTCCCACTCGTAGGTCGACTTCACCCTTGCTTAACCTTCTAGTTCTTCTTAGTCCCTGTGAATTGGAACATAAGTGTGAGCCACAACCTGTATCTAATACCCAAGAAGTTGAATTAGCAAGTATACAGTCTGTAACGAAAATAGCTGAAGATGGAACGACTGTTCCGTTCTTCTAATCTTCCTTAAGCTTCAAGCAATCTCTCTTCCAATGCCCCTTCTTCTTGCAGTAGAAGCATTCAGATTCAGAAGTGGGTTGGCTCACCTTCTTCTTTTCAGACTTGGTGCCGCCAGATTGCTTAGTCGAGCTGGCCTTGTTGCCACCTTTCTTAGCATTCCTCTTCTTGCCAGATTTCTTGAACTTGCCCCCACGCACCATAAGCACATCTTCCTTATCACTTTTGAGCGTCTTTTCAGCGGTCTTCAGCATACCGTGAAGCTCAGTGAGCGTTTTGTCCAGACTATTCATACTGTAGTTCAGCTTGAACTGATCATACCCGCTATGAAGAGAATGGAGGATGGTGTCTACAGCCATTTCCTGAGAGAATTGCTGATCCAGTCGACTCATATTCTCAATGAGTCCAATCATTTTGAGAACATGTGGACTTACGGGCTTGCCTTTCTTAAGCTAAGTCTCAAGAATTTGTCTACGAGTCTCGAATATTTCGACTCGAGCCAGATCTTGGAACATGTTCTTTAACTCACTGATGATCGTGAAAGCATCTGAGTTGATGAACGTTTTCTATAGATCTGCACTCATGGTTGCAAGCATTAGACACTTCACATCCTTGTTGGCATCAATCCAACGACTGAGGGTTGCCTGAGTGACCCCATCGCCCGCGGCTTCGGGTATCGCCTCTTCCAGGATATACTCCTTTTCTTCCTGCATAAGAACTATTTGCAAGTTCCTTTGCGAGTCAAGGAAGTTTTTCCCGTTCAACTTCTCCTTTTCGAGAATTGATCGGATGTTGAATGAATTGTTGTTTGCCATAGTTAAAACTACAATTGAAAAAGAATAAACAAATAATTACCATTTATAGTTTCTCTTAATAAAGTTTAAATTCTAGCATACATGCATAATTTATCATTTATTAAGCATTTTATTCAAGTTATGTGTTCCGGCAGGTGTGAATAAAATGATTCCAAGATCCTGAAATCATTGAAGAATTAAGCACATTATATATTTTGACTCAATTCTAAAATATTTTAGGTAAGCAAAGCCTTTTCTAATAGTCTAGAAACTACTCCTGGTTGATAGGTACGTCTATGAACTTATTAGGTAAACCTATCCCATTTGCCACGACATAAAAAGACTCCTTACTTATATCGTTGAGTTTCACCAAAACTAAGATGTACTCACAATTATTTGTGTACCTTACCCCTTTAGGATCAATAAGTAACACCTCGCTATGGCGGAAAAATATTACTAAGATTGATGTAAAGGTTTATCCAAGTAAGTGTTATTTTGGCATGGCACCTTTTAACTCAATTTTTAAAGTTTGGAACTTAAGGCTCTTACTATGGGTTAGATTTTAAGTGAACTAAAATCCTTAATCATGCAACATAATCAAGCCACAATCTCATGCACAATTAAGACATATTTAAAGCAATAAATAACTTAAAACATCATAAGATATAAATGTGATCTAGTATGGCCCGACTTCATCTTGAAGCTTCAACTTCAAAGTCCGTCTTGAAAATGGATTGGAAACTCCGTCTTGAATTTCACCATGGGAGACGCCATTTTCTTCAAATAGGATGAGCTATAATTAAACTAATTACAACTATTTGATGGTACGCAGACCATATTTAAATTAAAACTTTGGTGCATTAGACCAATTTTACATTCAAATTAATGGTACGCAGACCATATTTTCTATCCTATTTGGGCCATACTAGTCACTTTCAATAACCTGCAAAACATTACATATACAATATATACCATTCACCCATTCATTATCATGAATGGCCCACATAGCTGGTTAGTAAAACATATTATGCATCACATAAACATTTGCAGCAATTAATCAAGCTAAGGGTTCCAATAATCTACCAATTATCCAATCCTTATTAATTCTAATCAAGTTGTTTTAACCTTAAAGGAATGTAGACCTAATCAAGAGTTTATGACTAAAAGGCTCCCACTTAAACCAATAAATTTATATGCTTTACTAATTTTAAACATAAAATTGTATTTCCTAGTCTAACCGGAAACATACAAATTTAATTAAAATTTAAAGCTCATATAAATTTATAATTGAATCCTTTAATTTATTTTCAGTTGAATTAAATAAATGAATTCAAATTTATTCAAGGTTTTAATTTTAGTAAAATAATTAGTATAAATTAGAATTTATAATAATTAGATTATTCAAAATTAAATTCCGAAAAAACAATTTAAATTACGAATTTTAAAGTTAATTAAAATCGTTTCCGAACTGAAAATTCAAAATTAAATTTAAAACGCATCAAGCGTAACACGACGAGGCACTTAACTGAAAATTCAAAATTAAATTTAAAACGCATCAATCGTAACACGACGAGGCACTTGGGCTTGCGCCCAAGCCCCATCGAGTCATGAGGTAGCAGCGCCCCATCGACTGATCGCTCGGCATGCACGAGCAGGCCACACGAATCACAGCCAGCCCAGGCCACGCTGCGCGCAGCCCGCCTTGCTTCAACGCGTCTGGTCTCTTCGCTAGGCGAGGCAACGCGCGCTGTGGCGCAGCTGCTCGCTGCCCACACGCGACTGCTCGCCTGGCACACGCCTTGCCCATCGCCCATCGCCCATCGCACAGCACACACGTCCAGCACCATTGCCTCGCGCGCACGCCTCTTGCTTGTTGCTCGCTGCATTCGTACCGCATGGGCGACGAGCTCCTTTGCTCGTCATCGCATGCCCGCACTATACAACACCCCTTAAGGGTAACACGTAGCTTCCTTTGCTTTGTGCGTGCAACATTCATGAGCGAATTTCATAAAAATTAAAACTTTTTAATTCAAATTTATTGACAAATTAATAAAACATATTAATTTCATAAATTTAGGGCAAAAAATCCAAAATTTATTAATCAATTAATGTCCGATTATCATGGATTCCAATCTAGGCCATAAAAATTTAAAATTTATCATAAATTAACAATTTTATGGTGGTTTTTAATCATGGATACATAATTAAATCGTCAATTAATTATGAAAATCAAATCAATTCTAAATTATTCGAATTTCAACAAATTAATTACAATTACAAATTAGGTTTGTATAATTAACAAGCTTAGGCATTCAAATTTGTTAAACATATACAGTAGGTCAATAAAAAATTCAAGATTTAACAACAAGAAGCGCAAATATTTATTTTAACATCTTAAAAATTACAAATTTCGCGTTCGAAAAACTAAAACCTCCGAAAAGTCATAGTTAGGCTTCGAATTTGGGAATTCTAGGTTCGGCCGAAAAATAATGTTTTTGTCAAAATTTTAGAATGCCTTTTACATACAGAATTGACACAAAAATCACTCGATTTCGTAGAGTAACGAAGAAACTGCCGAAAAACTGCGTACATATAATTAAATAAACGCAAATTTGCAATTAATTACAATTACGAAATTAATCACCCCTTTTAATTCCTTACAAATTTATAAAATTTAACCATGTTAAGCAATTATTATGGAATTAATTAGAGGCTCGTGATACCACTGTTAGGTTATGATACATATAAATGAATATAAATCATGCGGAAAAACCATAAAAGCCAGGATTCCAAAATAATTGCCACATAACAATTAGCATAATTTAGGATGCATACTCTTTGTAGCGTGCCCTCCCTTGTTTCGCCCGAACCGAACAAGAACAAGTCTTTAGGACTCCAAGTGTCGTCCCTCCGTAAAAAGTCCACAGCACGTCCGGATCCGCCTTAGGTTTAATTAACTAGAATCGCCCCAAAGGTACTATGTGTTTTCGGTTTTATGTAGCAAAATAATGACTGAATTTTGTGCCTAAAATTCTTATGAATACTTGGAAAACTCGTTGTAAATTGTGAACTATAATCACATATTTATAGGGTATGGAATCGGGTATTAGAATCCTACTAGGAAACGAATTAACTAATATGAATTTAATTAAAATTCTATTAATTAATTATCTAGTAGATTTAGGAATTTAATCTTAAACGAATCCTAATTGATTTAGGTTTCGTACGCAAGCACAAACACACACGAGCATGACCCGCATGCGCGCAGGCCATGCCCGCGCATACGCAAAGCCCGCAGCAGCTACGAAGCCCACGCGTGCTGCCATTGTGCTCGCAGCCTTTGGCGCGCTGGGCCTGGCCTTGCGCTGGGCCTTGCGTGGCCTTGGGCTGCTGTGAGGCGCGCTAGGCTTGATGGACGTGGGCCTAGCTTCGCGATGGGCCTTCGTCTAGCAAGCTCGTCCAATGCTAATTCGTACGACGCGCTTCCGATTAATTTCCCGATTCCGAAATTCATTTCCGATACGAACAATATTTAATATTTCCGATCCCGGAATTAATTTCCGTTTCGAAAGAATATTTAATATTTCCGTTTCCGGAATTATTTTCCGATTTCGATAATATTTCCGATTCCGACAATATTTTCGTTTCCGACAATATTTCAGATTCCGGCAATATTTCCATTTCCGATAATATTTTCTGATACGTACCATGTTTCCGTTTCCGGCAACATCTACGACTTGGATAATATTTTTATTTCCGATACGATCCATATTTCCTTTTCCGGCAATATCATCGTTTCCGGAGTATTCATTTATTTTCCTTTGACGGTCTCAGCTCCCACTGGAACCAAGATCCGTCGATTCCGAATATCCATAGATGGAGTATTTAATGCCATTAAATACTTGATCCGTTTACGTACTATTTGTGTGACCCTACGGGTTCAGTCAAGAGTAAGCTGTGGATTAAAATCATTAATCCACTTGAACTGAAGCGACCTCTAGCTAGGCATACAGTTCACTTGATCTCACTGTATTATTAACTTGTATCATTAATACTGAACCGCATTTATTAGACTTACCATTAAATGCATACTTGGACCAGGGGCATTATTTCCTTCACTTTTTTAAGCAAATTCAGACAAGGAATAGAAGCCAAGCAAGAGCTCCATGCAACCATTTACCCTTAAACTTAAAAAGTTTCATGTGGGTGATCTTTTGGAGACATTTATGGAAGTCTTAGACTAATTAGGGTAAGGCTATGCACTATTGTATGTCTCCAGTCCTCTAGACCCTGCATCAACAAGACTTATATCGAGTGGCGAAATGGCGATGGTTGTTTCAGGATTTCAGCAACGTTTTCTTATAGCTTTTGATAACTTCAGCTGATTTGTCATGCTCCTAAACACTGATTTGTACTGCAGCAATATATTGCAGGCAATATGTAATTCATGCTATTAATTCTGCAAATTATTTCATGGTTACTGATGGCAAGACACGAATGCAGGGTATATTGACAAATGAAATGAAGTGCCTGAGGCGTGAGACCGTCATAGTTAGAGACGAGACATTGTTCGATTTAAGTCTTGATATAGAACAGAACAGCTCCATCCAAGGTAATCTACGGTTTTGGCATTAGTACTCTGATTATTGTAGATACCCCATCTTTTAAATTTCTTAAAAGAACTTCTAAGCATCTGTAGACCCCAAAAAACACAAACTTTAATTTGATCATATTCAATATCAGGAAATTTTGGTCACATTCCATATCAAGCAACTTTAGTCACATTCAATGTCAAGTTATGTTTTGGAATACACATTCACCAATAGGTACACACAAAGTACATAAAATAAAAGAATACACAATTCTTTGTACCTTAGTATCAACTGTACTGATATCATGCTTATGTAGCCATTTTTTCTGCAATAGCTGCACTTTAATCATTCACAGCAGCAACAACAGAACATCGGTATGTGCCTTGAATAAGGGTTTCAACCAAGTTACATGTTGCAGCGAGGAAGAAATAATACTGGTAACACAAAAGGAGTTACTTAATAGAAAAAAGTGTTAGTTGTATGATATACTCATATGAATTTCATCAGAAAGTGTGCAAACTAGTTTATTTTTAACAAGTCTTTATTCGTGATTATGTGATCCTTTTGAACTCTCTCATCACAAGTGAGTCATCAAGTTTCCTATGCTATGAATCTATTACTATTTCTGACCTTTTGTGTTTCCTTGTAGTGACAAATATCAATAATTGCTATATTGTTGTTTCATTTCTTTTATTATTATTAATTTTGTTTTACCCATATCATTAGCTATGTGTTTTCTCTATCTAATACTATTTTATGAATTAAAGGCGTTTGTTCTTTTCATTCTTTAAAAATTATTAGGCAATATAAGTTGGTTAAGTTTTGGTTAGGGATTTTAAGTTAATTTTACAACTAATATAAGTTCGGATAAAGTTTAATAAGTTCAGATTCGTACTAAAAAGGCTATGTTTGGTTGAACTTTATTTAACTGAACTTAACTTATTTGAACTTTTTTTTGTACCTTATTTTTCTTTGTCGATTTGTACAAATTTCTTGTGTTGGATTGAAATTATTTGTCATATGGATTTGGAACATGTTTTAGTTAGTTCTATTTTTGTGGATAGTTCAATTTCAAATGGTACTCTGCCGGATTTTCCACTTTCACTATCAATTTATGTTTAGACTTTTGTAATAGATAAGGGACTACAGTGGGAGCATTGATAAATTTACATGAATCATTGGGTATTGAAAAAAGTTGTCATTTACCTATTATTCTTAAAGTTTAGCTTTAGTCATTCATTTTCATGCTTCTTTTTTCTTTCGTATTTGGATTTTATTAATTGATTATAAGTTTCTCATGAAAATGTTACACTTGATTTGTTTGATGTGCAGGATGGTGCATGTATTCAAGAGTTACAAGCTACTTTAAATATGTGAAGATTTATAGGGTTTTTGGCACATAAATATTATAGAGTAGATAGGTTTAAAAAATAGAATAATCGGACTGTGATTGCAAGATTTTATTTTATTTTAGTGGATTTAGTTTTAGAACTTATATTTTCTTTTTACTATTCAGACAATTGTAAAAGATATTATGCTTATGTATTTAAGGTATTTGAAATGTATACATTTTTGAACTTATTTGTTATGAAATTTCTTTTATACGTAGTTCTTATTTATTACATGTATATGGATAACTAAAATCCATTTGCGAACGCAGCTTTGGACCAATTGAAATTGTTTCCAGAAGCTCAAATAAAAGCGTTATCATAAACTCAAATGAAAATGTTGCCATAATAAATAAATAAAAAACAAAAGGTTGTCATACACTCAATCGAAAGTGTTGCTATAAATACAATTCGATGTGTTACCATAAGTATTAGAAAGTGTTGCCTTAATTTTAAACTTCTACCAAAACCAAACTAATAAGTGTTGCCTTAAGTTAGCGAAAACTGTTGCCTTAAATGCGTAAATGTTTGCTTAAGTTGTTGAATAATTGTTGCCATAGGTTAAAAGTGTTGCCTATAAAAAGTGTTCCCTTAGTTATTTATGGCAACGATTTATCACAAGTGTTGCCTAAATCCGAGAAACTGTTGCCATAGACTTATAGCAACGCCCCCTATTGGTAACGGTTTTTAAACCGTTGCTATAGGCCTATTACAACGGTTAATTGGTCTATGGTAACGGTTTATTGTCGTTGCTATAAGCCTAGTGGTGGCAGTTTCCTTATCTGCAATGCCACTATCACGTGGATTCAAATGTAACTCTTTCTGGCATTGAGCCAACTCATGCATAGCTTTTAAATCAGTTGCTTGCATGTCATTAAAACCATCCTTATTCAACTGCCTGAAAACCCCCTTCATATTTTTCAACTTCATTACCACTTGATACATTAAAGTACCCACATCAGGTTTGATCCAGTTAGTTTTAACCAACTCAGTATAACCATCAGCATGCTTCCACATGTCAAAATATCTAAAAGGTTTCTTTGCAGTGTTGCTGCAGGGATACACAGACAAAACCATAGGGCAATGATCAAACAACCCTTCAGAAAGAAAACCAGCTTCTACACTAGAGAAAAGCTGCATCCACAGGTCATTGGCCATTACCCTATCAATTTTGGAAAATACCCTATTGCTACCCTCTTGCTTATTGTTCCATGTGAAGGAATGACCAGCTGACTTCACATCCTCTAGACCACAACAAGCAACACAGTTTCTAAAATCCACCATAGATTGATGTCTGACAAGAGCACCAATCCTTTCATCCACATTAAGGACACAATTGAAGTCCCCCAACACAACCCAAGGCTTACTCATCTTCCTTCCAATACCACACAGATCCCTCCACAAGGCCTCCCTTTCACTATTATGGTTAAAAGCATAGACAAAGGTGCAATAGAACTCCTTATGAGTATTTCTAGGACAGACCAGGCAATGAATAATTTGGCTAGAAGTCCCTAACACAGACAAGGTGAAAGCATTGGGGTTCCAAGCCACCATTACCCTACCACCCTTACAGCTACTATTATTTGTTGTAAAACACCATCCACTAAACATCTTTTTATACAAGTCCCCCAGTTTAGACTGAGAAACCTTAGTTTCCAAGAGACCAACCAACCCAGCTTTGTGAGAGTGAATGAAAGATTTCACCTCACTTTGCTTTTTCTAGGTGTTGATCCCCCTCACATTCCAAGAGATGATATTATCCATGGCTTCTAGAGGAGTCCCCTCCCCAGGAGCACAGTTATGTGTGTCATCCCCACCTCCATCATCCCCATGATCCTCCCCTAGCACCTGAAAATGGTTACCAACACAAACACCTGCAGGATTAGGAATCACTCTTCTTCTAGGATTGTGTACAGGTTGAAACTCCTACTGAACCTGCACACTACCAAGATCACTATTAACTAGTGGGGGCACAACAACCTTTGGCACCCATACCCTTCTACCAGTGATCTTCCTGCACTTAGCCACCTCATGTCCCATACCCTTGCATTGTGAGCAAACCAGTGGTCTCCACTCATACCCAACCCCAATCTCAGTCACTACCCCCTTCTCATTTCTAAACTACAACCTTTCAGGAAAATCTTGCTCCACATTCACTTCAATCTGCACACTTGCAAACAAGAGTTTATCTCTCTTTGCAGTGGCACTATCAACATGCTTAAGAGTTCCAAGCTTCCCTACTATCTTAGTGAGACTTTTCTCCCCCCCCCCCATTACTTAAAATCAAGTTGGTGCAACTTAACCCAGATGGGAACAGATCTCAAATCCTCCTTTGAGAAATCCATATCCTGTGTCCATGCCTTCCGAACAACAGGTTTACTATCAAAAAAGGGTCTCTTAGCAGACAAAACCTCATCCCTTCTAGCCATGGTTGTGAACCTGACTAAGAACGCCCCCTTCGCATCAATAACCACCTTTTCCACCCCCATATTCCTCCAAATTTGACTAACAAACCCCTCCATTATATGAATAGGGGGATTTTCTCCAACCACATAATACATAATAGCTGAATTCCAATAATCGATTTCCTCTTGGATATCCTCTAAATCAATCACAATAAGATCCCCTGTTTCTCTCAATGATGCTCTGTTTGTTGTGTCATTATTCACATTCATCAAGTTATTCACAGTGCTCACATTGTTCACATTCATGTCATGATTTGCAGCAATTTCAAAATCCATATTCAAATTTCCCCTAATGATACCAAACCGCAAATTTGGGGGAGAAACAGGGTTACCTTTAATCTCCTCGACCCATGGGATTGGCGACGATCTAGAATGAATCTCTAATAGCCACTCAGAGAATGATCTTCGAGTGCCTGTTGCAAATCACGCAGAGAATCCGTCTACGATAGAATCACTCCAAATCCATCATCTCCAACAATCTGGGTATCAACAATGGGTGGTGCCAAATCCCCAATTTCCGTATCCGAATCATCCAATACCGTTGCAGAAGGTCCAGTGCATTGAGTTTTAGCTTTTTCATGGTTCGATTTAGTTGCTTTCGCCCGAGCTTTAGCCTTCCTTGCCATGGCGTTACTGCTAAGCTAGCTGAGCAAGAGAAGAGGGCTAGAGAGAGAAACGCGCGAACCTTTTAGTTGACCAGAGTTAATAATTAATTTTCTCCTTTGTGTTTATAGGAGTTGATTTCTAGTGAGTCGTGATTCGCACAGTGGCCCCCGTACTTAGGTATTCCGGGTACGTACAAGACTAGGGTGACCACCCATCCCTTGAGGACTTTATGAAGTGTATCGAATGCCAATCATGTGAACTTATGTGTTGGGAATTTATGTTTGATGTGTAGACAAGCATGTGAGAATTGTTATTGAATCTATGTGAAAGAGCATGTTATAAATTGATTAATTACTTATAGATTCTATTGAACTATCATGTTATGGACTTTTTAATCGTTGAATTAATTATGTCAAGCATGTTGTTCAAATTGGTATGCATGTATGAGTGTTGCGCATGCAAGTTATTATGATTATGCTATAGTACGGGATGTCTAGCATACAATGAGCCTATTGAATATTGCCGCAGTGCATTGTTTATTCTACCGCAAGTGTAGATTATGTTTAGAGAGTCTATGTGAATTGAACT
Organism: Spinacia oleracea; assembly: GCF_020520425.1. Taxonomy (NCBI): domain Eukaryota; kingdom Viridiplantae; phylum Streptophyta; class Magnoliopsida; order Caryophyllales; family Amaranthaceae; genus Spinacia; species Spinacia oleracea. The sequence continues at coordinate 37,793,061 of NC_079490.1, forward strand.
AAGGATTATTAGTGCTAAGGGAACACCCCGCTTGTTAATAGGCAATACCGGGTTATCTGAACAGTGTTTTTGAGAAAGAACAATGGGAGTAATTTCACTTGAGTCCTATGTTTGATCACAAGTCCTAAAGGATTAAAATGAAGCGTCATTGTCGAATTGTTTAATTGTTTGCATGTTATGTCTTGTGTAGAGTCTTGAGTCGCCTTGAACATAACATACTAATTAACGTAAAGTGTAACCCGAATGAGCTTCAAAACTCTTAGAACGTATATACCTCGAGTATGAACAATAGGGGGAGTCTTGCCGGAAAACTGGTACTCCTTGAATGATACAAGACGTTGTTTCATTCTTTCTTGTTATGCTGTTATGCATTGGAATTCCATCGGTATGGCCCGACTGTCGGTAGGAGTCTGAATTATTATTATTTGGTGTATGGTTGGCTCCCATCACCCTTTTCTTTCCTTTTGAGGATACTTTATTTTACCCGTTCGAAACTACTTCTTTATTAAACTGTGAGTCAAGAGTCATGTCTAGTGTCGAGTCTTGTCTCCATGTTACTTGTTTCTTAATTGGCTATTGCATGTGGATTATTAATTCGTTGAGTGAAGCATGTTAGGATAGAATGTTATTCTATCTTGTTCGTACTCAACTTTTGCTGACTTGTGCTTCATGTCTTTTGGTCATGGCCTTCGCCTTAATGACCCTATGATGATCCATCATTGCATTTTCGTTGCTGGGGAGTAGATTTTAATAAAGCAGGTTTGTAGAGATAACTTGCGGGATAAGTTATCATGGGAATCGTGTTTGAGAATTTATTTCTCTTCCGTATTTTATAAACTCTACTTTTATTTCTAGTCATGACTACTACTTAATTTATTTAGACTATAGTTAATGAGTTTTAAACTATTTAATGCTTTGGTTTTGGGCCGTAGTGGTTCCCGTTTGTTAAATGATCATTAACTATTTAATATGTTTTGAAAGTTAGTTATTTCCGCAGCGTAATTCTGGTAAACAGCCTTAGCCGTTATCACGGTGGCGGTAATATCTTGGTAATTCCTTTATTTTAAGTTGGAAAACATTTTATAAAAAGCAAGGAATTATTAGGGTGTTACATCTTTCTTCTACGGTTCACATTGATATGCGTTCGTTTTTTAACTTGTCTTGGGAGGAATGGATTTGTTGGAATATGGTACAGGTTATGAATTGGAGAGTCATCTTTGTGGTGGCCATTTGGCACATCTGGACTTCCAGAAATCAAGCAGTTTTAGGGCATAAAATGTTTAAACCATTTTCTATATATTCTGCCTTTTTTGTTGATTACACGATTACTAACACAGTATTGCAGGGTAAAGGCAAGGAGCCCTTGATAATCAATGAGTTTTACTGGAGCCCTACAGCTGCTGGTTATTTAAAATTGAATGTACATGGAAGTTGAAAGGCTCTTAATGAAGCAGGAGGTGGGGGGGTTTTCAGGGGGACAAACGGGAATTGGTATATGGCTTTTGTTCCATTAGTATGGCAACGTCTACACTCATAGACTGGTTCATATTTCCACCCTGGTTTCCCCTAAACTGGAAATGGTTGTTTCCCTTGTTTTTCTTAAAATTCCCCTAATTCTGCTGACCACCACCTTGGTTTTGGTTACCAACATCCTTCCTCTTTTCACCAATCCCATTCTTTCTTTGCTGCAGGCCATACAGATGGGTATCTTTTCCATATAGGGTGTCAAGAGATGTAAAGGTTTCTCCAACAAGCATTAGCTGTAAGTCCATGGTCAATCCACTCTCAAATCTCTGGGCTCTAAGCTCCTCCGTTGTCACCACTTCCGGTGCAAACCTAGACAACTCGATGAACTTCGAATAATACTCTGTCACAGACATACCATCCATTTTTAACTCGATGAACTCTTGAGCTTTCTGCTTCTTCAGGTATGGTGGGTAAAACATGTTCCTTAAGGCTACCTTGAATGATTCCCATCCAAATCCAGGTGTAGCTCTCAAAGCATTCTCACATCTTTGCCACACGACTTCTACATTAAGGATTAAAGGTAGCAAAACATTACCTACCACAGAAGGGATAACTCGCACCTACACGAGCGAAACCCCAAGGAATCTTTCTCGAAAGAACCTACAAAAATTGTACGCCAAAAGGAAGCATCCCAACATGCATACTTGGGGGCTCCAAGCTACGAAATAACCATAGCAAAATAAAAAATCTCGAAGCAAATGTTTGAACAAACGAAAGGGCACGATGTTTGAGCCCACTTCATGAATGGTCTGAACCCTATCAAGCTTCTAAGCAAACTATTCAAAATCAGTCATTGCTCAAAAAAAACAAAAAAATTATGATTCAAGCAAACCGATTAATGGACCGCACACAACGACCATTCTATGAACGCTCGTTCGCACATACATATCATAATTCTAAGTATCAAACATTCACGAACGCGTTCAAAAGGAAAAATATACAACAACAAGAGCGGTCAAAGTCTTACGCCTCAAGGTATGTTCCTCGGGCCATATAGACTCGCCCAACTATCGCAATAACTGTACGCCTTAAGAGCAACAGTTCCTTAAAATAATCGCCCCAAAGCGACAGGCACCATAGTCCACCGATCGGCTACGGCTTCTCGAGAAAATCATCACGTTCTAAAAATTAAGAAAAAAACAAAAGAAAAGAGAATACATAGAACTTCCAAGTGAAATAAACGAAAAAATAAGAGGCCAACTGTGTCATCAAAAGACGGACCCAAACAACATTTTCAACGCCCCACCTGGGCGTAAATTATTTCTGACGCCCTGGCCTGGGCGCCGAAAATGAGCCCAGGCCCAAAAAACAGCTCTGACTTCTATAGGGCCCTGCCATATTCATTCGACTTGAAAATTGCCGAAAGTCGCACCTCACGACTTCGCCAAAGTAGCATACCACTTCAAAGATCGCTCGCACTTACGAGCACGATCCCCAAACACGATCAAGGACATTACAAAATGCATATCCCCAAGGAACCTCTTTAACAAGAAATGACCGTCAAGCACGAATGCTTGGGGGGCTCGAGAGAAAATATATTATTCAAAGTTAAAAACAATATTCCCAAACTACGCTGTACGAAGTCTCGTGTTTAGATGTCTCAAAAGATAAAACCGGTTTACGACCTCAAGACAAAAGTCGCTGTTGATACTTATACATAGTCCCCTAATCAAGGACCCCAGTAGTGGCAAAATTGAGCCGAAAAGACTCGCTCAAAACCATGAAAGATGATGACCACAAGACAACAGTCCGTCTAAGCACGTTGTCAACCCACATTCAGGTTGCAACTAAATCTGAGCATCCCTCGAAAGAATTCGCTCTTACAAGAATGAATAAAAAGAAATTCTCAAAAGAAATCACGATGAACAAAAGAAATAGGGACTTGCCCACTGTGAGGGGGTCGAAAAAGCACGAGGCTAATGCGTGACCTCGTCCCTCGTGGGTGTGACGATTCTTTTTATTCTATCAAGTGTAATTGGATTTCCTGTGAGTATACACCCAATTGACTAGTAATATAGGAGTCGCCATTCAGTTTTTAACGACAATGAGAAAAACTGACAAAACCCGATTATCGTGACATAAAGGGAGTGCAATTATGTTTGACCACGACGGCCATAGGTTCCCTTGTGATCCCTGGTGTGGGGATCTCTCGACATACACCCGCAAGGTAGAGATTAAGGGTTCGGGGGACTGTAACTACCGAGAGGAGTACTCGCTCTTCGATAACTCCAGAGGCAGGATATCCTTACTAGCTCAGCATAAATAATTGAAGGGACATGCGTTAACTATTAAACTAATCTGAGTTGATTTTAGCAATATGCAACATATAATACTAGATCGATCGTGATTATCTGATTTAGATTGCATTAAGGGACCTAGCATGATAATCCAATTTCCCAAAAATATTATATTTGTTAGGCGTGATAGAACAATCAGATTTAGTTAGTTTAACAGTTCATAAAAAGGGCGAGGAAAGCAATTAAATCATCGAAAAGGGACACATTACGACGCACCCTTGAGAGGTGCGTCACGGTTCTCAGAAAACTAACCACTTTGACTTTGCTATTTCTCCTTTTTATTTAACGTATCTCAATTATGGGACAGGATACGTTCTGTTCGATTTATGGATCGATTGCGACAGAACGCGTGAACAATTTCGCAGCGTGAGGCTTAGGCTAAGGGTTGGAGTCAATACTCAGAATATGAATTGTGTATTGTGTGTGTGTGTTGTTTTCACATCGAATTTAGGGCTGTATTTATAGGGAAGAGTTCGTGGAAAGATAGAATTGCAGAGTTCTAATCCACAAAGAATTAGGAAAAAACACGTACCCAGGTATTTTCAGCGCCCAGGCCTGGGCGCCGAAGATTTCGGCGCCCAGAGCCAGGCGTTGAAAATAGGGTCTGGGCTGTTTTCTTATTCAGATTCGGATTCTTGAAATCCGTAGAGTTTGAGACTTAATCGAGTCTTTTAGTGCGTATCAATTTCATGACGGAATGCGTCTGGGCCCGTTACGAACTCTAGGCTCATTAGGATTTTAATTAATACGTAACTGTTTATTTCCGAATCATATTAGGAATAGGATTCTCGCAGTTTTCTATCTCATTTAGGATTTATGTTGGAGTGCAACACCTAATTATGACAGGTTTCTATCTTTTATCACTTGCCACTTTTAGAAGCTACCTTTTACGGTAGTTACTATTTTTAGCAGGTTTCTATAAATAGCAGGTTTCGGGTGAAATGAAAAGGGGAATTGAGATTCGTTTATTTTATAGGAGATGCGTTGTCAAGTGGAGATTTATGTTTTCATCATCGAACCTTTCCCTTTCGGGAATGGGGACAAAAGTAGGTGTCTACAGTTAGCCCCCACTTTGACTTAGTCTTGGAGTAAGACGATGGTCAAAGTACTAGACGGAGTGCGTCACACAAGTCATGGTGACCTGTTTTTGCGAGGGTCTCACGAGCCCCCGAGTGATAACATTTGACTTAAGGGTCATCACTTGAAGTGTCGACATATCCCTCACGTGTCATTTGGATTTGTCAACTGATAGTATAGAAACTTCCTCACTTTGTCATTGGAAGGATCTAAAGGTGCGTAGAAACTCCCTCACTTTGTCATTGGGAGTAGCTACAGATGTTTTCGAAATCAAAGCTGTAAAGTGTAATTGGGCCTGGCCAAGCCCAATCACGAGGTAAAAATGTTTTTAAAGATTCTCATTTTCAGGGTTAGCTAAACGAGAAAACCCCCTTGTTTTTATGGGACGTAAAACGAAGGAAAATCCAGCACATCGTTCTTTTTTGGAAAAACGGAAAACCAATCCTTTTAATTTTTGGAAAAAGGGAAAACCGAAAAAAGTTATCGCTGCAGCGACTAAGGACCTGCGTGGTTAGTGACGCAGACCCCGCCGGCTAAAGATGGCGAGCTTGTCCGCGAAGGGTGGACACCCCGTCCGATAGAAGTGGACGAATCTGTTTTTGAAATTTGAAAATAAGGACCTACGCGGTTTGTGACGTAGACCCCGCCGGCTAAAGATGGCGAACCTGTCCGCTAAGGGTGGACACCCCGTCCGATAGAAGTGGACGAATCTATTTTGAAATTTGTTTGTGCTTTTTTGAAAATAAGGACCTACGTGGTTTGTGACGTAGATCCCGCCGGCTGAATATGGCGAGCCTATTTTAAATTTGAAGACTTTATTTTTCGAAACCTGAGGACCTGCGCGGCTACTGACGCAGACCTCGCCCGCTGAAGGTGGGCGAGCCCTGTCCGCTAAGGGTGGACCCCTCGCTCGCTGGAGGTGAGCGAACCTGAATTCGTCTTTTCGATTTGGGATTCGCGCGGTTTGTGGCGCGATCTTGCCCGATTGAGGTGGGCAAGTCCCTATTTCTTTTGTTCATCGTGATTTCTTTTGAGAATTTCTTTTATTCATTCTTGTAAGAGCGAATTCTTTCGAGGGATGCTCGGATTTAGTTGTAACCTGAATGTGGGTTGACAACGTGCTTAGACGGACCATTGTCTCGTGGTCATCACCTTTCATGGTTCTGAGCTAGTCTTTTCGGCTCAATTTTGCCACTACCTGGGTCCTTGATTAGGGGACTATGTATAAGTGTCAACGGCGACCTTTGTCTTGAGGTCGTAATCCGGTTTTATTTTTTTATCCAAGCTCAGGACTTCGTACAGCGTAGTCTCGGAATATTATTTTAACTTTGCATACTTTCTTTTAGGATATATTTTTTTCTTTCGAGCCACCAAGCACTCGTGCTTGACGGTCATTTCTTGTCAAAGGGGTTCCTTGGGGATACGCAATTTGTGATGTCCTTGATCATGTTTGGGATTGTACTCGTAAGTGCGAGCGATCTTTGTAGTGGTGTGCTACTCTTGACAAAGTCGTGAGGTGCGACTTTTAGTAAGGAAATCGGAAATTTTCGAGTCGAATGGATGCGGCAGGGCCCACTAGAAGTTAGGGCCCTTTTTTGAGGCTGGGTTCATTTTCGGCGCCCAGGCCTGGGTGTTGAAATAATTCACGCCCAGGTGGGGCGTTGAAAGTGTTGTTTGGGTTGGTCTTTTGATGACACAGTTGGCCTCTTGTTCATTCGTTTATTTCACGTGGAAGTTCTATGTATTCTCTTTTCTTTTGTTTTTTCTTTGTTTTTAGAACGTGATGATTTTCTTGAGAAGCCATAGCCGATTGGTGGACTACGGTGCTTGTCGCTTTGGGGCGATTATTTTAAGGAACTGTTGCTCTTAAGGCGTACAGTTATTGCGATAGTTGGGCGAGTCTATATGGCCTGAGGAACATACCTTGAGGCGTAAGATTTTGACCGCTCTTGTTGTTGTATATTTTTCCTTTTAAACGCGTTCGTGAATGTTCGATACTTAGAATGATGATATGTACGTGCGAACGAGCGTTCATAGAATGGCCGTTGTGTGCGGTTCCATTAATCAGTTTGCTTGAATCATTTTTTTTTGAGCAATGACTGATTTCGTATAGTTTGCTTAGAAGCTTAGTAGGGTTCAGGCCTATTCACGAGGTGGGCTCAAACATCGTGCCCTTTCGATTGTTCAAACATTTGCTTCGAGATTTTTTTTATTTTGCTATGGTTGTTTCGTAGCTTGGAGCCCCCAAGTATGCATGTTGGGATGCTTCCTTTTGGCGTACGATTTTTGTAGGTTCTTTCGAGAAAGATGCCTTGTGGTTCCGCTCGTGTAGGTGCGAGTTATCCCTTTCGTGGTAGGCAATGTTTTGCTACCTTTAATCCTTAATGTAGAAGTCGTGTGGCTTGCATTTTGAATTTGGGCGATAAGTAGTTTTTTGCCTCTTTTACACATGCTCTTGGTCGTGCCTGCATTAGTGCAATATGCCTTACTCTCTTTTTTAGACTTGTACCGTGGGATGGTTGAACTTATGGTGCGACGTAGGCTTGTGTGGCCTAACCGCATGTATTAGAACATTTCTCCAGGTGTTGGGATATAACATTATTATTTTTTGCATTGGAGTACCTCATCGCGCCTCGTTCAGGGCCTTGAACAAGTGTAGCACCTTCTGCGTGGGTTTGCACGGCTTATTACTTCGTTCGATGCAAGGATTCATAGGTGTTTCTTTCTTATTTTTATATCTGGGCAAAACTTGGCTAGCAGAAAGATTCAGCGCCCAGGCTCGGGCGTTAAAGATATCGGCGCCCAGCTCTGGGCGTTTGAAAATGATTTCTGGGTATATATTGACAGTTTTTATCCTTGATTTTTTCTTTCGCTTTTGCTTTGGAACGAGGTAGACTGTGTAACGGGCGCTTGTATGGCGAGCGTTATGTGCAGTAGTTTGATCGGAGTTTTGATGACTCGCGATTTTCAGTTACCCTTGTTAGTGGGGTGACTTTATACATTCTAAGTAGTGCTTAGAATTTGGGAGGGGTTGTAGCCATTCTAAGGTTTGTTTTACACGATTAAAGCTTAGGATTGTGCCCTTATGATGTATGTATAGCATTAGCGTTGAGAATTTGCGATAAAATCGTCGTTTCGAGCATTTTTAGAGTGTTCTTCTCAAGCCCCCAATTGTAGCTACGGGATTGGCTTGGTGCTATAATGCTTTGCATACGTTTTTATGCATTCATGGTGACACGGATCATGAATAGTTTGAACCAGACTCGTTTAGTGCGAGGTATGTTCGAGTAGTGATTTTGCTACTTCTCTTGTAAATGTCGTATTGTGCGACATTGCCATGGTCAAGGTAGCCACATGTCGAAGTGTGCCTTGATCAAAAGCTAGGTGCCTTTCTTTACCCATAATCCTATTTAGAAATCTCTTTGACTCACTTGCAACATCGAGATAAATGCATACTTAGCTTAAACCAACGACACTTTATAATGTTCGAAGAAGTTTTTTTTTGAAAATTATTTGAAGATTATTTGAAATCCGAATCTTACTGTGTACAGTCAGAGGTGTCCTAAGTAAGTTGACTTATAGAAGGGTTCGCACAGGATTGAATGAACCAAAATACTGTTACGATTTTTAGAATGCTGTCTAAGGATTTGCTGGAAGCCAGGGTGCAGGCGTCAAGATATACTTGTGCCCGTTTGGCATATGCTTTTGGGCTTTTAGGGCCATCTTTTCCAGAATTGCGGGAATATAAACCGTTTTCAAATTGACTTAGATTTACTTGGTGTATGTCCGTACAAAAGGTCAAGGTATATTTAGTTCTTTCCCTAGCTCTTTCATTTTAATCTTTAGCCCCCAGTTGCTATTATGTCTTCCCATTAATGATGCTTTTAGATTTCGATTTTAGATGCCCGTGTCATATGTCTGAGTAGGGTGAGCCTTGGTTAAGTGCCAAGTCCTATTGACAATGTCTGATTTTTTTTTCAAAGGGGATTCGCAAGCATTTGAATTACCACGAACGGGTGCCCTGAGTTCGGAGGAACGATGGGGCGATGCCGTAGAAAAATCCTCTTCTTTGCAAGCTTACTGCCTTTACTACTTGTTGGCGATTATGACTGTGTCTAGGGGTGAAAGAAGGTCTTTAAGCGAACGACTATGTCTAGTGGTGAAAGAAGGTCTTTAAGTGAGTTGGTCCGCTTTAGGGAGGGTCAAGTCGAGTACTTTAAAGGTCATGGACGCTTGCACTAGCCCCCATTCAATTGAGGTAAAGCGATCTTTTGAGTCTTGGCTAAGTGCCTGGGAGTGTGAGTGCTCCTTCTGGCAAGGGTACGTGCCCTTTATTATTTTTCGATGTGTGCTCATTTTGGCATCTTGAGGACTTGGATTCTTCCTTTGACTTAAATTTTTCTTTTGACTTGGATTGCAAGTAATTAAATTTCAATAAGGGACTTCTATTTTTATTCTTGTTTTTTCTATAGGCTTTAATATTGGTTGGACCGAATCATGGATTGCCTACGTATCCGCCTTAAATAGATTTAATTTGGAATCAGGTCTTGCGTAATTCTTAGCCTAGAAAATGGTTTCTTTGAATGCCGAATTCGATAAGTATGTTCTGAGATGGAAACATATCATTTGAAACGGTAGAATAAGTGAAGTTTATTATTATTTTAATCTGCCGCCTTGCCGTAAGCCAAAAATTTGTTTTATATTTTTAAGTATATGTATTTGCACAAAAATCTTTTCATGTGTTTTTTGGTACGTATATCTGGATACGTGTTGTACCCCTCCAAGTGTTCGTTGTTTTTCCGTGTATGTGCGGATAAAATGACGAGCACTTCTGGACAAATTTTAGCAAGCAGAGAGAATCAGCGCCCAGGCTGGGGTGCTAAAGATTTCGGCGCCCAGTTGTGGGCGCTGGAAATGTTTTCTGGGCGGATCTTTATTGGTGCGCTAAATGCTTCTTTTCTTTTTTAGACGAACTTTTAGAGGCGCTTCGCAAAGTTTGCTTTTTTATTTTTTATTATTTTTTGTACTTTTCATTGGTCTTCCTTTTTTATTCGTGACTCAAGATGGTTTGAAAGATGGGTTGAATGAGTTGGGATAATTTGTATAGGTATTAGTCAAGCATGAGGATTACACCTGCTAGGGCTCACAATTTGCAGCCTCAAGCTAGTGTCATGAGTTTAAACCAACCAAGGTCAATGAGTAGCATGGGGACGGCTCAAGGGTATATCAACAGGATGTGTCCACACAAGTTTATATGGTCATTATGCTAATGGTGGTGTAAGAGCAGGTTTGGACTTTTGGAAATGATGGGCATGACGCACGTGTCAATGGCCGTGCGTGGTTTGCGGTTGATAACAAGTTCAAAAACAAGAGTTTAGGTAATGGTTTCTCGGGTTATGGCAATGAGAACATGGATGGGTTAAATGAGCTGAACGGGGACCCCAGAGCGAAGGCGTCTAAGAGCATAAGGATTGGAAAGGGTAGACATCGTAGAATTTTATGATTTGGATTGATTGACTCAATTCTTTTCCTTCGTTTACTTGGGTAAATTTCGCACTTTGGGAGGTACGGGCTAAGTATTTCATGGCTCGCTCTTTTCGCTCTCCCCTTTTCTCTTTCTATTTTCTCTTTTTGCTTGGGATTTCTCCCCAACATAAAATTTTTTATTTGGGCTAAAAGGTAGATGGTTGTGGTTTTTGAGTCACGAGGCGAGACTGAGTGAGCCTCGTTTGGTAGGCCTATAGTGGACCTTTAACTGTCATACTTTGCAAGCGTATTTAGTCGTTTCTTAAAATGTGCAAATAGCGTAGATTCAAAATGTTGTTTTTACCTTATTGAAATTTAAAGAAAGAATTACATCGAAAATAATTTTTTGCTTCTTTTTAGATTCCAATTTTCGGGATTTAATTGGAAGTTGTGATTTTAGACTCGAACTTTCATTTAATTTTTCTGATTATAACCCGTGTATGAATACAATGAGGTGGCCTAGACTCAAAATAATGACATGGCGTAAGCCTATAATACTTGACCAAGCGACTCTCAGACTTAGGCTAATTGGACCATAACTTTCGTTGGTTGACACTTTAGATTTTAACCCTTGGGTGTTCATTTGTCATGCGCCATTTTGCTTAATGTTGGCAAGGTAGTTAATCGGGGAGATCGAATTTTTATTTTTGCAAGGCTAGAATCATTAGTGCGGGTTCTCTCTTAGTGTGTATCGCTTTACCCCAATGGTAGCCTTATGGCATGCAGATTTGGGTATTTTCATGGTTGGTCATGTTGCATTCATGGAAAATCTTTTAGTCCGTACTTAGGTGTACTTCAAGGAGCGAGTGACTCGAGAGGACTATGATAGTCGTGACCCAATGTGATTATGAGCCTTGGGGGCCATTAATTTTTTCTTTGCCAATGGTATTAACACCTTAGGTTCACTTTGGGTGTTGTGCGACTATGGGGGAATGATTTCCGGAATGTGGTCGTTTTCATTTCGCAAATACTATAATATATTATTTTTATTGGTGAGAGAGAGTATTGAGGCCGTGGATTCCTAGCAAGGGATGACAATTACATATGGGTGCTCATTGATTTAGATGTTAGGAAGGGAGACTCAATATGGTTTAACCTTTTAGCTTGCAGAACAACACCAAGTATTAGGACCGATTCTATGGATAAGACAACTAAGACTTAGGATTTAGATTGTACTTCGGCATAGCCTAGTCTAGACTCGGATTTACTTATTTTTCATTTGAACATTATTATTTTTTTTTTCTTTGAAAACTTTATTCGAACATCATTTTTTGAATACTTTGCCCATGTGACATTCAAGGTCATTTAATTAGCATGTTCAGTTTTGGAGCCGAATATTGCCGTCATAGGAGGCCTAACAACGACACAAAGAGTTATTTTATTTTTTACAAGTCGCTTTTAGAATCGAGTGCCTTTTCATACGGCCTCGCAACAATATTTTCGAAAAGTTTTTTTTTTGCTACGTATTTTCTTTATGCGTGGGCACCGAGGCTGCTGTGCCTGACCAGAAGGCCAGGCAGCAACTTCAGCGCCCAGCAGTGGGAGTTAGAAATATTGGCGCCCAGACAGGGACGCTGAAAATGCGTCCCTGACTGGTGCTCGATTCTTGTTTGCGTATATATTTTGTTTATGCGACTTGATTTTGCGCGCTTGCCTTATAACGTCCTTTACGCGTTGTACAGCGTTTGTGGGATTCGTTACGGGCAATCCCGAGCGTCGCTTATTTTTGTGGCGACCGTTCGGGTTTGCGGAACACGTATTTCGGTATAACTCTTTGGCAAATTGGTTTATGAATGTTTGGGCAATTTTTAAGGTCGTTGGTTTTCTAGCATTATTTATCTAGCATTATTCGTACGCACAATCGTAACATAGTCACATAGTTCGCTACACATAACTACATTACAAACATGGATTTGAAAATTAAATATGTCACGTAGTTTATGATAGGCTTCTATGGGTAGTTATTTGCGCCTGGCTTGGTACCGCTTCTATCGTAGATCCGATACATGCCCCGGTCGAGGTAGTGTCTTCAACAGACGAATTTCGCCCAAGAGGCCAACCCGCAAGGTGCAAGCCAAGGGGGCATGCAGGCGAGAGGGACCTAATGAGCGAGCGATTGGGTTCGGGATAGGTGCACTACCTGCACAAGTACCGAGTGGGCAACATGCGCGGCGTATGCACCCCCCAATTGGCGACAAAAGGTATCCTTAGTCCCAACTCCCGAGGGAGCCAAGATTCGTTATGCGGTTCTGCCCGTTCACATTAATATGCTGATTTTCAGGTCGTCCCAACTTGATGGGGAAATAAACGCGGGGTAGGATCGTTTCACCCTTCGGCTATTTTGATTACCTACAAGCACGAGTATTTCCTTCACTATCCCCAGTGAAGTCGCCACTGTGAGGGAGTCGAAAAAACACGAGGATAATGCGTGACCTCGTCCCTCGTGGGTGTGACGATTCTTTTTATTCAATCAAGTGTAATTGGATTTCCTGTGAGTATACACCCAATTGACTAGTAATGTAGGAGTCGCCATTCAGTTTTTAACGACAATGAGAAAAACTGACAAAACCCGGTTATCGTGACATAAAGGGAGTGCAATTATGTTTGACCACGACGGCCTTAGGTTCCCTTGTGATCCCTGGTGTGGGGATCTCTCAATATACACCCGCAAGGTAGAGATTGAGGGTTCGGGGGGCTGTAACTACCGAGAGGAGTAATTCGCTCGTCGATAACTCCAGAGGCAGGATATCCTTACTAGCTCAGCATAAATAATTAAAGGGACATGCGTTGACTATTAAACTAATCTGAGTTGATTTTAGCAATATGCAACATATAATACTAATTCGATCGTGATTTTCTGATTTAAATAGCATTAAGGGACCTAGCATGATAATCCGATTTCCCAAAAATATCATATTTGTTAGGCGTGATAGAACAATCAGATTAGGTTAGTTTAACAGTTCATAAAAAGGGCGAGGAAAGCAGTTAAATCATCGAAAAGGGACACATTACGACGCACCCTTGAGAGGTGCGTCACGGTTCTGAGAAAACTAACCACTTTGACTTTGCTATTTCTCCTTTTTATTTAACGAATCTCAATTATGGGACAGGATACGTTATGTTCGATTTATGGATCGATTGCGACAGAACGCGTGAACAGTTTCGCAGCGAGAGGCTTAGGCTAAGGGTTGGAGTCAATACTCAGAATATAATTGTATGTTGTTGTTGTGTGTTGTGTTGTTTCACGTCGAACTTAAGGGTCTATTTATAGGAAAAAGTGGCGTAGAAAGATAGTTTTTCAGGAATTTGAATACGAAACGGATTAGGAAAAGAATCCGTCCCAGGTATTTTCGGCGCCCAGCTCTGGGCGCTGGAATTTTCGGCGCCCAGGGCTGGGCGTTGAAAATAGGGCATGGCAGAATTCTTTGGTCAGATTCGGATTCCTGAAATCCGTAGAGTTTGAGACTTAATCGAGTCTTTTAGCGCGTATCAATTTTATGACGAGCACTGGCGACTCACGAGGGCACCTACACTTAGCTGATTTTCGGCGACTCGATTATGTCTGCCCATTGCGAACCGCCCATTGCTTAGGGCTAGGAAACGATGATTTCCAAACCTCCACGCAAGGGGTACGAGCTTATGATAACTCCCGAAGGCCTGTATTGGGAAAAATCAACCTTACCATACAAACCGGGCCTGTGGCACGCACCACGAAGTTTCAAATTATCGACATCAAGCCCACTTTCAACCTCCTCTTGGGGCGACCTTGGCTCCACGACTTAGGAGGTGTGGCTTCTACCATGCACCAAATGGTTAAACTTAACCATAACGGGGTAATACTAGAAATCCGCACCCCTCCTCTCGACGTCAGTTGTACTATGGTTGGAACGGCCGAAATTGCAGACGACCTTTATGGGTTTCAAATGGAAGAAACAATCCAGTTCATCGAAGATTATGATACAGCATTCCTAGACCCGCATGCATCCCGAGTCATCCCTAGAATGCTGTTAGCTCAAGGCTATTTTCCAGGAACCCCATTGGGCATAAGGAAGAAGGAATGCACATTCCATCCTTTTCCCGACAAATCTACTCCCTTTGGCTTAGGTTATGAACCAACGGAGGAAGATATTGCTGACCGCCTATCCAGGCTACGCCTTAACAAAACCAAACAAACCACCCTCCTTCCCCCATATCAAAGGACCCTTAACGGGATGTTCATTCGGGAAGGAGAACACCCATGCTGTGATTTCCCTAAACCCTTCGTTCAGGATGGCTTGCTAAAACCCGGATTTGAAATTTTCCATGACTGCCACACCTTGGATGAGGCACCCCACCTCACCAAGACTAAAACAGCTGAAATATTGGACAACCAGGCTCTGTGGACATTGTTTAACGAATCGAGGCCTATGGAGGACGAGGCTGTGATGACTACCCTAGCTTTACAAGATGAAGGTTTCGATCCAACCCGGTTAATCTCTCCTGCATCAACACTAGAAGAGGTCGAGAACGGATGGGTGAAGACATGTCAGTGGGTCAACGCAAAAGGAATAGAATTCAAGATGAGTACCGGTGAAGGACCGAAGTTTTATGAGACTAAACCCCAGGCTTGAGCCACATAGAGCACCATTAGTAAAAAGCGCCTAGTAGTTCTTTAAATTGATAGAAAAAAATAATAGAGACTTTAGATGGTCCTAAGGCCCTTTAGAATGTGGGTCAGTTTTATTTCAGTGTGTTTTCCTTACTTTCCGAATCAATAAAGGCGTAATATTTCTCCTGAAAATTTTATTCTAACACTAAATAAACACCAAATGTACTTGCAAAATAAAGAAGCGGCCCACTATAGGCCCAACAAACAAAGCCCACTCGGTTTTGAAATAGTGCCATGGGAACCAGTTCCCGAAACCCACAAAATAAACCATACTATCCCATTCATATCCCCAAAACCTAAAAAGCCAACCAGTGTCAGAACCAATCCATGCAACCTAAAATCAAAGGAAATAAAAAATTTAAAACAATGCAAATGTTACCAAAAAAACAGATTCATAAAACATAGATTCCATCATACCCTTCACTACCAACCTACCTCCAAAGCCTACACAAAGATCTTCATAAATTCCGCACCCTAACTCCATTTTCAAAACTGTTTTGAGTCACCAATAGACAAAATTAATCTGGACAAAAATGCGTTTCACGCTAACAGTAAAAAAAGCCCCCAAAATAGCCTCAAAGTTAACTTTAACTACAAATCAAAATATCAAGGCACAAAGAAAAACGAAATAGAAATAAACGCAAGAACATGTGAAGCAAAACGTCAAAATTGACCGCCCAAGTCATTATCAGCGCGCAGGGCTGGGCGCCGAAATTTCTGACGCCCCAGCCTGGGCGTTGAAACTCTCTGCCTACCAAACGTTTTCTTTTTCGAAAGTGCTCGTCATTTTATCCGCACACAACGGAAAAATAACGAACACTTGGGGGGGGTACCATACGTATCCAAATAGGTTTACCAAGAATACAGCTATACAAATTGGTCGAATTTTATGCAACCTATGGAAAACGGCAGATGAAAATAATGGCAAATACTTCACTCATTTGACCAATTAAGTAATATGTTTCCACTTCAGGACATATCTACCGAAATCCGGCATACTAGAACTTGTTCTAAAGCTAGAACTACGCACGACCTGATTCTGACAAGATACGTAGGCAATCCTTACCAAGGATTCGGTCCAAATAATAATAAAAAATTATATTCTTTGTGTAAAAAGTGTTAGATATATAAAAGAAGAGAAACAAAATCAAATGGAAACTAAAAATACGCCTTTATTAAAATATAATAAGAAGGAATAAAGTGCTGGGAATAAAAAACAAACATAACTGAAATAAATAAAGGGCACCTACACCCTAGCAAAGAACTACACTACTCTAGTTCTTCCGGATCATCAAATAAAGTCTTGTAGAGAGCAATGTTCGCAGGATCCACCCCCATAGTCTTCTGCGCTGCCCCAATATCAATCTCCATAAGAACCGGCTCCTGGACACTAACTTCCAAAGATGTCAAGGCTTCAGAAACATTCTCGATTATAGCCCGCTCAGCCTCGAAGGCACAGGCAATGGTGGGAGAAGGATTACTATCATCAACTGGACTAGCCACTGTTTCTACAGGCGGCTGAGCCTTCCTAACCCATACATTGTTCCGGCGACGATCTCCGCGAGAGCTTACATTTCTTTTAACAACAGCAGGCCCCTTCATGTTAGGCATCTTTTTAGGCCTGACACTGGAACGGGGAAGAACTTCCTTTCGCTTTCGATCAGGACGAGCTTTCACAGTCTTAAAACTATAGGTACGAGGTCTGGCAGAATCAGGACCCTCATACTTAACACGAATACGAGGTATCAAAAGCTCAGCCGGCTCCCCATTACGAGCCTCGGTCCTCACATCTTTGTCATCGGAACTCATCCACAACTTATAGTTTTCAGAAATACCCACAAACCCATTTGTAGCTACGGCCCAAAGCGGGAGACCATCATAATACCTAGCCCACGCTAAGACCCGTGTTTGTGAAAAGGCCGCTACCTTAGGTGGCACCGTATCAGAAAAGGGGATAGTCTGCCTTAAACCATATTGACGCATGACTCGGTAAGGGAAAATATAAATGGGACGAGATAGCCCCAACAAAGAAAAATAAACCGATACATCAGACCCACTTAATAGAACAAATGCCATAAGTAAAAAAAAGAGGTCCATTCGGCCTCGTCCTGGCCTTGGTGCAAGTATTTCGGTTACCCAAAAGCTATAGGGCGATAATGTTTAGGATCGGCAGGAGCTTCCAAAAGTCTAAGCCGTTCCGCAAGCCAAATCTGCAAAAACAGGTACGATCGAATCAAAAGAATGAAAAGAAAGAAAAAGGGGTTCCTGGGGCGCAGTTTCAACGCCCAAGACCAGGCGCCGATTATTCCAGCGCCCAGCCCTGGGCGCTGAACCTCTGCCCCAGGCAGAAAGAAATATGTGCAAAAAAAATACATGTGCGCAAGGAAAAGATCGATTACTTGCAGCAATAGGGGGCTCCCCTTAAAATATTCAGATTTGGCGCCTTTCTTCATTTCATCTGCACTCAGTAAAGTCTCAGCAACAACCAACGGCATAATAGAATAGCAACTTTCCATCTGGCTAATCAAGGGGATCAGCCTTATGTCACCGAACTCACCAATATTATTCGACAGCAAATAATAATTCAACAAGCAAAATACAAGGGCTCGAATGTTCAATTTTTGTTCGGTCATATTCTTACTAGGCCTAAAGTGATGTTTTACAAGTTTCGCCAAGTTAACCTTATCATCTACAACAATTTCAGCAAACATGTTATCATCTAGACCTAGGAAAGCCCTTATGGTTGTTTTACCCTCTTCAATAGTACCAGGGGTAACAGGAGTAGCATTAGTAGGATAACCAAGGATCGCAGCAAATTCATCAGGCAAAGGACATATTTCATTGCCCCGAAAGGAAAAAAACATGATGATCGGAGTCCCAAAAGCTTAGGGCAGCATGCAGAAAATTATAATCAATATTAATTTGTTGTAAACCTAAAAGTGCCTCTAAGTGGTATTCTTTTAACAAAGCTTTTTCTGTGGGAGTAAGGGCTCGTAACCAACGCCTAACAGTCCGTTGGAGTGAGAAAGTAGGGATCGACATGACAAAAGCAGTAAATAATTAGAGCACAGCAAAAAGAGAGAAAGAATTTGAGAGTGATGTAAAATAAGGACGTATCCAGCCCCTATATATAGCTGAACGCACCCAATAACATCCTGATCCCATTAGGAAACGTGTTTAGAAATCCGAAAATCAAATATTACCAGGAAAGAACTTTCAGCGCCCACCCCTGGGCGCCGAAATGTTTAACGCCTGAGCTTGGGCGCTGAAAATGCAGCCCAAGGCCCAGATTTCACAAAACACGGAATAGGAAAGGACTTAAGACCGTGTTGCTAAAACACGAGGCCCTATTGCAAGTAAGATCAAGCCCAAAGCACCTTTAGCTCCCAAATAAGCAAAAAAAATAATAACATTAAAACTTGGTCGAAACTTAGACTCGTCTCAGAAAACGCTCATGTACACTTTTCAAAAAAAAAAAAAAGCAAGTTAAATATCATGGTCATTCTTCGAAACACCAAAAATATGTCTCGTCAAGTCATTGGTTTTCCAAATAGAAAATGTCTGTCTTTCAAAAGGATAATCCGGGCCAAGCCAAAACCGGATGTCGCCTGAAAACTAAAGTCGCACTCCACGGCTTCGCTAAAATAGCACACTACTACAGGAGGTCGCTCGCACATACGAGCGTGACCCCAAACGTGATTACAAGATGCAAAAAACAACCGACGAGCCCCAACGCTTGGGGGCTCGCAAAAAATGGACTCCAACAAGGAGCGCGCAATCAAAATCACATTCCCAGACTGCGCCACACACCATATCATGTTTGGATATCTCAAAATATATTGTTAAACAAAAACATACACAGTGTGGACCCACTTATAGGACACATCTAATCAGGAAATATTACGACCCACCAACAGGTTGTAATCACAAAAGCCCTTCTACATAGGCAAAATAAGAAATTTAAAATGGGCTCGCCCACCCTCAGCGGGCGGGGTCTGCGTCACTAGCCGCGCAGGCCCTCAGTTTTCGAAAGAAATAAAATCTTCAAATTTAAAATAGGCTCGCCATCTTCAGCCGGCGGGGTCTACGGCGCAAAACACGTAGGTCCTTATTTTCAAAAAAAGCAAAAAAAATTTCAAAAGAGATTCGTCCACTTCTATCGGACGAGGCGTCCACCCTCAGCGGACAGGTTCGCCATCTTCAGCCGGCGGGGTCTACGCCACAAACCGCGTAGGTCCTTATTTTCAAAACATCAAAACAGATTCGTCCACTTCTATCGGACGGGGCGTCCACCCTCAGCGGACAGGCTCGCCCACCTTCAGCGGGCGGGGTCTGCGTCACTAACCGCGCAGGTCCTTAGTCGCTGCAGCGATAACCTTTTTCGGTTTTCCCTTTTTCCAAAAATTAAAGGATTGGTTTTCCCTTTTTTCCAAAAATTAAAGGATTGGTTTTCCCTTTTTCCAAAAATTAAAGGATTGGTTTTCCCTTTTTTCCAAAAATTAAAGGATTGATTTCCCCTTTTTCCAAAATTTAAAGGATTGGTTTTCCCTTTTTCCAAAAATTAAAGGATTGGTTTTCCGTTTTGCCAAAAAAGAGCGATGTGCTGGATTTTCCTTCGTTTTACGTCCTATAAAAACAAGGGGGTTTTCTCGTTTAGCTAGCCCTGAAAATGAGAATCTTTAAAAACGTTTTACCTCGTGATTGGGCTTGGCCATGCCCAATTACACTTTACAGCTTTAATTTCGAAAACATCTGTAGCTACTCCCAATGACAAAGTGAGGGAGTTTCTACGCACCTTTAGATCCTTCCAATGACAAAGTGAGGAAGTTTCTATACTATCAGTTGACAAATCCCAATGACACGTGAGGGATATGTCGACACTTCAAGTGATGACCCTTAAGTCAAATGTCATCACTCGGGGGCTCGTGAGACCCTCGCAAAACAGGTCACATACACCATGGCTTGTGTGACGCACTCCGTCTAATACTTTGACCATCGTCTTACTCCAAGACTCAGTCAAAGTGGGGGCTAACTGTAGACACCTACTTTTGTCCCCGTTCCCGCAAGGGAAAGGTTCGATGATGAAAGCATAAAAACTCCACTTGACAACGCATCTCCTATAAAATAAACGAATCTCGATTCCCCATTTCATTTCACCCTAAACCTGCTATTTATGGAAACCTGCTAAAAATAGTAACTGCCGTAAAAGGTAGCGTCTAAAAGTGGCAAATCATAAAAGATAGAAACCTGTCAGAATTAGGTGTTGCATTTCAACATAAATCCTAAATGAGATAGATCGAAAACCGCGAGAATCCTATTCCTAGTAGGATTCGGAAATAGGAGTTACGTATTAATTAAAATCCTAACGAACCTAGAGTTCGTAACGGGCCCAGACGCATTCCGTCATAAAATTGATACGCGCTAAAAGACTCGAATTAATCTCAAACTCTACGGATTTTAGGAATCCGAATCTGACTAAACAAAACTGCCCAGACCCTATTTTCAACGCCTGGCTCTGGGCGCTGAAAATACCTGGGTACGTCTCTTTTCCTAATTCTTTGTGGATTAGAACTCTGCAATTCTATCTTTCCACGAACTCTTCCCTATAAATAGGCCCCTAGTTTTGACGTGAAAGGACACACAACAATACACAATTATATTCTGAGTATTGACTCCAACCCTTAGCCTAAGCCTCTCGCTGCGAACTGTTCACGCGTTCTGTCGCAATGGATCCATAAATCGAACAGAACGTATCCTGTCCCATAATTGAGATTCGTTAAATAAAAAGGAAAAATAGCAAAGTCAAAGTGGTTAGTTTTCTGAGAACCGTGACGCACCTCTCAAGGGTGCGTCGTAATGTGTCCCTTTTCGATGATTTAACTGCTTTCCTCGCCCTTTTTATGAACTGTTAAACTAACATAATCTGATTGTTCTATCACGCCAAACAAATATAATATTTTTGGGAAATCGGATTATCATGCTAGGTCCCTTAATTCTATTTAAATCAACTCAGATTAGTTTAATAGTCAACGCATGTCCCTTCAATTATTTATGCTGAGCTAGTAAGGATATCCTGCCTCTGGAGTTATCGACGAGCGAATTACTCCTCTCGGTAGTTACAGTCCCCCGAACCCTCAATCTCTACCTTGCGGGTGTATATTGAGAGATCCCCACACCAGGGATCACAAGGGAACCTACGGCCGTCGTGGTCAAACATAATTGCACTCCCTTTATGTCACGATAACCGGGTTTTGTCAGTTTTTCTCATTGTCGTTAAAAACTGAATGGCGACTCCTATATTACTAGTCAATTGGGTGTATACTCACAGGAAATCCAATTACACTTGATTGAATAAAAAAGAATCGTCACACCCACGAGGGACAAGGTCACACATTAGCCTCGCGCTTTTTCGACCCCCTCACAGTGGCGACTCCGCTGGGGATAGTGAAGGAAATACTCGTGCTTGTAGGTAATCAAAATAGCCGAAGGGTGAAACGATCCTACCCCGCGTTTATTTCCGCATCAAGTTGGGACGACCTGAAAATCAGCATATTAATGTGAACGGGCAGAACAGCATAACGAATCTCGACTCCCTCGGGAGTTGGGACTAAGGATACCTTTTTTCGCCAATAGGGGGGTGCATACGCCGCGCATGTTTCCCACTCGGTACTTGTACAGGTAGTACACCTATCCCGAACCCAATCGCTCGCCCATTAGGTCCCTCTCGCCTGCATGCCCCCTTGGCTTGCACTTGCGGGTTGGCCTCTTGAGCGAAATTCGTCTGTTGAAGACACTACCTCGACCGGGGCATGTGTTGGATCTACGATAGAAGCGGTACCAAGCCAGGCGCAAATAAACTACCCATAGAAGCCTATCATAAACTACGTGGCATATTTAATTTTCAAATACCTGTTTGTAATGTAGTTATGTGTAGCGAACTATGTGACTATGTTATAATTGTGCGTACGAATAATGCTAGGCAAATAATGATAGGAAACCAACGACCTTAAAAATTTCCCAAACATTCATGAACCAGTTGGCCAAAGAGTTATACCAAAATACGTGTTCCACAAACTCGAACGATCGCCACAAAAATAAGCGACGCTCGGGATGGCCTGTAACGAATCCCACAAACGCTGCACAACGCGTAAGGACGTCATTAGGCAAGCACGCAAAATCGAAGTCGCATAAACAAAAGTAGACGCAAACGAGAACCAGCCAGGGACGCATTTTCAACGCCCCTGGCTGGGCGCCTAAAGTTCTCACGCCCACTGCTGGGCGCTGAAATTGCTGCCTGGCCTTTTGGTCAGGCACAGCAGCCTCGGTGCCCGCGCATAAAAAATATACGTAGCAAAAAAAAACTTTTCGTAAAAAATTGCTGCAAGGGCGTATGAAAAGGCACTCGACTCTAAAAGCGACTAAAAAATAAAAAAATAAATAACTCTTTGTGTCGTTGTTAGGCCTCCTACGACGACAATGCTAGGCACCAAAACCGAGCATGATAATTAAACGACCTTGAATGTCACATGGGCAAAATATTCAAAAAAATAATGTTCGAATAAAGTCTTGTCTAGACTAGGCTATGCCAAAATACAATCCAAATCCTAAGTCTTAGTTGAATCGGTCCTAATGCTTGATGTCGTTCTGCAAGTCAAAAGGTTAAACCATATTGAGTCTCCCTCCCTAACATTTAAATCAATAAGCACCCATATGTAATTGTCATCCCTTGCTAAGCATCCACGGCCTCAATACTCTCTCTCACCAATAAAAAGAATATATTATAGTATTTGCAAAATGGAAACGGTCACATTCTGAAAATCATTCCCCCATAGTCGCACAACCCCCAAAGTGAACCTAAGGTATCAATACCATTGGCAAAATTAATGACCTCAAGGCTTACGATCACATTGGGTCACGACTATCATAGTCTTTTCGAGTCACTCACTCCTTGAAATACTACTAAGTACGGACTAAAAGATTTTCCATGAATGCAACATGACCAACCATGAAAATACCCAAATTGGCATACCATAAGGCTACCATTGGGGTAAAGCAATACACACTAAGAGAGAAGCCGCACTAATGATTCTAGTCTTGCAAAAATAAAAATTCGATCTCCCCAACTAACTACCTTGCCAACATTAAGTAAAATGGCGCTTGACAAATGAACACCCAAGGGTTAAAATCTAAAGTGCCAACAACGAAAGTTATGGTCCAATTAGCCTAAGTCTGAGAGTCGCCTGGTCAAGTATTATAGGCTTACGCCATGTCATTATTTTGAGTCTAAGCCACCTCCTTGTATTCATACACGGGTTATAAAGATTAATGAAAGTTTGAGTCTAAATCACAACTTCCAATTAAATCCCAGAAACTGGAATCTGAAAAGAAGCCAAAATTATTTTCGATGTAATTCTTTCGTTAAATTTCAATAAGGTAAAAATAACATTTTGAATCTACGCTATTTGCACATTTTAAGAAACGACTAAATACGCTTGCAAAGTAAGACAATTAGAAGGTCCACCCTAGGCATATTAAAGCTAAAGGTCTACCCTAGGCCTACTAAAGTTAAAGGTCCACTATAGGCCTACCAAACGGGGCTCACTCAGTCTCGCCTCGTGACTCAAAGACCACAACCATCTACCTTTTAGCCCAAATAAAGAAATTTAAGGATTTATGTTGGGGAGAAATCCCGAGCAAAAAGAAATACTTAAAAAGAAAGAGAAAAGGGAGAGCGAAAAGAGCAAGCCATGAAATACTTAGCCCGTACCTCCCAATGTGCGAAATTTACACAAGTAAAGCAAAGGAAAAGGATTGAGTCAACCAATCCAAATCATGCCACAAAAACTACATAAAGTTCTACGATGTATACCCTTTCCAATCCTTATGCTCTTAGACGCCTTCGCTCTGGGGTCCCTGTTCAGCTCATTTAACCCATCCATGTTCTCATCGCCATAACCCAAGAAACCATTACCTCGACTCTTGTTCCTGAACTTGTTGTCAATTGCAAACCATGCACGGTCATTGACATGTGCGTCATGTCCATCATTTCCGAAGTCCAAACCTGCTCTTACACCACCATTGGCATAAATGACCATGTAACTTGTTTGGATACGTCCTGTTGATATACCCTTGAGCCGTCCCTATGCTACTCATTGGCCCTGATTGATAACTCGTGACACTAGCCTGAGGCCATAAAATGTGAATCCTAGCAGATGTAATCCTTATGCTTGACCAATACCTATACAAATTACCCTATCTCATTCAACCCATCTTTCAAGCCGTCTTGAGTCACAAATAAAAAAAAAACAAATGAAAGGTACAAAAAATAATAAATAATAAAAAAGCGAACTTTGCAAAGCGCCTTTAAAAATTCGTTTAAAAATAAAAAGAACATTTAGCGCACAAAAAAAAAGATTCACAAACATTTGGCACAAAACCAAAAATCTGCCCAGATATCATTTTCAGCGCCCACAGCTGGGCGCCGAAATCTTTAGCGCCCAAGCCTGGGCGCTGTATCTCTCTGCTTGCTAAAATTTGTCCAGAAGTGCTCGTCATTTTATCCGCACATGCATGGAAAATAACGAACACTTGGAGGGGTACAACACGTATTCAGACATACGTACCATCAAAAAATACATGTACTCAAAAAATATATAAAATAATTTTTTGACTTACGACAAGGCAGCAGATTAAAATAATAATAAACTTCACTTATTCTACCGTTTCAAATAATATGCTTCCATCTCAGAACATACTTATCGAATTCGGCATTCTAAGAAACCATTTTCTAGGCTAAGAACTACGCAAGACCTGATTCCAAATTAAATCTATTTAAGGCGGATAGGTAGGCAATCCATGATTCGGTCTAACCAAGTTGCAAAAATATTAAAAGCCTATAGAATAACAAGAATAAAAAATAGAAATCCCTTATTGAAATTTAATTACTTGCAACCCAAGTCGAAAGGAAAATTTAAGTCAAAGGAAGAATCCAAGTCACCAAGATGCCAAATTAATGAGCACACATCGAAAAATAAGAAGGGCACGTACACTTGCCAGAAGGAGCACTCACACTCCTAGGCACTTAGCCAAGACTCAAAAGATCGCTCTGCCTCAATTGAATGGGGGCTAGCGCAAGCGTCCATGACCTCTAAAGTACTCGACTTGACCCTCCCTAAAGCGAACTAACTCACTTAAAGACTTTCTTTCACCACTAGACATAGTCGTTCGCTTAAAGACCTTCTCTCACCACTAGACACAGTCATGATCGCCAACAAGTAGTAAGGGCAGTAAGCTTGCAATAAAGAGGATTGTTCTACGGCATCGCCCCATCGTTCCTTCAAACTCAGGGCACCCGTTCATGGTAACTCAAATTCTCGCGAATCCCCTTTGAAAAAAATCAGACATTGTCAATAGGACTTGGCACTTAACCAAGGCTCACCCTACTCAGACATATGACACGGGCATCTAAAATCGAAATCTGAAAACAATATTAATGGGATGACATAACAGTAACTGGGGCTAAAAATTGAAATGAAAGAGATAGGGAAGGAACTAAGTATACCTCGACCTTTTATACAGACATACACCAAGTAAATCTAAGTCAATTTGAAAACGGTTTATATTCCCGCAATTCTGGAAAAGACGGCCCTAAAAGCCTAAAGCATATGCCGAACGGGCACAAGTATATCTTGATGCCTGCACCCTGGCTTCCAGCAAATCCTTAGACAACATTCCAAAAATCGTAACAGTATTTTGATTCACTCATGTAATCCTGTACGAACCCTTCTATAAGTCAACCTACTTAGGACACCTCGGATTGTACACAGTAGGATTCAGATTTTAAATAAATTTTTCAAATGATTTTTAAAGACTTCTTCGAACATAATAAAGTGTCGTTGGTTTAAGCTAAGTATGCGTTTATCTCGATGTTGCAAGTAAGTCAAAAAAAAAAAGATTTCTAAATATGATTATGGGTAAAGAAAGGCACATAGCTTTTGGTCAAGGCACACTTCGACATGTGACTACCTTGACCATGGCAATGTCGCACAATACGACATTTACAAGAGAAGCAGCAAAATCACTACTCGAACGTACCTCGCACTAAACGAGTCTGGTTCAAACTATTCATGACCCATGTCACCATGAATGCATAAAAACGTATGCAAAGCATTATAGCACCAAGCCAATCCCGTAGATACAATTGGGGGCTTGAGAAAAACACTCTAAAAATACTCGAAATGACGATTTCATCGCAAATTCTCGACGCTAATGCTATACATATGTCATAGGGGCACAATCCTAAGCTTTAATCGTGCAAAACGAACCTTAGAATGGCTACAACCCCTCCATAATTCTAAAGCACTACTTAGAATATATAAAGTCACCCCACTAACAAGGGTAACTGAAAATCGCGAGTCACCAAAACTCCAATCAAACCACTGCACATAACGCTCGCCCTATAAAGCGCCCGTTACACAGTCTACATCGTTCCAAAGCAAAAGCGAAAGAAAAAAAAAAGAATAAAAAAAAAACTGTCAAAATTCTGCCCAGGAATCATTTTCAACGCCCAGAGCTGGGAGCCGATATCTTTAGCGCCCCAGCCTGGGCGCTAAATCTTTCTGCTAGCCAAATTTACCCAGATATAAAAATAAGAAAGAAACACCTATGAATCCTCGCATCGAACGAAGTAATAAGCAGTGCAAACCCATGCAGAAGGTGCTTCACTTGTTCGAACACCTGAATGAGGCATGATGAAGTACTCCAATGCAAAAATAATAATGATATCCCAACGCTTGGAGGAATGTTCTAAGACACGCCGTTAGGCCACACAAGCCTACGTCGCACCATAAAGTTTAACCATCCCACAGTACAAGTCTAAAAAAGAGAGTAAGGCATATTGCACTAATGTAGGCACGACCAAGAGCATGTGTAAAAGAGGCAAAGACTACTTATCGCCCAAATTCAAAATGCAAGCCACACTACTTCCATATTAAGGATTAAAAGTAGCAAAACATTACCTACCACGGAAGGGATAGCTCGCACCTACACGAGTGGAACCCCAAGGCATCTTTCTCAAAAGAACCTACAAAAATCGTACGCCAAAAGGAAGCATCCCAACATGCATACTTGGGGGCTCCAAGCTACGAAACGACTATAGCAAAATAAAAAATAAAAAAATCGAAAAAGAAAATGTTTGAACAAACGAAAGGGTACGATGTTTGAGCCCGCTTCATGAATGGGCCTGAACCCTATCAAGCTTCTAAGCAAACTATTCAAAATCAGTCATTGCTCAAAAAAAAAATGATTCAAGCAAATGGACCGCACACAACGTCCATTCTATGAACGCTCGTTCGCATATACATATCATCGTTCTAAGTATAAAACATTTATGAACGCGTTCAAAAGGAAAAATATACAACAACAAGAGCGGTCAAAGTCTTACGCCTCAAGGTATGTTCCTCGGGCCATATAGACTCGCCCAACTATCGCAATAACTGTAACAGTTCCTTAAAAATAATCGCCCCAAAGCGACAAAGCACCGTAGTCCACCAATCGGCTACGGATTCTCAAGAAAATCATCACGTTCTAAAAACAAAGAAAAAACAAAAGAAAAGAGAATACGTAGAGCTTCCAAGTGAAATAAACGAATGAACAAGAGGTCAACTGTGTCATCAAAAGACAAGCCCAAACAACACTTTCAACGCCCCACCTGGGCGTGAATTATTTCAACGCCCAGGCCTGGGCGCCGAAAATGATCCCAGACCCAAAAAAAACAGGCCCTAACTTTTATTGGGCCCTGCCGCATCCATTTGACTCAAAAATTGCCTTACTGAAAGTTGCACCTCACGACTTTGTCAAGGGTAGCATACCACTACGAAGATCGCTCGCACTTACGAGCACGATCCCAAACGCAATCAAGGACATTACAAAATGCGTATCCCCAAAGAACCTCTTTGACAAGAACTGACCGCCAAGCACGAGTACTTGGTGGCTCGAAAGAAAAAGATATCTCAAAAAAAGGGGTATGCGAAGTTAAAAAAATATTCCCAAGACGCTGTACAAAGTCCCGTGTTTGGATAATCTCAAAAAAAAAAAGAACCGGTTTACGACCTCAAGACAAAGGTCGCCGTTGACACTTATGCATAGTCCCCTAATCAAGGACCCAGGTAGTGGCAAGATTGAGCCATAAAGACTAGCTCAAAACCATGAAAGATGATGACCACAAGGCAATGGTCCATCTAAACACATTGTCAACCCACATTCAGGTTGCAACTAAATCCGAGCATCCCTCGAAAGAATTCGCTCTTGCAAGAATGAATAAAAGAAATTCTCAAAAGAAATCCAAAGAACCAAAGAAATAGGAACTTGCCCATCTTCAGTCAGGCAAGAATCGCGTCACAAACCGCGCGAGTTCCCAAATAAAAAAGAAAACGAATTCAGGGACGTCCACCCTCAGCGGACAGGGCTCGCCCACCCTCAGCGGGCGGGATCTGCGGCACTAGCCACGCAGGTCCTCAGTTTTCGAAAGAAATAAAATCTTCAAATTTAAAATAGGCTCGCCATCTTCAGCCGGCGGGGTCTACGGTGCAAACCACGTAGGTCCTTATTTTCAAAAAGCAAAATAAATTTTAAAATAGATTCGTCCACTTCTATCGGACGGGGCGTCCACCCTCAGCGGACAGGCTCGCCATCTTCAGCCGGCGGGGTCTACGTCACAAACCGCGTAGGTCCTTATTTTCAAAACATCAAAACAGATTCGTCCACTTCTATCGGACGGGGCGTCCACCCTCAGCGGACAGGCTCGCCCACCTTCAGCGGGCGGGGTCTGCGTCACTAACCGCGCAGGTCCTTAGTCGCTGCAGCGATAAAATTTTTCGGTTTTCCCTTTTTCCAAAAATTAAAGGATTGGTTTCCCCTTTTTCCAAAAATTAAAGGATTGGTTTTCCCTTTTTCCAAAAATTAAAAGATTGGTTTTCCGTTTTTCCAAAAAAGAACGATGTGCTGGATTTTCCTTCGTTTAACGTCCTATAAAAACAAGGGGGTTTTCTCGTTTAGCTAGCCCTGAAAATGAGAATCTTTAAAAATGTTTTACCTCGTGATTGGGCTTGGCCAGGCCCAATTACACTTTACAGCTTTAATTTCGAAAACATCTGTAGCTACTCCCAATGAAAAAGTGAGGGAGTTTCTATGCACCTTTAGATCCTTCCAATGACAAAGTGAGGAAGTTTCTATACTATACGTTGACAAATCCCAATGACACGTAAGGGATATGTCGACACTTCAAGTGATGACCCTTAAGTCAAATGTTATCACTCGGGGGCTCGTGAGACCCTCGCAAAACAGGTCACATACACCATGGCTTATGTGACGCACTCCGTCTAATACTTTGACCATCGTCTTAGTCCAAGACTCAGTCAAAGTGGGGGCTAACTGTAGACACCTACTTTTGTCCCCGTTCCCGCAAGGGAAAGGTTCGATGATGAAAATGTAAATCTCCACTTGACAACGCATCTCCTATGAAATAAACGAATCTCGATTCCCGATTTCATTTCACCCGAAACCTGCTATTTATGGAAACCTGCAAAAAATAGTAACTGCCGTAAAAGGTAGCTTCTAAAAGTGGCAAATCATAAAAGATAGAAACCTGTCATAATTAGGTGTTGCATTCCAACATAAATCCTAAATGAGATAGAAAACTGCGAGAATCCTATTCCTAATATGATTCAGAAATAAGAGTTACGTATTAATTAAAATCCTAACGAGCCTAGAGTTCGTAACGGGCCCAGACGCATTCCGTCATAAAATTGATACGCGCTAAAAGACTTGAATTAGTCTCAAACTCTACGGATTTCAGGAATCCGAATCTGACCAAAAAATTCTGCCAGACCCTATTTTCAACGCCCAGCCCTGGGCGCCGAAAATTCCAGCGCACAGAGCTGGGCGCCGAAAATACCTGGGACGGATTCTTTTCCTAATCCGTTTCGTATTCAAATTCCTGAAAAACTATCTTTCTACGCCACTTTTTCCTATAAATAGACCCCTAAGTTCGACGTGAAAAACACACAACAATACACAATTATATTCTGAGTATTGACTCCAACCCTTAGCCTAAGCCTCTCGCTGCGAAACTGTTCACGCGTTCTGTCGCAATCGATCCATAAATCGAACAGAACGTATCCTGTCCCATAATTGAGATTCGTAAAATAAAAAGGAGAAATAACAAAGTCAAAGTGGTTAGTTTTCTAAGACCCGTGACGCACCTCTCAAGGGTGCGTCGTAATGTGTCCCTTTTCGATGATTTAACTGCTTTCCTCGCCCTTTTTATGAACTGTTAAACTAACCTAATCTGATTGTTCTATCACGCCTAACAAATATAATATTTTTGGGAAATTGGATTATCATGCTAGGTCCCTTAATACAATCTAAATCAGATAATCGCGCTCGATCTAGTACTATATGTTGCATATTGATAAAATCGACTCAGATTAGTTTAATAGTTAATGCATGTCCCTTCAATTATTTATGCTGAGCTAGTAAGGATATCCTGCCTCTGGAGTTATCGACGAGCGAAGTACTCCTCTCGGTAGTTACAGTCCCCCGAACCCTCAATCTCTACCTTGCGGGTGTATATTGAGAGATCCCCACACCAGGGATCACAAGGGAACCTACGGCCGTCGTGGTCAAACATAATTGCACTCCCTTTATGTCACGATAATTGGGTTTCGTCAGTTTTTCTCATTGTCGTTAAAAACTGAATGGCGACTCCTATATTACTAGTCAATTGGGTGTATACTCACAGGAAATCCAATTACACTTGATTGAATAAAAGAGAATCGTCACACCCACGAGGGACAAGGTCACGCATTAGCCTCGCGCTTTTTCGACCCCCTCACACTTATTATTCTGAGTATTGACTCTGAACCCCTAAGCCTAAGCCTCACGCTGCAAAACCGATCACACGTTCTGTCGCAATCGATCCATAAATCGAACATAACGTATCCCGTCTTATAATTTGAGATTCGTTAAATAAAAGGAGAAATAGCAAAGTCAAAGTGGTTAGTTTTCTGAGAACCGTGACGCACCTCTCAAGGGTGCGGCGTAATGTGTCCCTTTTCCATGGTTTAATTGCTTTCCTCGCCCTTTTATGAACTGTTAAACTAACTAAATCTGATTGTTCGATCACGCCTAATAAATATGATATTTTTGGGAAATTGGATTATCATGCTAGGTCCCTTAATACAATCTAAATCAGATAATCGCGCTCGATCTAGTATTATATGTTGCATATTGTTAAAATCGACTCAGATTAGTTTAATAGTTGACGCATGTCCCTTCAATTATTTATGCTGAGTTAGTAAGGATATCCTGCCTCTGGAGTTATCGAAGAGCGAGTACTCCTCTCGGTAGTTACAGTCCCCCGAACCCTCAATCTCTACCCTGCGGGTGTACGTTGAGCGATCCCCACCACCAGGGATCACAAGGGAACCTACGGCCGTCGTGGTCAAACATAATTGCACTCCCTTTATGTCACGATAACCGGGTTTTGTCAGTTTTTCTTATTGTCGTTAAAAACTGAATGGCGACTCCTATATTACTAGTCAATTGGGTGTAAACTCACAGGAAATCCAATTACACTTGATTTGATAAAAAGAAGCGTCACACCCACGAGGGACGAGGTCACGCATTAGCCTCGTGCTTTTTCGACCCCCTAACAGGGTGGGTTTTTTTTTTAAATACTTTTTGTTCGCTTGTTAATATATTTGCTTACTAAACAAAAAAACCTCGCTTGGCTATCATCAAATGACATCTTAAGCCTAACTGACCACTAAATTATAAATTCTTTCATAGTAAATCAACGGATTTTATAACTAAGGATTCTAATTAATAACTTCCAAGTAAAACCAAAAAAATAAGGAACATAGTGTCGATTACCTATTCTAATGATTTTATTCCGGCTTTTGTATGTTCTGCATCATACTATCTAATTCAGCAACAATGATTATGAACTGGGATTTTTTGGTATTTTTTATTTTGAAATTCATTTTTTGATTTTGAAATGTTGCCATGAAACAACCCTTCCGGTAAGCTAGTGCAGACTGAGCACGCTTTGACTGTTGTTTTTTCTGGGAAAATTTCTCATGGAATCAAAGGTACTTCCAATCACCGATTTGTGATTTCTTCTTATTGGGTTTTTTTTAGTAAATTACAACGTTTTGATTATTTTTTGGTTTTTTGTAACTGAATTTTTTTGTTATTTAAATTAGTTGTAACTTTTGAGTTTTAAGCCTGTGTTTTCATTAGTTATGATTTTGTAACAAAAGAACTAAGAACTGGCATGTAATATTTCTATGAATCCGATCTACATTAGTGAGAGTGGACCATAAAATATGCATGTTTGAGTAGGACAAATAGAAACAGAATAAATGGAAAGTAGTTGTTTACTTGTATGGGTGTATGATTATAGTCTTTTATTACTTTCCACTTAATCTATGATAACTTTTGAGAAGGTATGAAAATAGATTGGGTTACAAGACTCTCCCATAAATTAAGAGAATTTGGACCACGTACAAGCCTAAGTTCATGCACTAAGAATGAATTCTAAGCTAAGATTTCTGTTAGTTTTCCCATATGTTTCTCATACTCTATGCTATCAACTGAATATAGAATGCTCACTACTTCATTGGGCCCTGAAGGGTAGTATGCTATGAGATACACTTTTACCAAGTTTGTTATGAAATACGGAGTACATTATCACTGAAATCAATTGAAATGAAAGTTGGATGTTTAATGTAAGCGTAGTAAGAAGTTGTATTTGATAAATTAGTTTATTTGTCTGCTAGTTACCAATAAAATGCAAATGCTACAGCTTCTCCCTTCTGTAATGAAGCCGAAATGGCCTTGCCAATGGTATACAGAAGGAACCTCTTGTTACTTGGATTCATAAAAATATTCAGGTTGGACTCCTATTACTACTTGTGTCCTTTGTCGAGCTTTTATCTTCTTCTTTTTCCCAGTAGTTGCTACTTTTTTACTTCGTTAATATTTCGACTTGGGGATCTTTGACATGCTTTGTGCTTTGTTACTATATAGTTGTCCCTTCGAGCAGAAGTGCATACCCTATAATATTGCTCCTCCCTCCCCTTTTTGTTAGGTTATGATACATATAAATGAATATAAATCATGCGGAAAAACCATAAAAGCAAGGATTCCAAATTAATTTCCACATAACAATTAGCATAATTTAGGATGCATACTCTTTGTAGCGTGCCCTCCCTTGCTGCGCCCGAACCGAACAAGAACAAGTCTTTAGGACTCCAAGTGTCGTCCCTCCGTAGAAAGTCCACAACACGTCAGGATCCGCCTTAGGTTTAATTAACTAGAATCGCCCCAAAGGTACTATGTGTTTTCGGTTTTATGTAGCAAAGTAATGACTGAATTTTGTGCCTAAAATTCTTATGAATACTTGGAAAACTCGTTGTAAATTGTGAACTATAATCACATATTTATAGGGTTTGGAATCGGGTACTAGAATCCTACTAGGAAACGAATTAACTAATCTGAATTTAATTAAAATTCTATTAATTAATTATCTAGTAGATTTAGGAATTTAATCTTAAACGAATCCTACATGATTTAGGTTTCGTACGCAAGCACAAACACACACGAGCATGACCCACATGCGCGTAGGCCATGCCCGTGCATACGCAAAGCCCGCAGCAGCTACGAAGCCCATGCGTGCTGCCATTATGCTCGCAGCCTTTGGCGCGTTGGGCCTGGCCTTGCACTAGGCCTGGCGTGGCCTTGGGATGTTGTGAGGCGCGCTAGGCTTGCTGGAAGTGGGCCTGGCTTCGCGCTGGGCTTTCGTCTAGCAAGTTCGTCCAATGCTAATTCGTACGACGCGCTTCCGATTAATTTCCCG
Source organism: Spinacia oleracea (assembly GCF_020520425.1). Taxonomy (NCBI): domain Eukaryota; kingdom Viridiplantae; phylum Streptophyta; class Magnoliopsida; order Caryophyllales; family Amaranthaceae; genus Spinacia; species Spinacia oleracea. Next base: position 37,827,055 of record NC_079490.1, read on the forward strand.
ATTCCGGAATTCATTTCCGATACGAACAATGTTTAACATTTCCGATTCCGGAATTAATATCCGTTTTGTACGAATATTTAATATTTCCGTTTCCGGAATTATTTTCCGATTCCGATAATATTTCCGATTCCGACAATATTTCCGTTTCCGACAATATTTCAGATTCCGGCAATATTTCCATTTCCGATAATATTTTCCGATACGTACCATGTTTCCGTTTCCGGCAAAATCTACGACTTGGATAATATTTATATTTCCGATACGATCCATATTTCCGTTTCCGGCAATAACATCGTTTTCGGAGTATTCATTTATTTGCCTTTGACGATCTCAGCTCCCACTGGAACCAAGATCTGTCGATTCCGAATATCCATAGATGGAGTATTTAATGCCATTAAATACTTCATCCATTTACGTACTATTTGTGTGACCCTACGGGTTCAGTCAAGAGTAAGCTGTGGATTAATATCATTAATCCACTTGAACTGAAGCGGCCTCTAGCTAGGCATACAATTCACTTGATCTCACTGAATTTTTAACTTGTATAATTAATACTGAACCGCATTTATTAGACTTACCATTAAATGCATACTTGGACCAAGGGCATTATTTCAGTCAGTCTCCCACTTGTCCTTAGGGACAAGTGTTCATTTCCTAATTCCTTTGTCACTCGATGCTTGCTCTTGAACATAAGGTAAGAGTTGTCATCCTTATTATGTCCAGAGGTGTTTCTCGGTTTCAGAGTTCAACTGATCAAATAAACAGATAATCATAGCCTATGATTCATCTGAACACGGCCATGCATTTTACAGTTTCTAGCTCTCTTAGTGGCCTTGTACAACTTTCAGCATCTCATCCCGATTTATGGGAGGACAATCCTAATCTTGTGATCTTGAGATTAGACTTCGTTTGATAGGTGATTACCCGAGCATTTCCTTTATAGCCTCCTTTTACGGTGTGACGGTTGACAACGTCAAAGTAAACAGTTCTCAAACAAGTAATCTTAAATCACTCAGGTATTGAGGATTAGTGTCTAATAATTTAAATGAAATTTACTTATGACAAATTTTCATCTCTTACAGTAAAGTTTCATAGGTCTATCCGATACTAGTCTTCCCAAAGTAAGTATCTATGCAAATGATTGCGACATTGCCATGTCCACATAGTTCAAGAAACAGAACTACTAGTCATCTTGCATTCTAGTCGTCTAGCGTTTTCTATGCGTCCATCTTTATAGAAAACTCCGACCAGGGACCATTTTCAACTTTTGACATTCAAGTTCACTTGATAGACATTTCTTAGTCACAGGACTGGTCCTGACAGTCTATCTTGAATATATTGTCAAATTGAAGGGACTCATCATTTAATAAACCACAAATTAAATGGAAAAATGAATTCTTTTCATTAATATGTGTGAATGGTTAACCAATAATGTTTTACAAAGTATTAAACTCTAAAACTTTAAAACATTAAATAAGGACATAAAAGCCATTCTCCAACATGCTTGATTCCCATAGCTGCAGTGTGCGAGTTGTGCTTCGCCTACGGCAGAGGTTTAGTTAATGGATCTGAGATGTTGTCATCAGTTCCAATCTTGCTTATCTCGACTTATTTTCTTTCAACGAACTCTCGTAGAAGGTGAAATCTCATGCTTGACTCTCTGGTGGTGTCTAGGCTCCTTTGCCTGTGCAATAGCTCCATTATTATCACAATACAGAGCTATTGGTCCTTTAATGGAGGGGACTACACCAAGTTCACCTATGAACTTCCTTAGCCATATAGCTTCCTTTGATGCTTCATGTGCAGCAATGTACTCCGCTTCAGTTGTAGAATCCGCAATGGTGCTTCATGTGCAGCAATGTACTGCACCTCCGTTGAGGCAGAAGACAAACCCAGACTGTGATCTGAAATCATCTTTGTCGGTTTGGAAACTTGCGTCCGTATAGCCTTTAACAATTAATTCATCATCTCCAACATAAATCAGGAAATCATCTTTGTGCCTTTTTCAGGTACTTCAGAATGTTCTTGGCAGCAGTCCAATGTGCCTCTCCTGGGTTTGACTGGAATCTGCTCGTAGCACAGAGTGCGTACGCAACATCCGGGCGTGTACATACATACATTATTGAACCAATCAATGATGCATGTGGAATCCCATTCATTCGTCTACGCTCAACTAGTGTTTTTGGGCACTGAGTCTTGCTTAGAGTTATTCCATGAGACATGGGTAGGTAGCCTCGCTTGGAGTCTGCCATATTGAACCTTTCAAGCACCTTATTGATATAAGTGCTTTGACTGAGTCCAATCATCTTCTTAGATCTATCTCTGTAAATCTTGATGCCTAGTATGTACTGTGCTTCTCCTAGATCCTTCATCGAAAAACATTTCCCAAGCCAAATCTTGACAGAGTTCAACATAGGAATGTCATTTCTGATAAGTAATATGTCATCGAGATATAATACTAGAAAAGCAATTTTTCTCCCACTGACCTTCTTGTATACACAAGATTCGTCTGTGTTCTTGATGAAACCAAAGTCACTGACTGCTTCATCAAAACGTATATTCCAGCTTCTTGATGCTTGCTTCAATCCGTAGATTGATTTCTTAAGCTTGCATACCCTTTTAGCATTCTTTGGATCCTCAAAACCCTCAGGCCGTTTAAGAAAGCGGTTTTGACATCCATCTGCCATATTTCGTAATCGTAATATGCAGCGATTGCTAACATTATCCGAATAGACTTTAGCATTGCAACTGGTGAAAAGGTTTCATCGTAATCCACACCGTGGACTTGCCCGTAACCTTTTGCAATCTAGCTTTGAAAACTTCAAGTTTCCCATCCTTGTCCTTTTTCAGTTTGAAAACCCATTTGCTTCCTATGGCTTGGTAGCCATCTGGCAAATCGACCAAATCCCAAACTTGGTTTTCAGACATGGAGTCTAATTCAGATTGCATGGCTTCTTGCCATTACTTAGAGCTAGGGCTTGTCATAGCTTGTTTGCAAGTCGCAGGTTCATCACTTTCAAGTAATAGACCTTCATAGCTCTCGTTCGTCAAAATACCTAAGTACCTTTCCGGTTGAGATCTATATCTCTGCGATCTACGGGGGGTTACATTTCTAGATGGTCCTTGATTCTCACCAGATACTTCTAAAGATCTCTGAGTTTTATCCTGAATGTCATCTTGAGCATTCACTAGAGTTTGTTGTTCGACTCGAATTTCTTCGAGGTCTACTTTTCTCCCACTTGTCATTTTGGAAATGTGATCTCTTTCCAAAAAGATACCATCTCGAGCAACAAACACCTTGTTCTCAGATGTATTGTAGAAGTAATACCCCTTTGTTTCCTTTGGATAGCCCACAAGGATTCATTTGTCAGATTTTGGATGAAGTTTGTCTGAAATTAATCGTTTGACGTATACTTCACATCCCCAAATTTAAGAAAAGACACTTTTGGAGGCTTTCCAAACCATAACTCATATGGGGTCTTTTCAACCGCTTTAGACGGAGCTCTATTTATAGTGAGTGCAGCTGTGTTTAGTGCATGTCCCCAAAATTGTATTAGAAGTTCGGCCTGACTCATCATTGATCTAACCATGTCTAGAAAGGTTCTATTCCTCCGTTCCGATACACCGTTCCATTGTGGTGTTCCGGGAAGAGTCAATTCTGAAATAATTCCACATTCTTTCAGATGGTCATCAAATTCATAGCTCAGATATTCACCGCCTCTATCAGACGGCAGTGCCTTAATCTTCTTGCCTAATTGATTCTCTACTTCACTCTGAAATTCCTTGAATTTGCCGAAGGATTCAGACTTATGCTTCATTAGGTAGACATAACCATATCTACTGAAGTCATCAGTGAAAGTGATAAAGTAGTTGAAACCACCTCTAGCATTTGTACTCATTGGTCCACATACATCTGTATGGATTAAACCCAATAGTTCATTTGCTCTTTCTCCAACTTTAGAGAAAGGTTGCTTTGTCATTTTGCCAAGTAAACATGATTCGCACTTACCATAATCCTCTAAGTCAAATGGTTCTTGAATTCCTTCCTTTTAAAGTCTTTCTATGCGTTTCAAGTTAATATGGCCTAATCGACAATGCCACAGATAGGTGAGATCTGAATCATCCTTTTTGGCCTTTTTGGTATTTATGTTATAAACTTGTTTGTCGTGATCTAATAAATAAAGTCCATTGACTAATCTACAAACATCTCTTTAAAATAAAACGAACAACTATTGTCTTTTATTAAAAAGGAAAATCCCTTAGCATCTAAGCAAGAAACAGAAATGATGTTTTTCATAAGACTTGGAACATGGAAACAATCTTCCAGTTCCAAAACTAGCCCAGAGTGAAAAGACAAATAATACGTTCCTACAGCTAATGCAGCAATACGTGCTCCATTTCCCACTCGTAGGTCGACTTCACCCTTGCTTAACCTTCTAGTTCTTCTTAGTCCCTGTGAATTGGAACATAAGTGTGAGCCACAACCTGTATCTAATACCCAAGAAGTTGAATTAGCAAGTATACAGTCTGTAACGAAAATAGCTGAAGATGGAACGACTGTTCCGTTCTTCTAATCTTCCTTAAGCTTCAAGCAATCTCTCTTCCAATGCCCCTTCTTCTTGCAGTAGAAGCATTCAGATTCAGAAGTGGGTTGGCTCACCTTCTTCTTTTCAGACTTGGTGCCGCCAGATTTCTTAGTCGAGCTGGCCTTGTTGCCACCTTTCTTAGCATTCCTCTTCTTGCCAGATTTCTTGAACTTGCCCCCACGCACCATAAGCACATCTTTCTTATCACTTTTGAGCGTCTTTTCAGCGGTCTTCAGCATACCGTGAAGCTCAGTGAGCGTTTTGTCCAGACTATTCATACTGTAGTTCAGCTTGAACTGATCATACCCGCTATGAAGAGAATGGAGGATGGTGTCTACAACCATTTCCTGAGAGAATTGCTGATCCAGTCGACTCATATTCTCAATGAGTCCAATCATTTTGAGAACATGTGGACTTACGGGCTTGCCTTTCTTAAGCTAAGTCTCAAGAATTTGTCTACGAGTCTCGAATATTTCGACTCGAGCCAGATCTTGGAACATGTTCTTTAACTCACTGATGATCGTGAAAGCATCTGAGTTGATGAACGTTTTCTGTAGATCTGCACTCATGGTTGCAAGCATTAGACACTTCACATCCTTGTTGGCATCAATCCAACGACTGAGGGTTGCCTGAGTGACCCCATCGCCCGCGGCTTCGGGTATCGCCTCTTCCAGGATATACTCCTTTTCTTCCTGCATAAGAACTATTTGCAAGTTCCTTTGCCAGTCAAGGAAGTTTTTCCCGTTCAACTTCTCCTTTTCGAGAATTGATTGGATGTTGAATGAATTGTTGTTTGCCATAGTTAAAACTACAATTGAAAAAGAATAAACAAATAATTACCATTTATAGTTTCTCTTAATAAAGTTTAAATTCTAGCATACATGCATAATTTATCATTTATTAAGCATTTTATTCAAGTTATGTGTTCCGGCAGGTGTGAATAAAATGATTCCAAGATCCTGAAATCATTGAAGAATTAAGCACATTATATATTTTGACTCAATTCTAAAATATTTTAGGTAAGCAAAGCCTTTTCTAATAGTCTAGAAACTACTCCTGGTTGATAGGTACGTCTATGAACTTATTAGGTAAACCTATCCCATTTGCCACGACATAAAAAGACTCCTTACTTATATCGTTGAGTTTCACCAAAACTAAGATGTACTCACAATTATTTGTGTACCTTACCCCTTTAGGATCAATAAGTAACACCTCGCTATGGCGGAAAAATATTACTAAGATTGATGTAAAGGTTTATCCAAGTAAGTGTTATTTTGGCATGGCACCTTTTAACTCAATTTTTAAAGTTTGGAACTTAAGGCTCTTACTATGGGTTAGATTTTAAGTGAACTAAAATCCTTAATCATGCAACATAATCAAGCCACAATCTCATGCACAATTAAGACATATTTAAAGCAATAAATAACTTAAAACATCATAAGATATAAATGTGATCTAGTATGGCCCGACTTCATCTTGAAGCTTCAACTTCAAAGTCCGTCTTGAAAATGGATTGGAAACTCCGTCTTGAATTTCACCATGGGAGACGCCATTTTCTTCAAATAGGATGAGCTATAATTAAACTAATTACAACTATTTGATGGTACGCAGACCATATTTAAATTAAAACTTTGGTGCATTAGACCAATTTTACATTCAAATTAATGGTACGCAGACCATATTTTCTATCCTATTTGGGCCATACTAGTCACTTTCAATAACCTGCAAAACATTACATATACAATATATACCATTCACCCATTCATTATCATGAATGGCCCACATAGCTGGTTAGTAAAACATATTATGCATCACATAAACATTTGCAGCAATTAATCAAGCTAAGGGTTCCAATAATCTACCAATTATCCAATCCTTATTAATTCTAATCAAGTTGTTTTAACCTTAAAGGAATGTAGACCTAATCAAGAGTTTATGACTAAAAGGCTCCCACTTAAACCAATAAATTTATATGCTTTACTAATTTTAAACATAAAATTGTATTTCCTAGTCTAACCGGAAACATACAAATTTAATTAAAATTTAAAGCTCATATAAATTTATAATTGAATCCTTTAATTTATTTTCAGTTGAATTAAATAAATGAATTCAAATTTATTCAAGGTTTTAATTTTAGTAAAATAATTAGTATAAATTAGAATTTATAATAATTAGATTATTCAAAATTAAATTCCGAAAAAACAATTTAAATTACGAATTTTAAAGTTAATTAAAATCGTTTCCGAACTGAAAATTCAAAATTAAATTTAAAACGCATCAAGCGTAACACGACGAGGCACTTAACTGAAAATTCAAAATTAAATTTAAAACGCATCAATCGTAACACGACGAGGCACTTGGGCTTGCGCCCAAGCCCCATCGAGTCATGAGGTAGCAGCGCCCCATCGACTGATCGCTCGGCATGCACGAGCAGGCCACACGAATCACAGCCAGCCCAGGCCACGCTGCGCGCAGCCCGCCTTGCGTCAACGCGTCTGGTCTCTTCGCTAGGCGAGGCAACGCGCGCTGTGGCGCAGCTGCTCGCTGCCCACACGCGACTGCTCGCCTGGCACACGCCTTGCCCATCGCCCATCGCCCATCGCACAGCACACACGTCCAGCACCATTGCCTCGCGCGCACGCCTCTTGCTTGTTGCTCGCTGCATTCGTACCGCATGGGCGACGAGCTCCTTTGCTCGTCATCGCATGCCCGCACTATACAACACCCCTTAAGGGTAACACGTAGCTTCCTTTGCTTTGTGCGTGCAACATTCATGAGCGAATTTCATAAAAATTAAAACTTTTTAATTCAAATTTATTGACAAATTAATAAAACATATTAATTTCATAAATTTAGGGCAAAAAAATCCAAAATTTATTAATCAATTAATGTCCGATTATCATGGATTCCAATCTAGGCCATAAAAATTTAAAATTTATCATAAATTAACAATTTTATGGTGGTTTTTAATCATGGATACATAATTAAATCGTCAATTAATTATGAAAATCAAATCAATTCTAAATTATTCGAATTTCAACAAATTAATTACAATTACAAATTAGGTTTGTATAATTAACAAGCTTAGGCATTCAAATTTGTTAAACATATACAGTAGGTCAATAAAAAATTCAAGATTTAACAACAAGAAGCGCAAATATTTATTTTAACATCTTAAAAATTACAAATTTCGCGTTCGAAAAACTAAAACCTCCGAAAAGTCATAGTTAGGCTTCGAATTTGGGAATTCTAGGTTCGGCCGAAAAATAATGTTTTTGTCAAAATTTTAGAATGCCTTTTACATACAGAATTGACACAAAAATCACTCGATTTCGTAGAGTAACGAAGAAACTGCCGAAAAACTAGAATCGCCTTAGGTTTAATTAACTAGAATCGCCCCAAAGGTACTATGTGTTTTTGGTTTTATGTAGCAAAATAATGACTGAATTTTGTGCCTAAAATTCTTATGAATACTTGGAAAACTCGTTGTAAATTGTGAACTATAATCACATATTTATAGGGTATGGAATCGGGTATTAGAATCCTACTAGGAAACGAATTAACTAATATGAATTTAATTAAAATTCTATTAATTAATTATCTAGTAGATTTAGGAATTTAATCTTAAACGAATCCTAATTGATTTAGGTTTCGTACGCAAGCACAAACACACACGAGCATGACCCGCATGCGCGCAGGCCATGCCCGCGCATACGCAAAGCCCGCAGCAGCTACGAAGCCCACGCGTGCTGCCATTGTGCTCGCAGCCTTTGGCGCGCTGGGCCTGGCCTTGCGCTGGGCCTTGCGTGGCCTTGGGCTGCTGTGAGGCGCGCTAGGCTTGATGGACGTGGGCCTGGCTTCGCGATGGGCCTTCGTCTAGCAAGCTCGTCCAATGCTAATTCGTACGACGCGCTTTTGATTAATTTCCCGATTCCGAAATTCATTTCCGATACGAACAATATTTAATATTTCCGATCCCGGAATTAATTTCCGTTTCGAAAGAAAATTTAATATTTCCGTTTCCGGAATTATTTTCCAATTCCGATAATATTTCCGATTCCGACAATATTTTCGTTTCCGACAATATTTCAGATTCCGGCAATATTTCCATTTCCGATAATATTTTCTGATACGTACCATGTTTCCGTTTCCGGGAACATCTACGACTTGGATAATATTTTTATTTCCGATACGATCCATATTTCCTTTTCCGGCAATATCATCGTTTCCGGAGTATTCATTTATTTGCCTTTGACGGTCTCAGCTCCCACTGGAACCAAGATCCGTCGATTCCGAATATCCATAGATGGAGTATTTAATGCCATTAAATACTTGATCCGTTTACGTACTATTTGTGTGACCCTACGGGTTCAGTCAAGAGTAAGCTGTGGATTAATATCATTAATCCACTTGAACTGAAGCGACCTCTAGCTAGGCATACAGTTCACTTGATCTCACTGTATTATTAACTTGTATCATTAATACTGAACCGCATTTATTAGACTTACCATTAAATGCATACTTGGACCAGGGGCATTATTTCCTTCACTTTTTTAAGCAAATTCAGACAAGGAATAGAAGCCAAGCAAGAGCTCCATGCAACCATTTACCCTTAAACTTAAAAAGTTTCATGTGGGTGATCTTTTGGAGACATTTGTGGAAGTCTTAGACTAATTAGGGTAAGGCTATGCACTATTGTATGTCTCCAGTCCTCTAGACCCTGCATCAACAAGACTTATATCGAGTGGCGAAATGGCGATGGTTGTTTCAGGATTTCAGCAACGTTTTCTTATAGCTTTTGATAACTTCAGCTAATTTGTCATGCTCCTAAACACTGATTTGTACTGCAGCAATATATTGCAGGCAATATGTAATTCATGCTATTAATTCTGCAAATTATTTCATGGTTACTGATGGCAAGACACGAATGCAGGGTATATTGACAAATGAAATGAAGTGCCTGAGGCGTGAGACCGTCATAGTTAGAGACGAGACATTGTTCGATTTAAGTCTTGATATAGAACAGAACAGCTCCATCCAAGGTAATCTACGGTTTTGGCATTAGTACTCCGATTATTGTAGATACCCCATCTTTTAAATTTCTTAAAAGAACTTCTAAGCATCTGTAGACCCCAAAAAACACAAACTTTAATTTGATCATATTCAATATAAGGAAATTTTGGTCACATTCCATATCAAGCAACTTTAGTCACATTCAATGTCAAGTTATGTTTTGGAATACACATTCACCAATAGGTACACACAAAGTACATAAAATAAAAGAATACACAATTCTTTGTACCTTAGTATCAACTGTACTGATATCATGCTTATGTAGCCATTTTTTCTGCAATAGCTGCACTTTAATCATTCACAGCAGCAACAACAGAACATCGGTATGTGCCTTGAATAAGGGTTTCAACCAAGTTACATGTTGCAGCGAGGAAGAAATAATACTGGTAACACAAAAGGAGTTACTTAATAGAAAAAAGTGTTAGTTGTATGATATACTCATATGAATTTCATCAGGAAGTGTGCAAACTAGTTTATTTTTAACAAGTCTTTATTCGTGATTATGTGATCCTTTTTAACTCTCTCATCACAAGTGAGTCATCAAGTTTCCTATGCTATGAATCTATTACTATTTCTGACCTTTTGTGTTTCCTTGTAGTGACAAATATCAATAATTGCTATATTGTTGTTTCATTTCTTTTATTATTATTAATTTTGTTTTACCCATATCATTAGCTATGTGTTTTCTCTATCTAATACTATTTTATGAATTAAAGGCGTTTGTTCTTTTCATTCTTTAAAAATTATTAGGCAATATAAGTTGGTTAAGTTTTGGTTAGGGATTTTAAGTTAATTTTACAACTAATATAAGTTCGGATAAAGTTTAATAAGTTCAGATTCGTACTAAAAAGGCTATGTTTGGTTGAACTTTATTTAACTGAACTTAACTTATTTGAACTTTTTTTTTGTACCTTATTTTTCTTTGTCGATTTGTACAAATTTCTTGTGTTGGATTGAAATTATTTGTCATATGGATTTGGAACATGTTTTAGTTAGTTCTATTTTTGTGGATAGTTCAATTTCAAATGGTACTCTGCCGGATTTTCCACTTTCACTATCAATTTATGTTTAGACTTTTGTAATAGATAAGGGACTACAGTGGGAGCATTGATAAATTTACATGAATCATTGGGTATTGAAAAAAGTTGTCATTTACCTATTATTCTTAAAGTTTAGCTTTAGTCATTCATTTTCATGCTTCTTTTTTCTTTCGTATTTGGATTTTATTAATTGATTATAAGTTTCTCATGAAAATGTTACACTTGATTTGTTTGATGTGCAGGATGGTGCATGTATTCAAGAGTTACAAGCTACTTTAAATATGTGAAGATTTATAGGGTTTTTGGCACATAAATATTATAGAGTAGATAGGTTTAAAAAATAGAATAATCGGACTGTGATTGCAAGATTTTATTTTATTTTAGTGGATTTAGTTTTAGAACTTATATTTTCTTTTTACTATTCAGACAATTGTAAAAGATATTATGCTTATGTATTTAAGGTATTTGAAATGTATACATTTTAGAACTTATTTGTTATGAAATTTCTTTTATACGTAGTTCTTATTTATTACATGTATATGGATAACTAAAATCCATTTGCGAACGCAGCTTTGGACCAATTGAAATTGTTTCCAGAAGCTCAAATAAAAGCGTTATCATAAACTCAAATGAAAATGTTGCCATAATAAATAAATAAAAAACAAAAGGTTGTCATACACTCAATCGAAAGTGTTGCTATAAATACAATTCGATGTGTTACCATAAGTATTAGAAAGTGTTGCCTTAATTTTAAACTTCTACCAAAACCAAACTAATAAGTGTTGCCTTAAGTTAGCGAAAACTGTTGCCTTAAATGCGTAAATGTTTGCTTAAGTTGTTGAATAATTGTTGCCATAGGTTAAAAGTGTTGCCTATAAAAAGTGTTCCCTTAGTTATTTATGGCAACGATTTATCACAAGTGTTTCCTAAATCCGAGAAACTGTTGCCATAGACTTATAGCAACGCCCCCTATTGGTAACGGTTTTTAAACCGTTGCTATAGGCCTATTACAACGGTTAATTGGTCTATGGTAACGGTTTATTGTCGTTGCTATAAGCCTAGTGGTGGCAGTTTCCTTATCTGCAATGCCACTATCACGTGGATTCAAATGTAACTCTTTCTGGCATTGAGCCAACTCATGCATAGCTTTTAAATCAGTTGCTTGCATGTCATTAAAACCATCCTTATTCAACTGCCTGAAAACCCCCTTCATATTTTTCAACTTCATTACCACTTGATACATTAAAGTACCCACATCAGGTTTGATCCAGTTAGTTTTAACCAACTCAGTATAACCATCAGCATGCTTCCACATGTCAAAATATCTAAAAGGTTTCTTTGCAGTGTTGCTGCAGGGATACACAGACAAAACCATAGGGCAATGATCAAACAACCCTTCAGAAAGAAAACCAGCTTCTACACTAGAGAAAAGCTGCATCCACAGGTCATTGGCCATTACCCTATCAATTTTGGAAAATACCCTATTGCTACCCTCTTGCTTATTGTTCCATGTGAAGAAATGACCAGCTGACTTCACATCCTCTAGACCACAACAAGCAACACAGTTTCTAAAATCCACCATAGATTGATGTCTGACAAGAGCACCAATCCTTTCATCCACATTAAGGACACAATTGAAGTCCCCCAACACAACCCAAGGCTTACTCATCTTCCTTCCAATACCACACAGATCCCTCCACAAGGCCTCCCTTTCACTATTATGGTTAAAAGCATAGACAAAGGTGCAATAGAACTCCTTATGACTATTTCTAGGACAGACCAGGCAATGAATAATTTGGCTAGAAGTCCCTAACACAGACAAGGTGAAAGCATTGGGGTTCCAAGCCACCATTACCCTACCACCCTTACAGCTACTATTATTTGTTGTAAAACACCATCCACTAAACATCTTTTTATACAAGTCCCCCAGTTTAGACTGAGAAACCTTAGTTTCCAAGAGACCAACCAACCCAGCTTTGTGAGAGTGAATGAAAGATTTCACCTCACTTTGCTTTTTCTAGGTGTTGATCCCCCTCACATTCCAAGAGATGATATTATCCATGGCTTCTAGAGGAGTCCCCTCCCCAGGAGCACAGTTATGTGTGTCATCCCCACCTCCATCATCCCCATGATCCTCCCCTAGCACCTGAAAATGGTTACCAACACAAACACCTGCAGGATTAGGAATCACTCTTCTTCTAGGATTGTGTACAGGTTGAAACTCCTACTGAACCTGCACACTACCAAGATCACTATTAACTAGTGGGGGCACAACAACCTTTGGCACCCATACCCTTCTACCAGTGATCTTCCTGCACTTAGCCACCTCATGTCCCATACCCTTGCATTGTGAGCAAACCAGTGGTCTCCACTCATACCCAACCCCAATCTCAGTCACTACCCCCTTCTCATTTCTAAACTGCAACCTTTCAGGAAAATCTTGCTCCACATTCACTTCAATCTGCACACTTGCAAACAAGAGTTTATCTCTCTTTGCAGTGGCACTATCAACATGCTTAAGAGTTCCAAGCTTCCCTACTATCTTAGTGAGACTTTTCTCCCCCCCCCCCCCATTACTTAAAATCAAGTTGGTGCAACTTAACCCAGATGGGAACAGATCTCAAATCCTCCTTTGAGAAATCCATATCCTGTGTCCATGCCTTCCGAACAACAGGTTTACTATCAAAAAAGGGTCTCTTAGCAGACAAAACCTCATCCCTTCTAGCCATGGTTGTGAACCTGACTAAGAACGCCCCCTTCGCATCAATAACCACCTTTTCCACCCCCATATTCCTCCAAATTTGACTAACAAACCCCTCCATTATATGAATAGGGGGATTTTCTCCAACCACATAATACATAATAGCTGAATTCCAATAATCGATTTCCTCTTGGATATCCTCTAAATCAATCACAATAAGATCCCCTGTTTCTCTCAATGATGCTCTGTTTGTTGTGTCATTATTCACATTCATCAAGTTATTCACAGTGCTCACATTGTTCACATTCATGTCATGATTTGCAGCAATTTCAAAATCCATATTCAAATTTCCCCTAATGATACCAAACCGCAAATTTGGGGGAGAAACAGGGTTACCTTTAATCTCCTCGACCCATGGGATTGGCGACGATCTAGAATGAATCGCTAATAGCCACTCAGAGAATGATCTTCGAGTGCCTGTTGCAAATCACGCAGAGAATTCGTCTACGATAGAATCACTCCAAATCCATCATCTCCAACAATCTGGGTATCAACAATGGGTGGTGCCAAATCCCCAATTTCCGTATCCGAATCATCCAATACCGTTGCAGAAGGTCCAGTGCATTGAGTTTTAGCTTTTTCATGGTTCGATTTAGTTGCTTTCGCCCGAGCTTTAGCCTTCCTTGCCATGGCGTTACTGCTAAGCTAGCTGAGCAAGAGAAGAGGGCTAGAGAGAGAAACGCGCGAACCTTTTAGTTGACCAGAGTTAATAATTAATTTTCTCCTTTGTGTTTATAGGAGTTGATTTCTAGTGAGTCGTGATTCGCACAGTGGCCCCCGTACTTAGGTATTCCGGGTACGTACAAGACTAGGGTGACCACCCATCCCTTGAGGACTTTATGAAGTGTATCGAATGCCAATCATGTGAACTTATGTGTTGGGAATTTATGTTTGATGTGTAGACAAGCATGTGAGAATTGTTATTGAATCTATGTGAAAGAGCATGTTATAAATTGATTAATTACTTATAGATTCTATTGAACTATCATGTTATGGACTTTTTAATCGTTGAATTAATTATGTCAAGCATGTTGTTCAAATTGGTATGCATGTATGAGTGTTGCGCATGCAAGTTATTATGATTATGCTATAGTACGGGATGTCTAGCATACAATGAGCCTATTGAATATTGCCGCAGTGCATTGTTTATTCTACCGCAAGTGTAGATTATGTTTAGAGAGTCTATGTGAATTGAACTAAGGATTATTAGTGCTAAGGGAACACCCCGCTTGTTAATAGGCAATACCGGGTTATCTCAACAGTGTTTTTGAGAAAGAACAATGGGAGTAATTTCACTTGAGTCCTATGTTTGATCACAAGTCCTAAAGGATTAAAATGAAGCGTCGTTGTCGAATTGTTTAATTGTTTGCATGTTATGTCTTGTGTAGAGTCTTGAGTCGCCTTGAACATAACATACTAATTAACGTAAAGTGTAACCCGAATGAGCTTCAAAACTCTTAGAACGTATATACCTCGAGTATGAACAATAGGGGGAGTCTTGCCGGAAAACTGGTACTCCTTGAATGATACAAGACGTTGTTTCATTCTTTCTTGTTATGCTGTTATGCATTGGAATTCCATCGGTATGGCCCGACTGTCGGTAGGAGTCTGAATTATTATTATTTGGTGTATGGTTGGCTCCCATCACCCTTTTCTTTCCTTTTGAGGATACTTTATTTTACCCGTTCGAAACTACTTCTTTATTAAACTGTGAGTCAAGAGTCATGTCTAGTGTCGAGTCTTGTCTCCATGTTACTTGTTTCTTAATTGGCTATTGCATGTGGATTATTAATTCGTTGAGTGAAGCATGTTAGGATAGAATGTTATTCTATCTTGTTCGTACTCAACTTTTGCTGACTTGTGCTTCATGTCTTTTGGTCATGGCCTTCGCCTTAATGACCCTATGATGATCCATCATTGCATTTGCGTTGCTGGGGAGTAGATTTTAATAAAGCAGGTTTGTAGAGATAACTTGCGGGATAAGTTATCATGGGAATCGTGTTTGAGAATTTATTTCTCTTCCGTATTTTATAAACTCTACTTTTATTTCTAGTCATGACTACTACTTAATTTATTTAGACTATAGTTAATGAGTTTTAAACTATTTAATGCTTTGGTTTTGGGCCGTAGTGGTTCCCGTTTGTTAAATGATCATTAACTATTTAATATGTTTTGAAAGTTAGTTATTTCCGCAGCGTAATTCTGGTAAACAGCCTTAGCCGTTATCACGGTGGCGGTAATATCTTGGTAATTCCTTTATTTTAAGTTGGAAAACATTTTATAAAAAGCAAGGAATTATTAGGGTGTTACATCTTTCTTCTACGGTTCACATTGATATGCGTTCGTTTTTTAACTTGTCTTGGGAGGAATGGATTTGTTGGAATATGGTACAGGTTATGAATTGGAGAGTCATCTTTGTGGTGGCCATTTGGCACATCTGGACTTCCAGAAATCAAGCAGTTTTAGGGCATAAAATGTTTAAACCATTTTCTATATATTCTGCCTTTTTTGTTGATTACACGATTACTAACACAGTATTGCAGGGTAAAGGCAAGGAGCCCTTGATAATCAATGAGTTTTACTGGAGCCCTACAGCTGCTGGTTATTTAAAATTGAATGTAGATGGAAGTTGAAAGGCTCTTAATGAAGCAGGAGGTGGGGGGGTTTTCAGGGGGACAAACGGGAATTGGTATATGGCTTTTGTTCCATTAGTATGGCAACATTCTACACTCATAGACTGGTTCATATTTCCACCCTGGTTTTCCCTAAACTGGAAATGGTTGTTTCCCTTGTTTTTCTTAAAATTCCCCTAATTCTGCTGACCACCACCTTGGTTTTGGTTACCAACATCCTTCCTCTTTTCACCAATCCCATTCTTTCTTTGCTGCAGGCCATACAGATGGGCATCTTTTCCATATAGGGTGTCAAGAGATGTAAAGGTTTCTCCAACAAGCATTAGCTGTAAGTCCATGGTCAATCCACTCTCAAATCTCTGGGCTCTAAGCTCCTCCGTTGTCACCACTTCCGGTGCAAACCTAGACAACTCGATGAACTTCGAATAATACTCTGTCACAGACATACCATCCATTTTTAACTCGATGAACTCTTGAGCTTTCTGCTTCTTCAGGTATGGTGGGTAAAACATGTTCCTTAAGGCTACCTTGAATGATTCCCATCCAAATCCAGGTGTAGCTCTCAAAGCATTCTCACATCTTTGCCACCATAAATCAGCTTCTCCCCTAAGGTAATAAACAGCACTATTGACCCTAAGGTTCTCTGGGCAATTGACAGCTACGATAAGCTTATCGAATTCCCTTATCCAATTCTCAAGTATAGTTGGGTCTATCTCCCCTTGGTACAAAGGAGGCTTACTTTGGGCCACCTTCTTAAACATCTCACCAGCTGGATCAACTCCTTGGTTATTCCTATTCTGTGCTAAGTTCTGCACTACTTCAGCTAGTTGCCTGACCGCATCGGCAATTCCTTGGGTAGTCATTTCCCTTCTCCTGAATAAAACAAAAGACTAACTTTAACAACTGAGGTTGGACACTGCCTTACTATCACATTGCACTAGCTAGTCATTCAATTGGGGCACATACACAAAAAAATTCGGACCCTAAGCCGGATAGGCGCCTGTTTATGGGCCGCTTTTCCCCTTAGTCCACATCACAAAGTTCAAGTGGTGAAAGATTGGACCACCTTGCAAGTACAATTTCATTGAAGAAATGCATAAAATTCCTTTCGCGATAATCGCTCAAAGATAGTATAGACTTAGAATTAAGGATATAAGAAGGAATTCTAGATTTTATTACTTTAATGGAAAAATAATACATCCTTTGGATCGTACTTTATTCGGAAAACCACAAAACTGAACTACTAAAACCATAAATAGTTGTGTACTACTTTATTGCTTCACTAAATCTTAGTACTAGCTATAACAAAAGCTTAAAATGCTACTCTACTATCCAACCGCCTCTACAAACTGGTGAAGAGTGCTCATGGTCTTCAAAGTCATCAAAGTCTTCCTCCGGATCAGACTCATACTCCATATCCTCATTGTTTTGCTGTAGCACATTGTTCACTTCATCATTGTTGATTTTAGGCTCAATTTCTGTGTCACTGGAAATCTCAATAGTGGGTTCTGGAATGATAGGATTAGGGTTCTCAATCTCAACAACATCATCATCACTATCCTCATCCATCTAAGTCTCTGTATCATGATCTAATCTTGTAAGGTTGATGTTCTCTACCGTCTTACCATCATCAAAGCATTCCTCCGCAAGTTCTATAATTGTAGTCATAATCTCCAAATCATATCTCCATCTACCATCTGGAGTACCATACTTGTAGTAATTAGGAATACCATTTTCCATATGCATATCCCAAAATCGGTTCTTAAGCTCTATGTATGCGTTCTCGGAAGGTAAGCAATGAATAACCATTTCTGCCATAACATCTTTCTTTCTTAATTCGGGTAGGTTCTTCACTGTAGCAAAGTAATTGCAGGCAAACTCAATCTTCTTGACATAAATGTGTGGGGTCTCCCAGTCTAGCTTCTCTAGGTTTCCTAGATTTGCGTACTTTGAAATCAACATCTTAACCCTGAAAGTTAACAACTACAAAGTCTTACTAAAGTGTTCCAAAAACAAAGTAAGTTCGTTGAGCCATACAATTTCAATGCACAAGTACATGCTTAATCATGAATCGTGATACAATTAATCACATAAAGCAAAACAAAACATGATCAAACTTTAATTAAAAGATCACAACATCAAGGCATAATCACATAAACACTTGATTAGAAAGGCATACTTAAACAACACATACTTAGACTAATTATACCCTTCTTATTCTACCCATTCCTCACTTAGAAAAGAATTAAAATTTTTTGAAATTAATTTAAATAAATAACTTCAAATATTCACGAAAGTATTAGAAATTAAAATCGAAAATTTAAAATAATTAATCGAATAATTTAAATAATTCATTTATTTTCAAAAATAATTAAAAGAATTAAGTAAATAATTAAATAATTAATTAATTCGGGATTTTCGAAAAAAATATTTTTTTTTATTTTTTTCTTCTTTTGAAAAAATTCGGAAATTCCGAAAGAGAGAGAGAAAAAAAATTCGGAATTTCGAAAATATAATTCGAATTCATTCGAATTTAATAAATTCGAACCATTTAAAATAAAATCAATAAATGTCAAATACTTAAAATAATCTGATTTTTCATGAAATGACCCCGAGGTTTGCGTTAATGCACTAAATACCCCTAATGTTTCCAGAATGCACCAAATACCCCCGAGGTTTAAAACAATAACACCAAATGCCCTTAATGAGCATTTTCCGTCCATTCCGTTAACTCTCCGTTAGCGTGAATTTACTTTTTTGCCCTTACTCAACCATTTTCTCTCCTAATCCTAATATTAACACTTAATTATATTAATTAAACCCCAAAAAAATAATTAACTACTATTATTTTTAAAACAAACCCAAAAAAGAAACCCAAAACTCTTTTTTGGGATCTTCTCTAATTAAACCCAAATTTTACAAAAAAAAAAAAAAACAAACATTCTTCTTCTTCCTTCTGCTGCGTTTCTTCTTCTTCTTCCTTCTACTGCGTTTCTTCTTCTCTTCTTGTTCTTCTTCACCATTAAAACGGATCTCTCATCTTCCTCACCATCATAGTAATTTAATCTACTGTGTACTTAATTATATTAGTTAAACCCCAAAAAATTAATTGCCTTAATTTTAAAAAAACCCCAAAAGTTTTGTTTGGGATTTCATTCATAGATCTGAATTTTGAGGAGATGCAAAAATCGCAGAACCTCTCTTCCTCTCTCTCAACTCTCTAAGCGATCATCTATATTACCCCTACCCAACACCTTTTGATCACCAATTCACTAGTACCACCATCATCTTAGCGTGATTTAACTGGTAAGCAAGCAGCCAAGAAGCATTTCTTGTCTGTTTTTGGTCTTTCCCATGCCCCTGTTATGTAGTATCAACAATGATACGATGTTAGGAAAAAAAGGGGAAACTCCACATCACTGCCCTGCCAAAGGCCAACAAGGAGTCACCGCATCAGCCGCCATCACCAAACCATGGTCCAAAATACGCCCCAAACCCGCTAAGACAAACGCATACAGAAGCTTGCGACGGTGGTGGTAGAGGAGGCTGCGACGGTGGTGGTAGAGGAGGCTGCGACGGTGATGGTGGACCTTGCGATGTAATTGCCTCAATTGCGGCGGTGGAGCTTGCGACGGTGGTGGAGCTTGCGACGGTGGTGGAGCTTCTTCACCCTCGATCTTCGATTGAGAAAACCCACCATATCTGATTTATTCGATGAATTTTTTGGGTTAAAGAAAGAAAAGAAAAGAAGAAGAATAGGGTGTTTGTAGGTCTGGGGAATATAAATTTAAATCCCCCAATATTGTTGATTGGGGATAATTTTTTGTTAAGGTTTGTGAATTATGAGGAGGTGCGAAAATCAAATGTAGTTGAGTTGATCTAAATTTTTGAAAGGGGAAGCAATGGGGTTGGGGATTTTCAAAAAGCTCAATGAATGTGAAGGTGAAATAATGGGTTAACAATGGAGATTGAAAAGGGAAAGAGAAAGATACAGAAAGATAAAGGGAAAAAAAGGAAAAAAAAGGGAAAAAAAATTAAATTAATTTTAACGGAAAGTTAACGGAATAGACGGAAAATGCTCATCAAGGGTATTTGGTGTTATTGTTTTAAACCTCGGGGGTATTTGGTGCATTCTAGAAACATTAGGGGTATTTGGTGCATTAACGCAAACCTTGGGGTCATTTAATGAAAAATCCGTAAAATAATTAGTATTTGACCTTTCGAAATATTGAGTACTCAAAATAGCATTTTGATTTTAGGACAACGATTTTCAAAAATCCTAAACTCTGCATTAGTCTCCGATTACCACTTTGTAGTATTGCTTACTACAAAGAAGAATGGAACTAAGCTCTAGTATACCACTTTGTAGTATAAATTACTACAAAGCAGCCTTAGGCTCTGATACCACTTTGTAACACCTAATAATTCCTTGCTGTTGATAAAACATTTTCCAACTTAAAACACAGGAATTACCAAGATATTACCGCCACCGTGATAACGGCTAAGGCTATTTACCAGAATTACGCAGCGGAATTAACTAAATTTCAAAACATATTAAATAAATAGTTAATGGTTATTAAAACAAGTTGGAACAGTTGAGGCCCAAACTAAAACAAACCGTTTGAAATCCATTAACTGAAAATAGTAGTAGTCATGACTTTAAATAAAATAAAGAGTTTATAAATTACGGAAGAATAAGACTCTCAACTCGAATCGCATGATAACTTCTCCCGCAAGTTATCTCTACGAACCTGCTTTATTAAAAATATCTACTCCCCAACAACGCAAATGCAATTGATGGATCATCATAGGGCCATTAAGGCAAAGGCCATGACCAGAAGACATGAAGCACGAAGTCAGCAAAAGCTAAGTAGGAACAAGCTACAATAACTTTCTATCCTAACATGCTTCACTCGACAAATTAAATAATCCACATGCAAAAGCTATATAATAAACAAATAAACATGGAGACAAGACTCGACACATGACACGACTCTTGACTCACAGTTTAATAAAAATTAGCTTCGAACGGGTAAAGTAAAGTAACCTCAAAAGGAAAGAAAAGGGTGATGGGAGCCAACCATACACCAAGATAAGTCGGGCTACTACTGACATTCGGGCCATACCGACAGGAATTCCAATGCACAACGGCATAAAAGAGAATGAAACAACGTCTTGTATCATTCTAGGAGTACAAGTTTTCTGGCAAGACTCCCCCCATTGTTCATACTCAAGGTATATACGTTCCAAGAGTTTTGAAGCTCTTTCGGGTTACACTTTACGTTAATTAGTATATTATGTTCAAGGCGACTCGAGACTCTATTCAAGACACAACATACAAACAATTAAACAATTCAACAATGACTCTTTAATATTTTACTTCTTTAGGACTTGTGATCAAACAAGACTCAAGTGAAATTACTCCCATTGTTCCTTCTCAAAATACTGTTTGAGATAACCCGACATTGCCTATTAACAAGCGGGGTGTGCCCTTAGCACGGATTGTCCTTAATTCAATTCATATAGACTCCCTAACATATTCCACCCCTTTGGTAGAATATATATTGCTCACTGGCAATATTCGACTGGCTCAATAATTATGCTAGACATCATGTACTATAGCATAATAATAATAACAACTTGCATGCGCACTACTCATACATGCAAACCAACTTGAACAACATGCTTGACATAATTCGACGATTATAAAAGTCCATAACATGATAGTTCAATAGAATCTATAAAGCATAATTCAATTCATAAAATGCTCATTCACATAGATTCAACAATAATAATAACATGCTTGTTCTCAACATCGAACATGAATTCATAACAACATAATCATTCCCAATCATCAAACATGAATTCATAGCATATAAGTTCACATGATTCACATTCAATACACTTCACAAATTCCTCAAGGGATGGGTGGCCACCCTAGTCTTTTACGTACCTGGAATACCTAAGTACGGGGGCCACTGTGCGAATCACGACTCACTAGAAATCAAGTCCTATAAAACAAAATAAGAGAACTAAATTATTATCCATGCTTACTAAATTTCCAGCAACTATTTAAGAAACTAAACCTCTTAGTTTAATTAAAAATCATTCAGTAAATGGTAATTTAATAGTCTCAAATAGTCAACTCAAGTCCTAGCATAAAACATTGACTTTTTAGCTTTAAAACCATTAAAAACCAACTTTTTAAAGCTTATAAACAATCTGAAAATTTAGATTGATTCCCATAATTTAAATTGTCATTAAATTATGCAAATCAATCGCTCAATCAATTTGAAACCAAAACCCTAGCAATAGTTTAATCCGAAAACATGTTTTGACTTCAAAATCCATACTTTATAAACACATAAAATCTGAAAATCATAATCTAAATCATCAAAACCAATTTCTTTAATTAAAACACAATACTAACCCAATACGGTGTTCATAACCGTTTTAATTAATCTAAACAATCCAATAATTAAATTAATCACAACAATTAAATTGATTAAAAACTGATAATTAATATTTTTGAAAACAAATTTGATCTTTCCAATTGACAACACACACACACAACAATTACTTGTGTTGTGTGCGTGTGCGTCGCACAAACAACCACACGCAACACGCACCGCAAGTAGCAGTGGCGCGCGCGCAAAGGGGCGAGAGGGGCGACGAGCTGGGCACGGCGAGGCACGCAACACGCACACACAGCATTGTTGTTGTGTTGCGGCACGTCGAGGGTGATGCACGAGGGCGAGCGCGACCACGCAACCTCGCAGGCACGTAGTGCTACGCTGCGGTGCCGGACGGGCAAGAGAGACGGGCGAGGGAGACGGGCGAGAGAGGGCTGGCTTGCGCTGCAAGCAAGGGCGCACGAAAAAGAGGGAGTGCGGGTGGAGTGTGCCGCAAGGAGAGAGGGAGAGGAGAGAAGGATTTCTGAATTTTTTTGGTTGTGAGGGTTTGACATGAGGTCTTATTTATAGGTTCCTCTCCTTTGTGGGCTAGGTTAGGGTAATTTGGAGTTGGGCTTGCTTTCGGGCTTAGTTCATTAAATTCCTTGCAAGCTTAGTTGGGTTTACTTAAAACAAAACGATCGGGCTTTAAGTTTGTTAAATTCGTTTTTGAAATACGACCCAACAATTCCCGATTAAATAAATTCCTTGAATTTATTTAATAAAAATACGGTTTTCGAAATAATTAATATTTAAATTAATTAAAAATAAACGCGCATTTAATTCTCATTAAATGAAAATAATTTGTAAAAATACAACGAAATGCTTTATAAATATAATAAAGTATATTTATAATAATAGAAAAATACGAGGTATTACAGTCTACCCTCCTTAAAAGAAGTTTCGTCCCGAAACTTGGGCACAGAAATCACAATTTTAAAACTAAACTTGAGACTATTTTGAGACTTTAGTGCGTTTTCTTTGTAAAAAGTTTTAGTTGCTGTACTCTTTAAGTAATTCAACATGACAATAAACAGTGAAACTTCACTGGAAACAACGATTCAAGCATATCCTAAAGGATACATTTGGTAAATAAGGTAAAACGTGCGAAATTCTACCGCACTCTACCCCCCTTAAAGAAAACGAGTTACGGCCCCGTAACTCAACTAACCTCGGGAAAAAGCTCGGGGTATTTCTTCCTCATTTCCTCCTTCGCTTCCCAGGTAGCTTCCTCGGACTCTTGGTTAGACCACAACACTTTTACGATCTTAACGTCCTTAGTTCGAGTGATACGCACTTTGCTATCAAGTATCTTGACAGGTCTTTCCTCAAAGGTCAAACTTTGGTCTAACTCTATGGTCTCCGGTTGCAGTACATGAGACTTATCCAGGACATACTTCCTCAACTGGGATATATGAAACACATTATGCACTCTATGCAAGTCCATGGGCAAGGCTAGTCTATACGCTACCTTCCCTATCCGTTCTAAGATCTCATATGGGCCTATATACTTTGGGCTAAGCTTTCCCTTCTTCCCAAATCTCATTACACCTTTCATTGGAGGCACTAGTGCACTTTTAGCAACACTTTGTCACCTATTTGGAACTCTTCCAGGGCCGGTCCTGACATTTAATGGGCCCTAGGCAAAAAAAGAAATATGGGCCCCCCGCATATAAATAAAAATTTTATATTTAAACATCTACACAATTTAAAAATAATATAATAATAATAATAATAATATGTTTTTTTATATTTTTAACGTACAATAATTTTTTTCATCTTATCTCCATGATGTCGTTATAAGAAAGACGAGGAATATTAATTTCTTGTAAATATTTAGGTTTCACAAAGAGCAGAATGCGTGAATAAAATTGACCGTGGATCGTGCAAGAAGTGCATGACAGACTAATTTAATGTGACAATTAAGTTTCTTAATACAGTACTACATATGCTAATTTTTTTTTAAAATGTTGAATAATCTTCATTAGAAATTACTCCCTTAGGAAGGAAAAGACTTAAATATCTTTAAAAAAGACTAACATTAAAATATAAAAGGACAAAGAAAAAGAAAAAAAGTTTTTAAATCAAACAAAACAATAAAAAAGAAGATTCAAAAAGATGAAAGAAGAGATTCAAGAGAAGACAAAAAAAACAGAAACATCATACTCAAGTACGGAGTACAAAAACGAAGGAAGCAGCAAAAGGGGAGGCAGGAATCGAACCCGTGATTTCCAAAACCTATTACATTGCAGTTACCACTGGGCCATAATACCTTCTACTTATTTTATTGTTTTAATTTATACTAATACTAAACTACTGGACGCAAATTATATTAGGGCCCCTCTCGGCCTTGGGCCCTAGGCCGTCGCACCCCTCTCCTATGCCCAGGGCCGGGCCTGAACTCTTCATCCCTACGCTTTAAATCTGCGTAGCTCTTTTGGCGATCTTGTGCGGCTTGGATTTTGGATTGAATAGTCCTAACCTGATTCATAGTGTCCTCTATCAATTGGGGACCTAGTACAACGGTTTCACTAATATCACTCCAACATAGTGCACTTCTGCATTTTCGTCCATACAGGGCTTCGAATGGTGCCATTCCAATACTGGCATGATAGCTATTGTTGTAGGAAAACTCAATTAAATCTAGGCTATCTTCCCATCCTCCTTGGAAATCAATCACACAAGCTCTTAGCATATCTTCTAAGGTTTGAATAGTTATTTCGGTTTGTCCATCTGCGGCTAGGTGGAACGTTGTACTCATTTTCAATGTGGTACCAAAGTTCTTCTGCACACTTTTCCATAAATTCGAAAGGAACCTAGAATCTCTATCTGATACGATATCCTTAGGAACTCCATGTAATCTCACTACATGTTTGATGTAAGCTTTGGCAAGTTGTTCCATTTTCCAGGTTTCTTTCATTGGTATGAACACTGCTGACTTAGTCAACCTATCGACCACTACCCAAATGGTGTCATTTCCACTTTTCGACTTGGGTAAACAAGTGACAAAGTCCATTGAGATACAGTCCCACTTCCAACTCGGAATTTCTAAAGGTTGGACCTTTCCCTGAGGTCTCCTATGCTCAATCTTAACCTTCTGACAAGTCAAACACCTTGCCACAAATTCAGCCACTTCGTTTTTCATCCTTGGCCACCAATAGACCTTTTTCAGATCCTTATACAGCTTGTCACCTCCCGGGTGAACAGAATATGGTGTATTGTGACCTTCTCTTATCAACTTTTCCTTAAGTTCACTACACTTTTGAGGTACACACCATCGTCCTTTATACCTCAAACTTCCATCCTCGTGGACCTTAAAATCAATCTCCTTCCCTTGCGAAATCTTTTCCTTGATCCGCTCTAACTTAACATCACCAGCCTGATTCTCCCTGATTTCATGAAATACTGACGACAGGATGGTTAAGGCATTCATCATACTCTCAAGGCATTCTCCACTCACTATTTCTAGATTCAGTCGCTGCATGTCCTTACACAGCTCGTTAGCAACTACTAACGCATTCACACCATGACTTGATTTCCTACTCAAGGCATCTGCAACTACATTGGCTTTTCCCTCATGGTATTGAATATCTAGATCATAGTCCTTAATAAATTCCAACCACCTTCGTTGGCGCATATTTAGGTCCTTCTTTGTGAAAATGTACTTTAAGCTCTTATGATCCGTAAATATCCTACATTTCACACCATACATATAGTGTCTCCATATCTTCAATGCAAACACTATGGCGGCTAACTCTAAATCATGGGTTCAACTGCCTCATGGATTCATATGGCTTCAACTGCCTCGATGCAAAACTAAAATCTTTTCTTTCTCTCTTCTCTCTCATGGTGTGGTGTACGTTAAGGTTCCCTTACTAACGTGCGCCAATCTTGAAAATGGCGAGGAAGAAGAAAACGCAGAAGCTTGAGATTGCTCAAGTGAATGAGGAAGCCTCTTCTCTTCTTCATCAAGAAGTTTCGAGGCCTAAGAACCAGAACCAACTCAGAAAACAAATACCCATTCCTGATGAACCTCGGGTTAATGCGGGTCTGGTGACACCAGTTACGCTGCCTCATTCTGACCATGTGCTGCCGTCGATGGAACGTCTAGACAACTCTCAAGCTTACCAGGACTTGGCTGGTTGGTCGCGGTCAGTGCGTACTGATGTAAATCGACCGCCATCGCTGGTTGAAGCTCTGGAAGAGTTTTACGAAGATAGCCATCGAATGGTGGTGGGAAAGGATAGGGTGGACCTCCTGGTGAGAAGTGTTAATGCTGCACTCAAGGAAATGCACCACCAGAGTGTGATGAAGGAGAACCCATGTGTAGATCCAGCCCAGAAAACAGAGGATGTCCGTACAGAAACAGAGTGTGAGATGAATGGTGCGCAGCCAGCTCAAAGGCGATTGGATATGGAACCAAAACCATGGGTGAGTCTATTCAAAGGTAGTTCACTCCCTTCTAAAGGTTTTGCGTTGAATTTTATTGCTCCCACAGTCTGTGATGGTAAACCCATAGCTGTACTTGATAAGCATGAGATACAAAAAATGAATGATCTATGGGGAAATGCAGTTGTCATGTATGTAGTTGGGGAAAAACCTTCGATTGGGTCTATTTTGAGATTCATTGCAAAAGAATGGCACCAAGTGGGTAAACCTCAGATTTTCCTCCATGATGAGGGCTATTTTGTAATCAGATTCCAGTCAAAGAAGGATAAGGAATCAGTTCTGGTGGCTGGTCCTCATATGTTCTTTGGCAAACCTATGATTGTTAAACCTTGGACAGCAAGTTTTAATTTCCAGGAGGAAATATTGAGGGTAGTACCAGTGTGGATTAGGTTGCCTAACTTACCATTGAGCTGTTGGGGGGGTGATTCATTGAGCAGAATAGGGAGTTTGCTTGGAGATCCTCTATATGCTGATGAATGTACTTCTAAACAGCAAAGAATTTCATTTGCTCGAATTCTTATTGAGGTGGATGTAACTGGTGACTTGCCTAAATCTGTGCAGATTCAGGACCCTATGGGTAACATTGTTAAACAGGTGGTTGAGTTTGAATGGCTACCACCTTATTGCCAGAAGAGTAAGATTGTGGGGCATGACTGTACTCAGACAAGAGTCAATACCACAAGATTTAGGCCAGCTGATGTTCAGAGAAAGAAGGTTGTGAAGGTGTGGAAACCTAAAGCAGTGCAACCAAATGTTGAACCACAAACTACTGATGAGTTGACTGCTAATGATGATGTACAAGAGGATGATGGGGAGAATGGAGAGTTATCTGTTTATGATAAGCCTTTTACTCCAATTGCTCCAGTGCTTGATGAAGGGTGGAGAGTTGTTTCAAGGAGAAGAAGAGATATTAGAACTCCAGCTCAGACTGTGGGGCTTGCTGAAGTCCATTTGAATGGGGAGGAATTGGTTGCTGGTAGTGATGGAGTGGAATTCCCAATTGATCCACCATGAATATTAGTACCTGGAATGTGAGGGGATTGAATGATCCCATTAAAGTAGTTGAAATAAAGAAGTTTTTAGCTAGTAATAACATTAGTGTTGTAGCTTTGTTAGAAACTAAAGTTCAGGAGAAGAATAGTTGTAAAATCCAGAAGAAAATAGGGGTTGGGTGGCATTGGATTATGAATTATGAGCACTCTCCTAGGGGAAGGATACGGATTGGTTGGAAGCATGCATTGGTGTCAGTTCAGCTTATCCAAAAAACTGAATTTTGTGTTCACTGTCATGTTGCTACTAAGAATGGCTTGTTTGATGCTTTATTTTCAGCTGTGTATGGTTTGCACTCTGTTGATACTAGAAGACCAATGTGGAGAGAGATCACTACTTTCAGTAGTACTGTTAATTGTCCTTGGCTTGTCATGGGGGATTTCAATGCAGTTTTATTAGCTGCTGATAGAGTAAATGGCAATGCAGTTACAGAAGGGGAAACTAAGGATTTTGATAGCTGTATGGATGCTGCAGGGTTGGCTGAGCTTAAGAGTTGTGGGAGTTACTATTCTTGGAGCAATAAGGGGCAAGGTAACTTGAGAATCTGTTCCAGAATAGATAGGGCCATTGCTAATGCTTTGTGGCATTCTAAGTTTGTTGATGCTGTGGTGGATTATTTGCCTCCAGGAATATCTGATCACTCACCTCTGGTTATGTCTTGCAATATTCATATGGGAGGGGGGAGTAGACCCTTTAAATTTTTTAACTATATGGCTGATCATGTTCTGTTCCTTGATGTAGTTAAAAAGGGATGGGATGTGTCTTGTCCAAGGGGTGGAGCCATGTTCAAGGTGTGGACTAAGCTGAAAGCAGTAAAGCAAGGATTGAAGGAGTTACATCATAAAGATTTTGCTAAGCTTGATGAGAGAATTGAGGGGTTAAGGGCTGATTTGGGTCAAATTCAGATCCAGTTAGCTTCTTGCCCTACTGATAGTAGTGTGCAACAAAGTGAGAGGGATTGTAGCGAGACTCTTAAGAAGTTTTTGCATATTCAGGAGAGTGCATATAGACAGAAAGCAAGAATTCAGTGGTTGCAAGTAGGAGATTCTAACTCTAAATTCTTTTTCAGTGCAATGAAGGAGAGGATAGCTAGGAATAACATTGATATTTTGTATGATGATTCTGGGAAGAAGCTTAGCACTACTCAGGAAATTCAGGAAGAAGTTAGCTCTTTCTATAAGAAGTTGATTGGTACTGCAGCTAGCTCATTGATGGGTGTGGATGTTGGAGTGGTTAGGAAAGGGAATCAGCTGTCTGCTGCTGATGCAGAAATGTTGGTGGTTCCTGTTTCAGATGCAGAAATTGATGAAGCTATCAAAGGTATTGATATCAATAAAGCCCCTGGGCTTGATGGTTTCAATAGTTTGTTCTTTCTTAAAGCTTGGGAGATTGTGAAAGCTGATGTTTATGAAGCAGTAAGAGAGTTTTTCAGAATTGGGGTGATGTTAAAGCAAGTGAACAACACTTCAGTTACTTTGGTTCCTAAGATTCAGAATGCCTCTTGTGTGAAGGATTTTAGGCCAATTGCTTGCTGCTCAGTTGTTTACAAAATTATCTCCAAAATTCTTACTGCTAGAATGCAAGGTGTTATTGGTACAGTGGTAAATTGTTCTCAATCTGGTTTCATCCCTGGTAGATCCATTTCTGATAATATTTTGCTGGCTTGTGAGTTGGTGAAGTGCTATTCTAGAAAACATGTTTCTCCTAGGTGTATGATCAAGGTGGATCTGAAAAAAGCCTATGATTCCTTAGAGTGGCCTTTCTTGAAAACCATGCTGTCAGAGCTAGGATTCCCTATGAAGTTTGTGAATTGGGTGATGCAGTGCCTCTATTCTGTTTCTTATTCCATTCTGATAAATGGTTGTCCCACTAAACCAATTCCTGCAAAGAAAGGGTTGAGACAAGGTGATCCCATTTCACCTTATTTGTTTGCTTTGGGTATGGAATATCTGTCAAGGTGTCTTGCTGCTCTTGCTGAAGATACTAACTTCTCTTATCATCCTAGATGCAAAAAGTTGGATCTCACCCATATGATGTTTGCTGATGATTTGTTGATGTTCTCCAGAGCTGATGAGGGTGCTGTGAAAGCTCTTTTTGATGCTTTTACCAAGTTTTCTTTGGCTTCTGGTTTGGAAGCTAATTTGCACAAAAGTGAAGTTTATTTGGCAGGTGTTTCTGATCATGTTGCTTCCAGTATTGTTAGCTCAATTGGGGTTCCTAAGGGTTCTTTCCCTTTCAAATACTTGGGTGTCCCTCTTACAACTAGGAAGCTCTCCTTCACAGACTGCAAGCCTCTCATTGATAGAACTGTTGCTAGAATTAAGAGCTGGACTTCTAAGTTCCTTTCCTATGCAGGTAGGCTGCAACTGGTGAAATCTGTACTTTTTGGTATACAGCTCTACTGGTGTCAGATTTTTGTTATGCCTAAAAAGGTAATGAAGGAGATTCAGAGAATTTGTAGATGTTTCTTGTGGACTGGTGCTGATGCAGATTCTAGGAAAGCTTCTATCTCTTGGGAGCAATTGTGTTTCCCTAAGAGTTGTGGAGGGTGGAATCTTAAAGATCTAACTGTGTGGAATAAAGCAGCAGTTTTGAAACACTGTTGGGCTTTAGCTTTGAAGCAGGATAGGCTTTGGGTGAGGTGGATTCATGCTTATTACATTCAGCATAGAGACTTCTGGACTATGCCAATTCCTAATGGTTTAACTTGGTCATTAAGGAAAATTTGGCATAATAGAGAAGTATTTCTGCAGGCAAATGGAGTGGATCAGTTTGTGCAAGCTGGTAAATTCAGAATTCAGAAAATGTACAAGTTTCTTCATCCAGTTGGAGCTCAGGTGAGATGGAAGAGATTGATTTGTAATAGCCATGCTAGTCCAAAGAGCACCTTCATTGTGTGGCTAGCAGTGCAGAACAGACTTGCTACAAAAGACAGATTGATAAGATGGCAGCTGAATATTGATGGTATTTGTGGTCTGTGTCAGGTGGAAAATGAAAACTTGGAGCACCTTTTCTTCTCTTGCTCCTATTCTCAGGAGATTTGGAAGCAGGTTCTGCTTTCTTTAGGTGTGAATAGAACTGTGTTGCCTTGGCATGAGGAAGTTCAGATTGCAGTGAAGAAAAGCAGAAGCACACAGAAGCAAGCTTGCAAGTATAGTATAGCTTTCATTGAGTCTGTTTATTGTATTTGGTTGCAAAGAAATGCTAAGGTCTTTAGGGATCATGTTGATCCAGTTAAGACTGTTGTTAGCAACATAATGTTTAATGTTGAGTGTAGATGTCAGTAGTAGCCTCTGTGCTCATTAGCTAGCTTGTGTTGGTTAGCTAGGTGTTTGGTTGTGTCTGTTGGACAGTTGGTGTTTTCAGAGTTTGTTAACACTCTGATTACTTGGTAAATAAAGCTCATCATTATTTGCCAAAAAAAAAAAAAACTGCCTCGATGCATACGCAATCACTTTCCCGTTCTGCATCAACACACACCCTAAACCATTCTTAGAGGCATCACTATACACATCATAAGTACCGCTCTCATCTGGAAAAGTTAACACTGGCGCGGTTGTCAATCGCGTCTTTAAGGCTTGGAACGCTTCCTCACACTGATCATTCCATTCAAACTTCGCTTCTTACTTCATCAAGGTTGTCATTGGTTTGGCGATTCTAGAAAAGTCTTGCACAAAACGTCTATAATAACCCGCTAAACCAAGAAAACTTCGAATATCGGTGACACTCTTAGGTGTAGGCCACTCACTAACAACTTTTATCTTTGCAGGATCCACTGCAACTCCTTCCTTGGATACAAAATGTCCTAAGAACGCAACTCTTTCCAGCCAGAATTGACACTTCGAGAATTTGGCATACAACTGATTGTCTCTTAGGGTACTCAACACTGACCTTAAGTGTTCCGCATGATCCTCCTCATTCTTAGAGTAGACCAGAATATCATCTATCAAAACCACTACAAACTTGTCCAAGAATGCATGGAATACTCGGTTCATTAAGTACATAAAGATTGCAGGTGCATTGGTTAACCCAAATGGCATAACTGTGAACTCATAATGACCGTATCTAGTCCTAAATGCAGTCTTTGGTATATCGTGCTCTGCGATTCTCAACTGATGATAACCTGACCTCAAGTCAATCTTTGAAAATATTCCTGCTCCTTTCAACCGGTCAAATAGATCATCTATCCTAGGCAAAGGATACTTATTCTTGATTGTGACCTTATAGAGCTCCCTGTAGTCTATACAGAGTCTCATACTACCGTCCTTCTTCTTCACAAACAAGACTGGCGCTCCCCAAGCGATGCACTTGGTCTAATATAACCTTTCCCTAGAAATTCCTCAAGCTGGCCTTTTAACTCACTCATTTCTGCTGGAGCCATCCGATATGGGGCTTTCGAAATAGGTGCAATTCCGGGTGCTAAATCTATGGTAAAATCGATTGGTCGATTGGGCGGCATCCCCGGGATCTCTTCCGGAAACACGTCCAAGAATTCACTCACCACTGCAATATCCCCTGGTTGCTCTTTCATTACATGGTCTAGGTCTCTTACATTGCATAAGAAAATAGGGTTCCCTTTGTGTATTAGCTTCACGAGTTCCATTGCCGTGACGATTCCTACACTCCTAGGCTTCCTAAAACGGCGATACGATACAACCTTTCCTATACTAGACTTCAAGTGAATCTTCTGCTTCTCACAGTCAATCTTAGCTTTGAACGTGGCTAACCAGTCCATGCCCAAAATCACATCGAAATCTCCTAACTCAAACTCAATTAGGCTAGACAAGAATATGGTCTTGGCTATGGTTAAAGGTACATTCCTATGGATCTTAGTGCATTTCACGATCTCACTTGTTGGTATCACTCTGGGTACTTCAATCTTTTCAAGTTCTTTCAATCCTAACTTCTCTAAGATACCCTTTGATATAAACGAGTAAGTCGCACCAGAATTAAATAGTACTTTAACTAAAACGGAGTTAATAGAAAAAGTACCAGCTATGACGTCAGACGAGTTTTCGTCTTCCTACCTAGTGATCACATTCAGCTTCCCTTGGACAACTCCCTTGTTATAGCCACCTCCATTGGCATTTCCATTGGCATTTCGGTTCCCATTTTGCTGATAGTTTTCTCCGGGCTTTCCATTACCCTGGCCATTATTGCCATTATTTCCACTCTAGTTACCCCTTTGGTTTCCACCATTATTCCCTCCATTCCGGTTTTGGTTAGTCCGGTTGTTGTTCTGGCGGTTGCCTTGGTTGACTTGGTTGAGTTTCCCATTCTTGGCCCAATACTCAAATTCTCTATGGCCTAGCTTCTCACAAAACCTACAGACAACTTGGTTTCCATTACAGTCTCGACCTGGGTGATTAGTATGGCAACGTCTACACTCATAGACTCTCGTTCCATTCCCTGCAGACTGATTCTTATCTCCATTATTATTGTGGAAGTTGTTCCTATTTCCACCCTGGTTTCCCCTGAACTGGAAATGGTTGTTTCCCTTGTTTTTCTTAAAATTCCCCAGATTCTGCTGACCACCACCTTGGTTTTGGTTACCAACATCCTTCATCTTTTCACCAATCCCGTTCTTTCTTTGCTGCAGGCCATACAGATGGGCATCTTTTCCATATAGGGTGTTAAGAGATGTAAAGGTTTCTCCAGCAAGCATTAGTTGTAAGTCCATGGTCAATCCACTCTCAAATCTCTGGGCTCTAAGCTCCTCCGTTGCCACCACTTCTGGTGCAAACCTAGACAACTCGATGAACTTTGAATAATACTATGTCACAGACATACCATCCATTTTCAACTCGATGAACTCTTGAGCTTTCTGCTTCTTCAGGTATGGTGGGTAAAACTTGTTCCTTAAGGCTACCTTGAATGATTCCCATCCAAATCCAGGTGTAGCTCTCAAAGCATTCTCACATCTTTGCCACCATAAATCGGCTTCTCCCCTAAGGTAATAAACAGCACTATTGACCCTAAGGTTCTCTAGGCAATTGACAGCTACGATAAGCTTATCGAATTCCCTTAGTGTAGACACCTACTTTTGTCCCCATTCCCAAAAGGGAAGGTTCGATGATGAGAACACAAATCTCCACTTGGCAACGCATCTCCTATAAAATAACGAATCTCAATCACCCTTTTCATTTCAGCCAAAACTGCTATTTATGGAAACCTGCTAAAGATAGTAACTTCCTTAAAAGGTAGTTGTTAAAAGTGGCAAAGTGTAATGCCCCGACCTCTAATTCAAGTATTAAAGCATAATTAGCAGCGGAATTAACCTAATTTGGTCGGGACATTACCTGCCGTAATTCCCTCTTGGAAATTACAAGGCAACATCATACATAAGCCATAAAAACCTCCAATTTAATATAATAATCATTTATATTCCCAAAATACAAGTACATAAATTACTAAAAGTCTTTAATTAAACTATTATGAACATGAAGCATAAACTAGGTGAATAATATAAAAGTGAAATTCCTCGCCACTACTCGTGTCCATCGTTCCCCGCGGTACCTAAAACGGAAAACAAAACGGTGAGCCGAAGACTCAGTAACGACTACCCTAGCAACGTAAATTCATTTCAACTCATTTTATTTAATAACACAGGGAGAATAGAATGGGTAAAATATTTAATAAAACGTCGTATTTAATTCATTCATATACTTTGCAATTTAACATGCTAGTTGTCGGCAAGTACGAACCGTGAAGGATTTTCCACTGGGCCTGGGCCCATAAGAGCCTGGGCTCATCATCGTAACATGGGCCTGGGCCCTGAGCCTGGGCTCATAAACCATGGGAGCA
The DNA here is from genome assembly GCF_020520425.1 of Spinacia oleracea. Taxonomy (NCBI): domain Eukaryota; kingdom Viridiplantae; phylum Streptophyta; class Magnoliopsida; order Caryophyllales; family Amaranthaceae; genus Spinacia; species Spinacia oleracea. The sequence continues at coordinate 37,861,903 of NC_079490.1, forward strand.
TGGGCTCGTGATCCATAGGTGGACAAGTGTTCGTGGTGCATGCATGACCGCTAGATAGGAAGATGGTAGTTTATATACCGCCAGACAAACCAGGTCTTTCACTTACATTTATCATGTTGTATGTAATTTTACCAAGCCTTGGCTTGTATTTCAGTTGAAATAACATAACTCATTTTATATCATAAATCATCATTTTGATCCTGGGATCAATAAAAATATCATTTCTTTCATAGCATTGCATAAACATCATTTTATGAGAAAACTCAATCAAATCATATTATAGGAAACAATTCAATCAAATCATATTTCATCCCACAATCCATAAAACACATCAAAACATTTAATTCATAAATCCAATCATAACGTCATAATTTCATAATACATTTATAAGGGGATTGCGGGTACTAGCAATAGCCGTTACCTCAACCGTCGTTTTATACTTGCCGTCTGATGGATCGTTCCTCCTAAGCCCCGAGTCCAATTTCTTTCAAAATATTAAATTATTGAAATAGTACTACAACGATAAATAATTTAAAATCAATATTTTATAAATCGTGAATTTTATAAGTAATGAATTTGTAAATAACGAATTTTAATAAAACACAATTTCGAAATTTAACGAAACATTATAATTATTAATTGACTTTTCGATCAAAATACATATATATTTTATAAATCGATTTTCATGAAAATATTATTTAAATTCCATTTTAATTAATCCAAGCTAGTGACTTTATTTTAGTAAAACCAGAAATTATATATATATATATATATATATATATATATATATATATATATATATATATATATATATATATATATATATATATTTTCTACTTGAAAAATAATAAACACTTTGATTGGGAAAATAAGTAAATTATCAAAATTTATTAAGGCAAGAAAATTAGTAATTCGAAATTCTGAACATGCAATTCAGTTTGCAACTTACCCAAAAGGCCCAAAGGAAATATGGCCCAATTTGTATGTGGGTTTTTTTTAAGGAGAAATAAAACAAGGTGTTCAACCAAAATTGTTTTTCTTTGGTTTTCTGGAAATAAGGGGCACGAGCAGGGTAAGGCTCGAAGAGGAGGAGGCAAGATTGAGGTGGCTGGCTTGGGTGGGTGGCGTCGATTAATGCGACGGTGATGGTGGGTGGTTCTCGGCGGCGGAGCAGCGAAGGAATGGGTGGTGAGTTGCGCGAAGGAAGGAAGATGCAGGGGAGATTTGTGAGGGAGAGTTTTGGGCGGTTTTGGGCGGAGCACCGGGGTTTTTGGGGCGGCGGAGATCGGTGTGTAGGTTGGTGATGGTGGGCGATGGTGGAGCGCGATGGGGGTGGTGCGGCGAGTTAGAGAAAGGGGAAGAAACAGGGGAGGGGGCAGGGGTGTCGTGAAAGGAGGAGAGAGAGGAGATGGAAGCCGGTGGTGTGGGTGCGGTGGTGCTGGAGGGTGACGGTGGCCTGGGTGGCTGGGGGTGGTTGGGAGCGGTGGTGCGGCGCTGGTGGTGCCGCAAGGGAAGAAAACGGAAGAAGGAACAGGGGCGTGAGTGGTTGCGGGGAAGGGAGCAAAAATAAGGGGGTGTTGGGTCGCGTTTTTCCGGAGATGGTGGCGGAGGTGAGGCGGGTAAATGGTGGTGGAGGTGGCTGGCGATGGAGGTGAAAGAGAATGGGGGTGGCGGTTGACAGTGGTGGTGTTCACGGTGGTTTTTGGTGGTGGTTTGAATCACAGGAAAACAAAGGAAAGTGGATTTGAATTTTTTATTTGGTTTCTGAAATTGATATGGGTTTTGTAAGTATGTAGAGTGATGAACAAGGAGAAGTCCTTGGTCTCCAAGGCATGAATGTAGACAGATTACAAGGAAAGGGAGTGGAAACATACGTGGGGAGGAAGAAGGGAAATGGAACTTTTCTCTTTCAAGGGCATTTTTTTAATTTCACAACATTTGGCCAAATTTCTTAAAATAGGTTTCTAATTTTAGGAAATTAATTAGAATAGAAATGCTTAACTAAAACTAAGTTTTAAAATAATTCTTTATAAAAATATCGTTAACGGAAAATAAATTTAGTTTCCGAATAAAAATAAGAACGTTAAATAATTAATTTAGTTTCTGAATAAAATAAATTTAGAAATTCGAAAATAATTAAAATTTAAAAAGTTGTTTAAGCTCGTAAATATGAAAATTAAATTATAAATTGAAAAATAAATCGTGTAGCGATATTAAAAATTCAAGCGAAATAAAACTTTGTTAATTAAAATAAAGTTTGAAATTAGGATTTAAAACGATTTAAGCTAAATAAAAATAATTAAGCATAATTAATCGAGTTTTAAAAACTCGGGGTATTACACAAAGTCATAAAAGATAGAAACCTGTCAGAATTAGGTGTTGCACTCCAAGATAAATCCTAAAAGAGATAGAATTTGCATTCCTGGTACAATTCGAAAATAAGAGTTACGCATTAATTAAATTCCTAACGAACCTAGAGTTCGTAACGGCCCAGACGCATTCCCTCATAAGTTAATACGCACTAAAAGACTCGGATAAATCTCAAAAGCTCGGTGTTTTAAAGAGTCCAAATCTGACAAGAACTCGGCCCAGATCACATTTTCAACGCCCAGCCCTGGGCGCCGATATCTTTGGCGCCCAGCCTTGGGCGCTGTAAATGCCTGGGGCTGTTTTATTTCCGGATTCTTCTTGGATCCGTATCTTAAAATCTATCTTTCCACAACCCTTTTCCTATAAATACGGCCTAAAAACCGACGTGAAGGGAGACACACAATTCCATAACCTGAGTATTGACTCTAGCCTTAAGCCTAGCCTCACACTGCGAAATTGATCCGGCGTTCTGTCGCAATCGACCCAAAAGTCGAACAGAACGCATTCTGCCCCTTGTAGCTGATGAATTAAGCCTAAATACTGGAATATTGCTTGGAAACCCGAGATTCGTTAAATAAAAGGAGAAATAGCAAAGCCAAGTGGTTAGTTTTCTGAGAACCGTAACGCACCTCTCAAGGGTGCGTTGTAATGTGTCCCTCATATGATTTAATCGCTTTCATCATCCTTTTAAAAATTGTCGAACTATTAACTTGATTGGTTTATCACGCCTAATAAGATAATACCTTGGACAATTGAATTATCATGCTAGGTACCTAAAATCAATCTAAATAAGATAATCACGATCGATTTAGTGTTATGTGTTGCATATTGCTAAAATCAATTCAGAATAGTTTAATAGTTTAACGCATGTCCCTTCGATTATTTATGCTGAGCTAGTAAGGATAACCTGCCTCTGGAGTTATCGATGAGCACTACTCTCGGTAGTTACAGTCCCCCGAACTCTCAATCTCTGCCCTACGGGTGTACGTTGAGCGATCCCCGCACCAGGGATCACAAGGGAACCTATGGCCGTCGTGGTCGAACATAATTGCACTCCCATTATGTCACGCTAACCGGGTTTTGTCAGTTTTTCTCATTGTCGTTAAAAACTGAATGGAGACTCCTATATTACTAGTCGATTGGGTGTAAACTCACAGGAAATCCAATTACACTTGATCTGACAACGTCACGCCCACGAGGGACGAGGTCACGCATTAGCCTCGTGCTTTTTCGACCCCCTCACAGTGGCGACTCCACTGGCGACGTTAATGAAATAATCGTGCTCGTAGGTAATCAAAATAGTCGAAGGGTGAAACGATCCTACTCCGCGTTTATTTCCTTATCAAGTTGGGACGACTTGAAAATCAGCATATTAATGTGAACGGACAGAACCGCATAACGAATCTTGGCTCCCTTGGTGTGTTTCATCTCGGGAGTTGGGACTAAGGATACCCATCTCCACTCGGGGGGTGCATACGCTTCGAATGTTGTCCACTCGGCACTTTCGCTAGTAGTACACCTGTCCCAAACCCAATCGCTCGCCCACTAGGTCCCTCTCATTGGTGCATGCCCCCTTGGCTTACATCGTGATTGGCCTCTTGGGACGAAATTCGTCTGTTGAATGCACTACCTCGACCGGGGCATGTGTTGGATCTACGATAGAAGAGGTACCAAGCTGGCGCAAATATTACCCATAGAAGCCTATCATAAACTACGTTACATATTATTCTTGCTTCATGTTGTAATGCTAGTTATGTGTAGCGAATTATGTGATTGTGTTGAGGTTGTGTGTGACAAATAATACCGGAAAACCAACGACCCTAAAAATTGCCCAAACATTCATAAACACCGATTGGCCAAAGAGTTATACCAAAATACGTGTTCCACAGCCCCGGGCAATTGCCACAAAAATAAGCGACGCCTAGGACGGCCTGTAACGGATCCCACAACGCTGCACAACGCGTAAAGGACGTTATTAGGCAAGCACGCAAAATTAAGTCGTACGAAAAAAGGATAGACGAACAGAATACGAGTACCAGTCAGGGACGCATTTTCAACGCCCCTGGCTGGGCGCCAATTATTTTAAACGCCCCTGCCGGGCGCTGGAGTTGCTGCCTGGCCTTTTGGTCAGGCACAGTAGCCTCGGTACCCGCGCACAAATATACGTAGCAATAAAAAAAATTCGTAACAAATTTGCTACGAGGACGTATGAAAAAAGGCACTCGATTCTAAGAATGACTTATAAAATAAACAACTCCTTGTGTCGTCATTAGGCCCCCTATGACGACAATGTTCGGCACCAAAACCGAGCATGCTAATTAAATGACCTTGAATATCACATGGGCAAAGTATTCAAAAAATGATGTTCAAATAAAGTTTTCAAGGAAGAATAATGTTCGAATAAAAAATAAAAAAATCCGAGTCTAGACTAGGCTATGCCAAAGTACAATCTAAATCCTAAATCTTAGTTGTCTTATACATAGAACCGGTCCTAATGCTTGGTGTCGTTCTGCAAGTTAAAAGGTTAAACCATATTGAGTCTCCCTTCCTAACATTTAAAAGAAATCAATAAGCACCCATATGTAATTGTCATCCCTTGCTAAGAATCTACGGCCTCAATACTATCTCTCACCAATAAAAAGAATATATTATGTAATTCAAGTATTTGCAAAATGGAAACAGTCACATTCTGAAAATCATTCCTCCATAGTCGCACAACCGCCAAAGTGAGCCTAAGGTGTCAATACCATTGGCAAAAAAAAAAATGGCCTCAAGGCTTATGATCACATTGGGTCACGACTATCATAGTCCTCTCGAGCCACTCGCTCCTTGAAGTACTCCTAAGTACGGACTAAAAGATTTTCCATGAATGCAACATGACGAACCATGAAAATACCCAAGTCGGCATGCCATAAGGCTACCATTGGGGTAAAGCAATACACACTAAGAGGGAAGCCGCACTAATGATTCTAGTCTTGCAAAAAATGAAAATTCGATCTCCCCAACTAACTACCTTGCCAACATTAAGCAAAATGGCGCATGACAAATGAACACCCAAGGGTTAAAATCTAAAGTGTCAACCAAAGAAAGTTGCCCAATTAGCCTAAGTCTGAAAGTCGCTTGGTCAAGTATTATAGGCTTACGCCACGTCATTATTTTGAGTCTAGGCCACCTCCTTGTATTCATACACGGGTTATAATCCGAAAAATTAATGAAAGTTCGAGTCTAAAACTTCCAATTAAATCCCGGAAACTGGAATCCGAAAAGAAGCAAAAATTATTTTCGATGTAATTCTTTCGTTAAATTTCAATAAAGTAAAGGAAAATTTGGTAATATTAATCCAACCTTTGACCGATTTTCTTTTATTAAGCCCACCTACGACATATTTTTTAATAATCCCACCTTTATTACCCAACAACTTTTATTGGGCCCAACAGGTCATAAAACTGTTGTAAGCGGCATTATTTCTCTACATGGCAGTACTCTCTCTCGATATATTCAGTCATCATCATCAATTCATCACCATCTCGTTGACTTTTTCACCGATTACCAGCCACTTAAGCCCAATAAAAGTCGTCGGGTAGTAAAGGTGGGATTATTAAAAAATATGTCGTAGGTGGGATTAATAAAAGAAAATCGGCCAAAGGTTGGATTAATATTACCAAATTTTCCTAAAGTAAAAACAACATTTTGAATCTACGCTATTTGCACATTTTAAGAAACGACTAAATACGCTTGCAAAGTAAGACAATTTAAAGGCCCACTAAGATTAAAGGTTAACTATAGGCCAACCAAACGAGGCTCACTCAGTCTCGCCTCGTGACTCAAAGACCACAACCATCTACCTTTTAGCCCAAATAAAAAGGGGGAGAAATCCCAAGCAAAAAAGAAAAAAGAGAAAGAGAAAAGGGAGAGCGAAAAGAGCGACCCATGAAATACTTAGCCCGTACCTCCCAAAGTGTGAAATTTACCCAAGTAAACGAAGGAAAAGAATTGAGTCAACCAATCCAAATCATATCACAAAAACTACATAAAGTTCTACGATCTTCTACCCTTTCCAATCCTCATGCATGACTAATACCTATACAAATTATCCTATCTCATTCAACCCATCTTTCAAGCCGTCTTGAGTCACGAATAAAAAAAAAAGACAAATGAAAAGTACATTCTACGCTTAACGTAAAAAAAATATAAATAATAAGAAAGAAACTTTGCAAAGCGCCTTTAAAGTTCGTCTAAAAAAAAAAGCATTTAGCGCACAAAAAAGATTCGCAAATATTTGGCACAAAACGAAAAGAAGCCTCCCCAGGAATCACTTTCAACGCCCAGAGCTGGGCGCCGGAATCTTTAACGCCCCAGCCTGGGCGCTGATTCTCTCTGCTTGCCAAATTTTGTCCAGAAGTGCTCGTCATTTTATCCGCACATACACGGAACAATAACGAACACTTGGAGGGGTACAACACGTATTCAGATATACGTACCAAAAAACACATGAAAAGATTTTTGTGCAAATACATGTACTTAAAAAATAAAACAAATTTTTGGCTAACGGCAAAGCAGCAGATTAAAATAATAATAAACTTCACTTATTTCACCCTATTTCAAACATTACGATTCCACTCGAACGTACTTGTTTAAAATCGGCATTCTAAGAAACCATTTTCTGGCTAAGAACTACGCAAGACCTGATTCTGAATTAAATCTATTTAAGGCGGATACGTAGGCAATCCATGATTCAGTCCAACCAATTTGCAAAAATGTTAAAGCCTATAGAATAACAAGAATAAAAAATAGAGTCCCTTATTGAAATCCAAGTCGAAAGAAAAATTTAAGTCAAAGGAAGAATCCAAGTCATCAAGATGCCAAAATGAGCACACATCGAAAAATAATAAGGGCACGTACCCTTGCCAGAAGGAGCACTCACACTCCTAGACACTTAGCCAATACTCAAAAGACCGCTTTTCCTCAATTGAATGGGGGCTAGCGCGAGCGTCCATGACCTCTAAAGTACTCGACTTGACCCTCCCTAAAGAAAAGTTACTCACTTAAAGACCTTCTTTCACCACTAGACATAGTCATAATCGCCAACAAGTAGTAAAGGTAGTAAGCTTGCAATAAAGAGGATTGTTCTACGGAATCGCCCCATCGTTCCTTCGAACTCAAGGCATCCGTTCATAGTAATTCAAATGCTTGCGAATCCCCTTTGAAAAAATTAGACATTGTCAATAGGACTTGACACTTAACCAAGGCTCACCCTACCTAGACATATGACACGGGCATCTAAAATCGAAATCTGAAAGCATCATTAATGAGAAGACATAATAGCAACTGGGGGCTAAAAATTGAAATGAAAGAGCTAGGGAAAGAACTAAGTATACCTTGAACTTTTGTACAGACATACACCAAGTAAATCTAAGTCAATTTGAAAACGGTTTATATTCCCATAATTCTGGAAAATATGGCCCTAAAAGCCTAAAGCATGTGCCACACGGGCATAAGTAATATCTTGACGCCTGCACCCTGGCTTCCAGCAAATCCTTAGACAGCATTCTGAAAATCGTAACAGTATTTTGATTCACTCATGTAATCCTGTACGAACCCTTCTATAAGTCAAATTGCCTAGGACACCTCGGATTGTACACAGTAGGACTCGGATTTCAAATAATTTTCAAAGACTTTTTCGAACATAATAAAGTGTCGTCGGTTTAAGCTACGCGTTTATCTCAGATGTTGCAAGTGAGTCAAAAAGATTTCTAAATATGATTATGGGTAAAGAAAGGCACCTAGCTTTTGGTCAAGGCACACTTCAACATGTGACTACCTTGACCATGGCAATGTCGCACAATACGACATTTACAAGAGAAGTAGGAAATCACTACTCGAACGTACCTCGCACTAAACGAGTCTGGTTCAAACTATTCATGATCTATGTCACCATGAATGCATAAAAACGTATGCCAAGCATTATAGCACCAAGCCAATCCCGTAGCTACAATTGGGGTCTTGAGAAAAACACTCTAAAAATGCTCGAAATGACGATTTTATCGCAAATTCTCGACGCTAATGCTATACACACGTCATAGGGGCACAATCCTAAGGTTTGATCGTGTAAAACGAACCTTAGAATGGCTACAACCCCTCACAAATTCTAAGCGCTACTTAGAATATATAATGTCACCCCACTAACAAGGGTAACTGAAAATCGCGAGTCACCAAAACTCCGATCAAACTACTGCACATAACGCTCGCCCTACAAGCGCCCGTTACAAAGTCTACGTCGTTCCAAAGCAAAAGCGAAAGAAAAATCAAGGATAAAAAAAAGAAAAAAAAGAGACATCTATGAATCCTCGCATCGAACGAAGTAATAAGCCGTGCACACCCACGCAGAAGGTGTTACACTTGTTCGAGCACCTGAACTAGGCGTGATGAAGTACTCCAATGCAAAAAATAATAATGATATCCCAACACCTGGAGGAATGTTCTAAGACACGCTGTTAGGCCACACAAGCCTACGTCGCACCATAAGTTCAACCATCCCACGGTACAAGTCTAAAAAAAAAAAGAGTAAGGCATATTGCACTAATGCGGGCACGACCAAGAGTATGAGGCAAAGACTACTTATCGCCCAAATTCAAAATGCAAGCCACACGACTTCTACATTAAGGATTAAAGGTAGCATAATATTACTTACCACGGAAGGGATAGCTCGCATTTACACGAGCGGGACCCCAAGGCATCTTTCTCGAAAGAACCTACAAAAATCGTACGCCAAAAGGAAGCAAAATAAAATATATATACGCGATCAAAGTCTTACGAACATGCATACTTGGGGGCTCCAAGCTACGAAACGACCGTAGCAAAATAAAATATATATACGCGATCAAAGTCTTACGCCTCAAGGTATGTTCCTCGAGCCATATAGACTCGCCCAACTATTGCAATAACTGTATGCCTTAAGAGCGATAGTTCCTTTAAATAATCGCCCCAAAGCGACAAACACCGTAGTCCACCAATCGGCTACGGCTTCTCGAGAAATCATCATGATCACTCAACTCATTGTGATCTCTAATAAAATTCTACGTTCCAAAAAATAAAGAAAAACAAAAGAGAAGAGAATACGTAGAATTTCCAAGTGAAATAAACGAACAAACAAGAGGCCAACTGTGTTATCAAAAGACCAGCCCAAACAGTATTTTCAACGCCCCACCTAGGCGTGAATTATTTCTAACGTCCAGGCCTGGGCGCCGAAAATGAGCCCAGGCCCAAAAGAGGCCCTGGCTTCTATAGGGTCCTGCCGTATCCATTCGACTCGAAAATTGCCGATTTCTTTACTGGAAGTTGTAGGGAAATACAGTTAAACATAATAACATGTGCGGAACAATCCCCAAAGCCAGGAAACATGTATAAAGTACAGATTAAGCAAACTTACATTCGAAGCGTGTTTTCCACAATAATATGTCAACGAACACGAACAAAGAACTCCACTTGTCGTTCCTCTACTTGGTTTACCGACACGTTCAGATCCGTCTTGATTATCGTAGCTTAGACAATTTATCAAGATACTTTGCCTTTTGGGATGAACACACTATGGAGGCACAGAGAGAATCAGGGTTCTCTGTTTTCTCCTAGGGTTGTGTGTAATCTGAATTGCGATTGTGCTTAGTTGGAAATTAGGTTGTAAGGTTATTTACATAACCTTACTAACGGACCAAGCCAAGAGGCAAGGCCGGCTAGCAAGCCCGCAAGCCAAAACACACGCACACTCACAGCTAGTGAGCCGTGGGCCGCGCTGCTGCTGTGTCGTGGTCTCGGCCCGCATGCACGCGCACAGCTCCGCGCCACAAGGGCCTCGCTGCTGCTGCGTTGCTTTGCTTGCTCGCCTATGCGCGCGCCCATGGGCCTCGAGTGCTTCGTGCACTTGGCTCGTGGGCCTCTCCTCGTATTCGTGATTAAACATATTTCCGATATATTTATTTATCGTTTCGTATACGACGAATCACCGTCGTACGATACGATTTATTCGTGTCGCCTAGCTTACGAATATTCGCGATACGATATACGATTCCGACGCAAGGTCGTATCGTATAATACGTTTCCAACATAAATCCCGAAAAGATATTAAATGAATTTCCGATTCATTTAATCCGGTGATCTGTTACGTGTCATTGGTGTGACCTTGTAGGTTCAGTCAAGAGTAAGTTGTGAGTTCAATATCCATTAGAACTCACTGATCGGAAGCATTGCTCCAGCTAGCTGTTCCGATCACTTGATCTCACTGAATTAATTGTTCGCAATTAATCTTAACCTTGGTATTAGACTTAATGCACCTTGGGTGAAGGACATATTTCCTTCAATCTCCCACTTGTCATTCAGACAAGTGTGCATCCACATTCCTTTGTCTCTTAGTGTTACTTACTGAACATAAGGTAAGATCCAAGTCATCCTTATTAGGTCCAGAAGTGTTTATCGGATTACAGAGTTCAACTGTCAAACTTTTGTAGAAGGTTAAGCCTAACCATTCTGAGCACGGCCATGCATTTTACAGTATCTAACTCTCCGAGAGGCCTTGTTACACAACAACACCATATCCTATCAAAGATAGGAGGACAATCCATTCTTGCAATCTATGAACACTCACTTTGATTCATAGTACGCCCAATAACTGCTTTTATAGCCTCCTTTTACGGTGCGACGTTTAGCTAGTATCAAAGCGAACTAATTCTCAAATGAGCAAACATAATCGCTCATGTTCTGAGGAACGGTTTCTAATCACCATTAATGAGAACTACCTATGACATGACTTTAATCTCTTAAAGTGTTCTCATGGTCAATCCTATACAAGATCCAATAAGTATCTATGCAAAATATTCTGACATCCAGTCACTCTAGTTCAAGAAATAGAACTAAGTAATCTACTTGCAATCTAATCTTCATTAGTCATTGGTCGTCCACCTTTCAATGACCTGGATTAGGGATCTGTGACTTCAATATTCAAGTTCACTTATGGGTGTTTCTTTGTCGAAGAATCCATCTTGACATCCCATTTGAATGATTTGAATCACATGGACTTATCATTTAATTCTAAACCACAATTAAATGAATATGAAATAAATAAATTTCATAAATATGAAATGGTTAAACCAATTTTTTTAAACATAGATCTAACAGATGTTCTAAAACAATACTTAGAAAATCAAAGCCATTCTCCAACATGCTTGATTCCCATGGTTGCTACATGCGCGTTGTGTTTCACTTGTGGCAACGGTTTAGTCAATGGATCTGCGACGTTGTCGTCAGTTCCAACCTTGCAAATCTCGATTTCCTTTCTTTCAACGATCTCTCGAAGTATATGAAATCGCCGCAGTACGTGCTTGGACTTCTAGTGGATCCTAGGCTCCTTTTCCTGGGCAATGGCTCCGCTATTCTTGCAATACAAAGCCACTGGTCCTTTAATGGAGGGGACAACACCAAGTTCTTCGATGAACTTCCGGATCCAAACAACTTCCTTTGCTGCTTCTCAGGCAGCAATGTACTTGGCTTTAGTTGTAGAATCCGCAATAGTGCTTTGCTTAGCACTTTTCCAGCTTACTGCTCCGCCGTTGAGGCAGAACACTAACCCAGACTGTGATCTGAAATCATCTCGGTCGGTTTGAAAGCTTGCGTCCGTATAGCCCTTAAAAATCAACTCATCTGTACCACCATAAACCAGAAACTTATCCTTAGTCCTTTTCAGGTACTTTAGGATGTTCTTGGCAGCAGTCCAATGCGCCTCACCTGGTTCCGACTGGTACCTGCTCGTTGCACTGAGTGCGAACGAAACATCCGGCCTTGTACAAATCATAGCATACATGATAGATCCAATAGCCGAAGCGTATGGAATTCCACTCATCTTTCTACGCTCATCAGATGTTTTGGGACACTGATTCTTGCTTAGATATATGCCATGTGACATGGGTAGATGGCCTCTCTTGGCTTCCATCATATTGAACCTAGCTAGCACTTTGTCAATGTAAGTGCTTTGGCTTAGTCCAATCATCCTCTTAGATCTATCCCTATAGATCTTGGTGCCCAATATGTACTGTGCCTCTCCTAAGTCCTTCATTGAGAAACACTTCCCGAGCCAAGTCTTTACAGACTCCAACATAGGAATGTCGTTTCCAATAAGCAGTATGTCGTCAACATACAAGACTAGGAATGCAATTTTACTCCCACTGACCTTCTTGTATACACAAGATTCGTCCTGATTCTTGATGAAGCCAAACTTATTGACTGCTTCATCAAATCGTTTATTCCAACTCCTTGATGCCTACTTTAGTCTGTAGATGGACTTCTTAAGCTTGCATACCTTTCCTTGGTTCTTTTGATCGACAAAACCCTCCGGCTGTGTCATGAACACAGTCTCTTCAAGAACACCGTTCAAGAAGGCAGTTTTGACATCCATTTGCCATATTTCATAGTCATGAAAAGCGGCAATCGCAAGGATTATCCGAATAGACTTAAGTATCGCGACTGGAGAAAAGGTTTCATCGTAGTCAACGCCGTGAACTTGACTGTAACCTTTTGCTACCAATCTAGCCTTGTATATGTATACAATTCCATCTTTGTCTTTCTTCAACTTGAAGACCCATTTGCATACGATAGGTGTGAACCCATCCAGCAAATCAACCAAATCCCATACTTGATTTTCAGACATGGAGTCTATTTCAGATTGCATGGCCTCTAACCATTTAGTGGAGCTTGGGCTCGTCATAGCTTGCTTGTAAGTCAAAGGTTCATCACTATCCAATAGGAGAACGTCTAAGTTTTCAGTCAAGAGGACGCCTGTCCATCTATCCGGCTGAAAAATAGTTCTATTTGACCTACGAGGGGCAACAACGTTTTGAGGAACTACTCCCACTGGCTCTTCTAAAGAACTTGGAGGTTCATCAACTTGAACTGCTTCTAAAGAGTTCTGAGTTTGTTGTTCGTCTCGAATCTCTTCGAGGTCTATTATTCTCCCACTTGTCAATTTGGAAATATGATTTCTTTCCAAAAAGACACCGTCACGAGCAACGAATACCTTGTTGTCTGACTTGTTGTAGAAATAATACCCCATAGTTTCTTTTGGATACCCAACGAAGAAACATTTGTCAGATTTAGGTTGTAGCTTGTCCGAAATTAATCGCTTGACATATGCTTCGCAACCCCAAATCTTCAGAAAACACAACTTTGGAAGTTTCCCAGTCCATAATTCGTATGGAGTCTTTTCAACAGCTTTTGACGGAGCACGATTCAGTGTGAGTGCTGCAGTTTGCAACGCATGTCCCCAAAACTGTAAAGGAAGTTCCGCCTGACCCATCATTGACCTGACCATATCGAGTAAGGTCCTATTTCTCCGTTCCGACACTCCATTCCATTGAGGTGTCCCCGGAGCAGTCAATTCAGAAAGAATACCGCATTCTTTTAGATGGTCATCAAACTCGTGGCTAAGATATTCACCTCCTCGATCCGATCTTAGAGCTTTGGTTTTCTTGCCATGTTGATTCTCTACTTCATTTTGAAATTCTATGAATTTCTCAAACGATTCAGACTTGTGCTTCATTAAGTAAATATAGCCATATCTACTGAAGTCGTCCGTGAACGTTTTGAAATAGCTGAACTCACCTCTAGCTTTCGTACTCATAGGCCCACATACGTCCGTATGTATTAGCCCTAGTAGTTCGTTTCCTCTTTCTCCCACCTTTGAGAAAGGTTGCTTTGTCATTTTGCCAAGTAAACAAGATTCGCATTGATCAATCTTCTCTAAGTCGAATAATTCTAGAATTCCTTTCCGTTGAAGTAATTCCATGCGCTTTATGTTTATATGGCCTAATCGACAATGCCACAGAAATGTGAGATCCGAATCACCAGTTTTAGCCTTTTTGGTATTTATGTTATAAATGTGTTTTCTCGTATCTAGCACATAAAGACCGTTTTCTTGTTGTGCTGAACCATAAAACATTCCATTCAAAGAAAAAGAACAACTATTGTCTTTAAATTGAAAACTAAAACCTTTAGAATCCAAACTTGAAACGGAAATAATGTTTCTGGTGATACTAGGAACGTAGTAACAGTTTTCTAGTTCCAAAACAAACCCACTAGGCAAAGAAATAAAATAAGATCTTACGGCTAATGCAGCAATCCGTGCTCCATTTCCCACGCGTAGATCCATCTCGCCTTTATCAAGCCTTCTACTTCTCCTTAGTCCCTGTGAATTGGAACATAAGTTTGAGCCACAACCAGTATCTAATACCCAAGAAGTAGAATTAGCAAGATTACAATGTATAACATACATAACTGAAGGAGAAGCAACGTTTCCGTCCTTCTTCTCTTCCTTTAGTTTGGGGCAATCTCGCTTGTAATGACCAATTTCATTACAATTGAAGCATTGCGATGTAGATGGAGAACGATCCTTCTTCATCTTCTTCTTGGATGGCGCCACTTGCCTTCCTGAAGTAGATGGAGATGCACCCTTGCTTTGGATCTTCCCCGGAACCTTTTTCTTGATTTTCTTACTCTTTACTTTTAGCGATGCTTGCTTATCACTTACAAAGTCCAATTCGTACTGATGAAGCAAGTAAATTAGTTCACTAAGAGTATTCTCCCTTTTCTTAGAGAAATAGAGTAGTTTGAATTTCTTATAACCAGGGTGAAGAGAATTCAAAAGTATTCCCGCAGCTGCAGAATCTGGGAATGGATCACCAAGTAACTCAAGCCGGTTGAGAAGCCCAACCATTTTCTTTGTATGAGTTCTGATTGGCGTCCGTTCTGTCATTTTAAGATCAATGACCCTTTCCCTTGCTTTTTGTCTTTCGACGTCAAAGCAACAACCCAGTGGAGCGTTAAGCTTTAGATCCTCAAATGAATTTACCAATTTAAAAACATTTTGGTCGACATGTTGACCACCATGTTGGAATCTACCACGACATATATCCCTAAGATGCCTTAGGAGTGCCCATGGCTCGTATGCAACGAACCTTGCACTCCAATCATTGGGGATAGAGCCAAGAATAAGATCCATCACTAGCGACATCTGGTTCCCTCACGCACAGTGCTTTTCTGGAGTCATATCCTTTGAGTAATAGTTGGGAATGGGATGGTCAACTACATATTCAATGTTGTTCCACCTGAGGACTTGCCGAAGCTTCCTCTCCCAATCAAGAAAATTTGATAGGTTCAATTTTACATCCAGAATTTCAGTTACTTTGAGTTTTGTTTTGATCGCGGCCATTTTGATTACTACAATCGAAAAGAATTTGCAATAAATAACCATTCATACAATTCAATTACTTTGAAAAAAAAGCAAAACATGCAATCATTAAAGCTATTAAAACATTTAATTCATGCAAAAAGCAAAAACATGGTCCAAAATGAATGAAACGATTCCAAGACCCCAAAAGTCCTAAATCCTTAAGCAGCTTTAGCATGTCTTAAGTAGTTTAAGATTTCAGGTAAGCAAAACCTATTGCTAGTAATCTCCAAATTACTCTTGGTTAAAAAATTAATGCCATAATTTATCCCATTGCCACAACTTAATTCCATTGTTGTTAGAGTTGTAACCAAAATCAACGTGCTCCTTTAGGACGCCTTACCACCTAAGTCAACTAAAATAGCACCTTGCTTTAGCGTAAACCTACTATCTTAGATCCCTAGATTTTTGTAAGTGTTGATTTGGAAGGCAATTTTTAAACTCAATATTACTTGGACCTAGTTATTTCTATGTTGGTTCGATTATTTAGTGAAATTAAAACTAATCGATTCATAGGAAACAACCTGTTCATGCAAAGCATACATTCATACATTCACGCATAATATATATATATATAGAAGTGCATAAATAAATGGTGATCTAGTATGGCCCAAAACATCTTGTCTTGAAGCATCCAATATTCATCACCTCCTTGTTAGCTTGGCATCGTCTTGAATCTTCGTTCAAATGCTAACTTAAAGTTCTAAACTTAGAAATACTTGAAAATAATAAATTACATCAAAATTTCCATGGTGAGCAGACCATATTTAAAATTTTACATTCAAAGATAGAACGGTACGCAGACCGTATTTAACTATCCTAAATTGGCCATACTAGTCACTTGGAGTACCTGCATTACATAAAATATATATTCTATGCATTCACCCATTCGTATGCTAAAACGAATGGCCCATGTTAATATGAAAGTATTTACGTGAATTAATTAAAATTCACGTTCACATAAACGCGTCCTAAAAGATTAATCAATTTCCAAATTATTAATCCTTAGACTTTATTCTAATTAAAATTGAATTTAATTAAAATAATGCGACCTACGAAAATAATTAAAAATAATTATTTCATTTTAATTTCATTTAGTGGCTCCCACTCAAATCAATAATTATTCCGGATAATTAATTACGAAATATTAAATTAAAACTCGCGGCCCGGCCCAAGCAAATAAAATATTAAATTAAATATCCTGTTAGCCCAAATTAATGCAAATATACGAAGCCCAACGAATTAAACGATTTTTAACCAAAAGGTCCAATTACTTAGTCGGGCTAGGCTTGCGCCCAGCCCCATGCCTTGCGTGAGGCCTAAGAGCGCACGAGCAAGGCTCGCACACCCAGGCCCCATCGCGCGCGCGCACCGCGTCCCCGCAGCTATGCTGCCCCTGCGTGCGTGTTGTGCGTCGTGTGTGTGCTGGACGTCGCACGGCTCGCGCCTTGCTTCGTCGCAGCCCCGCAAGCATACCCGCCTGCCCCTTCCTCGCCCAGCGCGCACGAGGCACGCAGCGTACCTGCTGCTGCCCGTGTCGCATGCGGCTCGGTCAAGCACAATGGCCCCGCATGGCTCAACGAGCCATACGTCCACCATGCTCATGTTTGTGCCCTTGGTTTGTGATACGGACCAACTTAATTAAAATTAAATTTAATTTCACGAACTTGCATTAATTTTATTTTTCAAAACGTTACGATTTTTATTTTCGAAAAACAACGATTTTTAACGATTCAATAAACTTTAACGACAATCCAATTTCGTAAAATTATTAAATCAAGGGCTAACAATATTCAAACTTTTAAGAACGAATGAATCAACATTTAAAGTTTGAACTTTTAATTAATAAAATCCGAAGCTTTAAATCGTTCATAAACAATTAATTTTCAGATTTTTAATAATTTGGTTTAAGTGCGATTAAAATTAACGAAATCATTCAAAATTTTAATCCAATAATTTTTAAAATTATCCACTGACCCATGAAATTATATCCCCTTTCCCAATTAACCGAATTATTAACCCAAAATTAATTAAAATTCAATTAGGGTTTCAAATTTTATGAATTGGGGAACGGAAACATTAGGGTTTATACTGATCGGAAAAATCTGAAATTTTTACCATAGATCACGCATGTGCCCAGCAACATTGTGTCAACATTTCAAGCAATTCCGAGTAGTTTAGGTTGAACTTTTAATTGAATTACTGTCCGACACTTTTAATTTTTAATGAAAAATTAACAAAAACGCCCAAAAAACGATACTTCGAGGCCTGTTTTCGCAATTCTATTCCCATGAATTGATCTTAGAAAATCGTTTTCCATCAGATTAGGGTTATAAAACTCGAAAAAACGAACATTTTTGATTTCGGACCTGATTATTACGCACTTCATCCAATAATTCGTAAAAATTCCGAAAAATCAAGAAAAATTCCAAATTTTTGGACAGATGCAAAAACAATAATAATCATGCTAATTCATGCTTTGAATACATAAGGCTCATGATACCACTGTAGGGGAATACAGTTAAACATAATAACATGTGCGGAACAATCCCCAAAGCCAGGAAACATGTATAAAGCACAGATTAAGCAAACTTACATTCGAAGCGTGTTTTCCACAATAATATGTCAACGAACACGAACAAAGAACTCCACTTGTCGTTCCTCTACTTGGTTCACCGACACTTTCAGATCCGTCTTGATTATCGTAGCTTAGACAATTGATCAAGATACTTTGCCTTTTGGGATGAACACACTATGGAGGCACAAAGTGAATTAGGGTTCTCTGTTTTCTCCTAGTGTTGTGTGTAATCTGAATTGTGATTGTGCTTAGTTGGAAATTAGGTTGTAAGGTTATTTACATAACCTTACTAACGGACCAAGCCAAGAGGCAAGGCCGGCTAGCAAGCCCGCAAGCCAAAACACACGGACACGCACAGCTAGTGGGCCGTGGGCCGCGCTGCTGCTGTGTTGTGGTCTCGGCCCGCATGCACGCGCACAGCTCCGCGCCACAAGGGCCTCGCTGCTGCTGCGTTGCTTTCCTTGCTCGCCTATGCGCGCGCCCATGGGCCTCGAGTGCTTCGTGCACTTGGCTCGTGGGCCGCTCCTCGTATTCGCGAATAAATATATTTCCGATATATTTATTTATCGTTTTGTATACGACGAGTCACCGTCGTACGATACGATTTATTCGTGTTGCCTAGCTTACGAATATTCGCGATACGATATACGATTCCGACGCAAGGTCGTATCGTATAATACGTTTCCAACTTAAATCCCGAAAAGCTATTAAATGAATTTCCGATTCATTTAATCCGGTGATCTGTTACGTGTCATTGGTGTGACCTTGTAGGTTCAGTCAAGAGTAAGTTGTGAGTTCAATATCCATTAGAACTCACTGATCGGAAGCATTGCTCCAGCTAGCTGTTCCGATCACTTGATCTCACTGAATTAATTGTTCGCAATTAATCTGAACCTTGGTATTAGACTTAATGCACTTTGGGTGAAGGACATATTTCCTTCAGAAGTCGCACCTCAAGACTTTGTTAAGAGTAGCACACCACTACAAAGATCGCTCGCACTTACGAGCACGATCCCAGACACGATCAAGGACATTACAAAATGCGTATCCCCAAGGAACCTCTTTGACCAGAAATGACCGTCAAGCACGAGTGCTTGAGGGCTCGAAAGAAAATATATATTTCAAAAGAGAGTATGCAAACTTAAAACAATATTCCCAGATCACGTTGTATGAAGTCCCGTGTTTGGATAATCTCAAAAAATAAAACCGGATTACGACCTCAAGACAAAGGTCGCCGTTGATACTTATACATAGTCCCCTAATCAAGGACCCAGGTAGTGGCAAAATTGAGCCGTAAAGACTAGCTCAAAACCATGAAAGATGATGACCACAAGACAATGGTCCGTCTAAGCACGTTGTCAACCCACATTCAGGTTGCAACTAAATCCGAGCATCCCTCGAAATTAAATAAATTCTTCAAAAAACAAAACAGATTCGTCCACTTCTATCGGACGGGGCATCCACCCTTAGCGGACAGGTTCGCCCACCTTCAGCGGGCGGGGTGTGCGTCACTAACCGCGCAGGTCCTCAGTTTTCGAAAATGAAATCTTCAAAAACACAAAACAGGCTCGCCATCTTCAGCCGGCGGGGTCTACGTCACAAACCGCGTAGGTCCTTATTTTCAAAAAAACATCAAAACAGATTCGTCCACTTCTATCGGACGGGGCATCCACCCTTAGCGGACAGGCTCGCCCACCTTCAGCGGGCGGGGTCTGCGTCACTAACCGCACAGGTCCTCAGTTTTTGAAAATAAAATCTTCAAAAACACAAAACAGGCTCGCCATCTTCAGCCGGCGGGGTCTACGTCACAAACCGCGTAGGTCCTTATTTTCAAAAAAAACATCAAAACAGATTCGTCCACTTCTATCGGACGGGGCGTCCACCCTCAGCGGACAGGCTCGCCCACCTTCAGCGGGCGGGGTCTGCGTCACTAACCGCGCAGGTCCTTAGTCGCTGCAGCGATAACTTTTTCTGGTTTTCCTTTTCCAAAAATCAAAGGATTGGTTTTCCGTTTTCCCAAAAAAGAAAGCGATGTGCTGGATTTTCCTTCGTTTTACGTCCTATAAAAACAAGGGGGTTTTCTCGTTTAGCTAACCTTAAAAATGAGAATCTTTTAAAACGTTTTACCTAGTGATTGGGCTTGGCCAGGCCTAGTTACACTTTATAGCTTTGATTTCAAAAACATCTTTAGATACTTCCAATGACAAAGTGAGGGAGTTTCTATACTATCGGTTCACAGATTCCAATGACACGTGAGGAATGTGTTAACACTTCAAGTGATGACCCTTAAGTCAAATGTTATCACTCGGGGGCTCGTGAGACCCTCGCAAAACAGGCCACATACACCATGGCTTGTATGACGCACTCCGTCTAGTACTTTGACGATCGTCTCATCTCGAGACTCAGTTAAAGTGGGGGCTAACTGTAGACACCTACTTTTGTCCCCATTCCCGAAAGGGAAGGTTCGATGATGAGAACACCAATATCCACTTGGCAACGCATCTCCTATAAAATAACGAATCTCAATCCCCCTTTTCATTTCAGCCAAAACTGCTATTTATGGAAACCTGCTAAAGATAGTAACTGCCGTAAAAGGTAGTTGTTAAAAGTGGCAAAGTCATAAAAGATAGAAACCTGTCAGAATTAGGTGTTGCACTCCAACATAAATCCTAAAAGAGATAGAATTTGCATTCCTGGTACAATCCGAAAATAAGAGTTACGTATTAATTAAATTCCTAACGAACCTAGAGTTCGTAACGGGCCCAGACGCATTCTGTCATAAGTTAATACGCACTAAAAGACTCGGATAAATCTCAAAAGCTCTGTGTTTTAAAGGGTCCAAATCTGACAAGAACTCGGCCCAGATCACATTTTCAACGCCCAGCCCTGGGCGCTGAAATCTTTGGCGCCCAGCCCTGGGCGCTGTAAATGCGAGGGGCCGTTTTATTTCCGGATTCTTCTTGGATCCGTATCTTAAAATCTATCTTTCCACAACCCTTTTCCTATAAATACAGCCTCAAAACCGACACGAAGGGAGACACACAATTCCATAACCTGAGTATTGACTCTAGCCTTAAGCCTAGCCTCACGCTGCGAAATTGATCCGGCGTTCTGTCGCAATCGACCCAAAAGTCGAACAGAACGCATCCTGCCCCTTGTAGCTGATGAATTAAGCCTAAATACTAGAACATTGCTTGGAAACCCGAGATTCGTTAAATAAAAGGAGAAATAGCAAAGCCAAGTGGTTAGTTTTCTGAGAACTGTAACGCACCTCTCAAGGGTGTGTTGTAATGTGTCCCTCATATGATTTAATCGCTTTCATCACCCTTTTATAAAATTGTCGAACTATTAACTTGATTGGTCTATCACGCCTAATAAGATAATACCTTGGACAATTGAATTATCATGCTAGGTACCTTAAATCAATCTAAATAAGATAATCACGATCGATTTAGTGTTATGTGTTGCATATTGCTAAAATCCATTCAGAATAGTTTAATAGTTTAACGCATGTCCCTTCAATTATTTATACTGAGCTAGTAAGGATAACCTGCCTCTGGAGTTATCGATGAGCACACCTCTCGGTAGTTACAGTCCCCCGAACTCTCAATCTCTGCCCTGCGGGTGTACGTTGAGCGATCCCCACACTAGGGATCACAAGGGAACCTATGGCCGTCGTGGTCGAATATAATTGCACTCCCTTTATGTCACGATAACCGAGTTTTGTCAGTTTTTCTCATTACTAGTCGATTCCTATATTACTGAATGGCGACTCCTATATTACTGAATGGCGACTCCTATATTACTGAATGGCGACTCCTATATTACTAGTCGATTGGGTGTAAACTCACAGGAAATCCAATTACACTTGATCTGACAACGTCACGCCCACGAGGGACGAGGTCACGCATTAGCCTCGTGCTTTTTCGACCCCCTCACACTTAGCCAGTTCTCAAGTACAGTTGGGTCTATCTCCCCTTGGTACAAAGGAGGCTTACTTTAGGCCACCTTCTTAACCATCTCACCAGCTGGATCAACTCCTTGGTTATTCCTATTCTGTGCTAAGTTCTGCACTACTTCAGCTAGTTGCCTGACCGCATCGGCAATTCCTTGGGTAGTCATTGCCCTTCTCCTTAATAAAACAAAAGACTAACTTTAACAACTGAGGTTGGACACTGCCTTACTATCATATTGCACTAGCTAGTCATTCAATTGGGGCACATACACACAAAAATTCGGACCCTAAGTCGGATAGGCGCCTGTTTATGGGCCGCTTTTCCCCTTAGTCCGCATCACAAAGTTCAAGTGGTGAAAGATTGGACCACCTTGCAAGTACAATTTCATTGAAGAAATGCATAAAATTCCTTTCGCGATAATCGCTCAAAGATAGTATAGACTTAGAATTAAGGATATAAGAAGGAATTCTAGATTTTATTACTTCAATGGAAAAATAATACATCCTTTGGATCGTACTTTATTCGGAAAACCACAAAACTGAACTACTAAAACCATAAATAGTAGTGTACTACTTTATTGCTTCACTAAATCTTAGTACTACCTATTACAAAAGATTAAAATGCTACTCTACTATCCAACCACCTCTACAAACTGGTGAAGAGTGCTCATGGTCTTCAAAGTCATCAAAGTCTTCCTCCGGATAAGACTCATACTCCATATCCTCATTGTTTTGCTGTAGCACACTGTTTACTTCATCATTGTTGATTTCATGCTCAATTTCTGTGTCACTGGAGATCTCAATAGTGGGTTCAGGAATGATAGGATTAGGGTTCTCAATCTCAACAACATCATCATCACTATCCTCATCCATCTGAGTCTCTGTATCATGATCTAATCCTGTAAGGTTGATGTTCTCTACCGTCTTACCATCATCAAAGCATTCCTCCGCAAGTTATACAATTGTAGTCATAATCTCCAAATCATATCTCCATCTACCATCTGGAGTACCATACTTGTAGTAATTAGGAATACCATTTTCCATATGCATATCCCGAAATCGGTTCTTAAGCTCTATGTATGGGTTCCTTGAAGGTAAGCAATGAATAACCATTTCTGCCATAACATCTTTCTTTCTTAATTCGGGTAGGTTCTTCACTGTAGCAAAGTAATTGCAGGCAAACTCAATCTTCTTGGCATAAATGTGTGGGGTCTCACAGTCTAGCTTCTCTAGGTTTCCTAGATTTGCGTACTTTGAAATCAACATCTTAACCCTGAAAGTTAACAACTACAAAGTCTTACTAAAGTGTTCCAAAAACAAAGTAAGTTCGTTGAGCCATACAATTTCAATGCACAAGTACATGCTTAATCATGAATCGTGATGCAATTAATCACATAAAGCAAAACAAAACATGATCAAACTTTAATTAAAAGATCACAACATCAAGGCATAATCACATAAACACTTGATTAGAAAGGCATACTTAAACAACACATACTTAGACTAATTATACCCTTCTTATTCTACCCATTCCTCACTTAGAAAAGAAATAAAAAAATTTGAAATTAATTTAAATAAATAACTTCTAATATTCACTAAATTATTAGAAATTAAAATCGAAAATTTAAAATAATTAATCGAATAATTTAATTAATTCATTTATTTTCAAAAATAATTAAAAGAATTAAGTAAATAAATAATTAATTCGGGATTTTCGAAAATTATATTTTTTTTTTTTTGAAAAATCCGGAAATTCCGAAAGAGAGAGAAAAAAATTTCGGAATTTCGAAAATATAATTCGAATTCATTCGAATTTAATAAATTCGAACCATTTAAAATAAAATCAATAAATTTCAAATACTTAAAATAATCGGATTTTTCATGAAATGACCCCGAGGTTTGCGTTAATGCACTAAATACCCTAATGTTTCCAGAATGCACCAAATACCCCCGAGGTTTAAAACAATAACACCAAATGCCCTTAATGAGCATTTTCCGTCCATTCCGTTAACTCTCCGTTAGCCACAGAAAATAATTAGTATTTGACCTTTCAAAATATTGAGTACTCAAAATAGCATTTTGAGTTTAGGAAAACGATTTTTAAAAATCCTAAACTCCGCATTAGTCTCCGATTACCACTTTGTAGTATTGCTTACTACAAAGAAGGTATGAAACTAAGCTCTAGTATACCACTTTGTAGTATAAATTACTACAAAGCAGCCTTAGGCTCTCATACCACTTTGTAACACCCTAATAATTCCTTGCTTTTTATAAAACATTTTCCAACTTAAAACACAGGAATTACCAAGATATTACCGCCACCGTGATAACGGCTAAGGCTATTTACCAGAATTACGCAACGGAATTAACTAACTTTCAAAACATATTAAATAAATAGTTAATGGTTATTAAAACAAGTTGGAACCGTTGAGGCCCAAACTAAAACAAATCGTTTGAAATCCATTAACTGAAAATAGTAGTAGTCGTGACTTTAAATAAAATAAAGAGTTTATAAATTACGGAAGAATAAAACTCTCAACTCGAATCCCATGATAACTTCTCCCGCAAGTTTTCTCTACGAACCTGCTTTATTAAAAATATCTACTCCCCAACAACGCAAATGCAATTGATGGATCATCATAGGGTCATTAAGGCAAATTCCATGACCAGAAGAAATGAAGCACGAAGTCAGCAAAAGCTGAGTACGAACAAGATAGAATAAATTTCTATCTTAACATGCTTCACTCGACAAATTAAATAATCCACATGCAAAAGCCATATAATAAACAAATAAACATGGAGACAAGACTCGACACATGACACGATTCTTGACTCACAGTTTAATAAAAAGTAGCTTCGAACGGGTAAAGTAAAGTATCCTCAAAAGGAAAGAAAAGGGTGATGGGAGCCAACCATACACCGAGATAAGTCGGGCTACTACCGACAGTCGGGCCATACCGACAGGAATTCCAATGCACAACGGCATAAAAGAGAATGAAACAACGTCTTGTATCATTCTAGGAGTACAAGTTTTCCGGCAAGACTCCCCCCATTGTTCATACTCAAGGTATATACGTTCCAAAAGTTTTGAAGCTCTTTCGGGTTACACTTTACGTTAATTAGTATATTATGTTCAAGGCGACTCAAGACTCTATTCAAGACACAACATACAAACAATTAAACAATTAAACAATTCAACAATGACTCTTTAATATTTTACTTCTTTAGGACTTGTGATCAAACAAGACTCAAGTGAAATTACTCCCATTGTTCCTTCTCAAAACACTGTTTGAGATAACCCGACATTGCCTATTAACAAGCGGGGTGTGCCCTTAGCACGAATTGTCCTTAATTCAATTCACATAGACTCCCTAACATATTCCACCCCTTTGGTAGAATATATATTGCTCACTGGCAATATTCGACTGGCTCAATAATTATGCTAGACATCCTGTACTATAGCATAATAATAATAATAACAACTTGCATGCGCACTACTCATACATGCAAACCAACTTGAACAACATGCTTGACATAATTCGACGATTATAAATGTCCATAACATTATAGTTCAATAGAATCTATAAAGCATAATTCAATTCATAACATGCTCGTTCACATAGATTCAACAATAATAATAACATGCTCGTTCTCAACATTAAACATGAATTCATAACAACATAATCATTCCCAATCATCAAACATGAATTCATAGCATATAAGTTCACATGATTCGCATTCAATACACTTCACAAATTCCTCAAGGGATGGGTGGTCACCCTAGTCTTGTACGTACCTGGAATACCTAAGTACGGGGGCCACTGTGCGAATCACGACTCACTAGAAATCAACTCCTATAAAACAAAATAAGAGAACTAAATTATTATCCATGCTTACTAAATTTCCAGCAACTATTTAAGAAACTAAAGCTCTTAGTTTAATTAAAAATCATTCATTAAATAGTAATTTAATAGTCTCAAATAGTCAACTCAAGTCCTAGCATAAAACATTGACTTTTTAGCTTTAAAACCATTAAAAACCAACTTTTTAAAGCTTATAAACAATCTGAAAATTTAGATTGATCCCATAATTTAAATTGTCATTAAATTATGCAAATCAATCACTCAATCAATTTGAAACCAAAACCCTAGCAATAGTTGTAATCCCCCGTAAATTTATAAATTTTATTAATATATTTTAACCTATGGTTATTTATATTTTAATAGAATTTACGAATTTAAATAATAAATACATAATTAACGTATATTTATTTTATTTGATTACATTCTAAATATTTTAACGATTTATGAAATCAAAAATAATTTTAGAATTTTATGTTGAAAAGAATTTGAATTACGAAAACACGTGAATTTAGAAAACAATGCTTTTGGATTCAAACACTAAAGTTGGTAAGCCTAAAATAAATAAGCCCATTTCCCCACCCTTGTTTTGTTTCACGTGAAACTCAACTCCTCCTTGCTTCAATTTCACGTGAAACCAAAAACACCAAAACCCTCAAACTTTGCTTCCCCTTCACGGGAACTCTCAAGCGTTGTTCAGCCGCCACCACCTGCACCCTCGCCGGCAACCACCGTTGTCCCTCACCGCAGCTTCCGACGCATGTAACTCCTCCTTCGTCGGTACTCCTCCATCTCCTCCTCCTTCTTCTATTTCGTTTTTCTTTCTCCTTTATTTTGCTTTATTGTCTTCTCTCATCCTCACTTTGTGGTTCTGTTTCTAGCGACAGCCACCACTACACGCTGCCACCAGCCACCTTCGTCGTTCCTCCATGCGACACCGCCCACCTGCAGCGTCGTTGTTGCACTGCCAGCCATCAATTCTCCCCTTCCTCTTCGTCGCAGGCTACCACCACAGGCGCACACAACATCACCACCGTTGCGCGACCACCTAGAGCCACCAGCCGCGTCGCTCAGCGCCGACGACCACCCACCTGCCGTGCCGCCCTGCCGCCGGCAGCACTCCCTTTATTCCCTCTCTTTTTGGTTAATTTCTTTAACCCTAAAACTATTTAATATTTTGATTTTGTTTATGTAATTTAATTAATGTTTTCATGCTTTAAATTATGGTTTAATTTCGTAAATATAGAAACTAAATTATATGCTTTGCATAATGAAATTTCTAATTTTCAGATTATATATTTTGATTAAAATAAGGTTTTAATTATTAAAGCATGAACTTTTAAGGTTTTAATAGTTTTGAAACCATGGTAGGATGATTATAAGTTATTAAAGTTATTGTTTTTATGATTTCAAACATGTTAATTATGTTTTGGAGTAGTTTGAAATTAGTTTATGTTGCTGAAAATTAAAGTATGATGTTTGCGAAGAGTTTTCAACGAATTTCAATCATTGATTCAATAATTATTATGCTAGGAAATCAAATACTCAAGTTTTGATGTTGGGGAATGTTCTAAATATGTTTAGGATGCTTTATTATGGTTGCGAATGATTAGAAATTGATTAGGAATATTTGTTGGTTGTTTTAGGCAGAGAATTATCTTTAGGCGACTTTTGAAAGTGTTAAAGTGGCATATTAGTTTGTTTACACAAGGTACGTACATACTTGTGTGCTTGGAATGTGTGTTATATGTTGAAACCAAGTTGAAATTTATTGATGAACCTGATTATGTCGGAATTTCATGTTTAATATTGTTGGATGGACATGTTGAACATATGTATTTCATTACAAGGATTATAACATGTTAGTAGATGATTGATGCAAACATGTTTGATTGGGAACACTAGATTATTTTATATACATTGATTCAAATTGATTGTTCATTGTTCCCTTTTAGTTTTTCACTACTTTATGAGGGCCGTGGACCTTGTTTAGTAAGTTGAAACCTTATACCCATATAGAGGGGTTGATCAGTATTAAAGGAAAGGTTGGATTTAATTAGAATGAGTCTTGTTTGATACCTTTGTGATCACTTACTTAATTCCAAGATAAAAACAGTTGTGAATAAATGTGGATTGTATGCCTTATGTGGTTGTTGAGTCATAACAGGGTGTCAATTTGTAAATCATGTAAAGTGAAACTGAGAAGCAATAGTTTTAGACTGTGCACGTCTAAAGTGACGGACAAACAGGAGTTGAGGTTCATGGTGGTAGCCCATGGCCTTTATCTCGGACCGGATTGATCACCGTGTCCTATTTTAATTCAAACGTTCCTCGATATCGCAGGCCACTGAGGTTACAGAGTCGCGCCCGTACCTCGTCTTCCTTAGTGAAGCTTCTAGCTAGAAAACTCGGTCCATTGTCTATTTCAACCAAAATAATATTATTGTTATAAGTCTAGCCTAGTCTAGTCAAGTACGGTCGTCAAATTATCATGTTTTGTCTGCCCTTATTTATGTTCATTAGTATCATATTAGGATTGTTCGTTTAATAGTATCATGTTAGGATTATTTTTGTTTTAGTATGTAGTACTCAGCTTTGCTGATTACGTGCTTTGTTTGTGTGTGTTGATCATGGCTATGCCTTATTGATCCTCTGATGACTCATCTTTGGTGAGCAGTCTCTAAGGATCAATAAGCGTTGCCCATCTACAGGTTTGAAGATGATGCATCATTGGGATCGGGATTAGAGAGATTGTATTTAGATTTGTTTTGCTAAGTGATTTGGTTTGTTGATTTGGACTTGAAATTTGTCGTACTATTCGTATTTCCTTATTTTCGTTAATTGGTTTTTGAACTTAATATGTAATCGATTATTTATAAACCTAAAAGTTAGTTTTATGTTTTCCGCTGCAAAATTCTGAATAAGCAGTTACGTTTTCACACGGGCGATAATGCCTTGATAATTCTCTATGTATTATATTAAAAAGTTATTTTAGAAAAGAGAGAATTGTCGGGGTGTTACAAAGTGGTATCTAGAAGCTTATGGTTTTACTTCAATGATTTTTAGGTGCCTAAACTAGCTATTTTTCTAAAATGAATTTCCTAGAATTGAGCTCCTACTTATTATATCATTCAAAAATGCGTACTTTTTTTTGGGGGGACCAAATTAATTTTATTTTGTTTGAAAGCATATCAATATTTCTTATTTAAGTTCGAAATTAACTTATTTATTTGAAACTTTTCGTTTATTTGAATTAAGTACGTTCTTTTTCTTTTCGAATTTAATTGAATATATTCGAAATATATATATATATATATATATATATATATATATATATATATGTATATATATATATATATATATATATATATATATATATATATATATAAATAATAATAATAATAATAATAATAATAAATAAATAAAATCTTTATTTTATTTATTCGTTCATTATTTATTCGTTTAATAAAATTATTTCTTACTAATCGTCCTTGTTCTGTTCTTTAAATTCTTCAATGTTTGACCTATTATGAGTTATTATGAGAGATGAGTAATATAGGAAAGGGCATATAGAATAGAAACATTATGTCTGCATTAAATAGTTAGTTCAACATGATTGTATTTTCTCTACTTGTTAAATGTCTATGTCTTTCTTATGCTTTATGATTGCTATTGTTCTTACTTATTGTATTATGGGATTGTACGGTAAGCCGAGAGTACTAATTACTCACATAAGGACTATGTTTAACTGTCATAGATCACTAACCATGTCTGGCATAGAAGAAAATAGAATAGGGAGCCACTCAAACCCTATCGTTCTGAGCGATGATGAAAATGTGATGAATCAGGAATCTGACAACGATAGAATTGAGCGAGAGCGCACTTGGCGCGAGACAATGAGAGTAGGTGTGTTTGATAGTGATGATGAGTCAATTCGTGAATATGACCGTGCTATAGGTCAAACGAAAAGGGATATCTACAATGCTTTTATGAGGGTTGAAACTTATTCTGAACATGAAGAAAGCGAGGATGAGGACGAGCCTCAACTTGAAGTTCCGCAGAAATCCGAAAGAGGAATAAAACGAGTCTATTATTATAATGCTGACGATGAGGATGAAACTGAATATGATCTATTTATCTCAGAAAACTACGATGAGTCAAAAGAAAAAAATGACGATGTTTCTCTCTAGATTGTTTATTTATTTAGTTGTGTTTGGGAATAAGGTTGGACTATTCGTCCAATAATAGTTTATGTTTATATCATAGAACTTTTATTTTATTTTGAGGACAAGTGTGTTGTTAATATTTAGGGATTGTTATAAACATTCTTTTGAGGAATAAAAGCTAGATCATTGATTATCCAAAGGATCAAGAGTTTATTTTGGGCACGCAAAGGGAATGTTTTCTTCTTTTATTCTGCCTTATTATTCGTGATGATTGAATTTGTTCCTTGTTTCTCAGTTAAATGTCATGTATGCGAATATCATTCATAAATGATAGTTTATGTATGTGAATTCTGGATGTTGGTGTGATATTACATTGCTAGGATAATGTTAAGAGAAGTTTCGAACCTAAAATAGAATATATTACTCACAGGTCGCGCTCTAGGATGGCCAACAATAATGACCTAGCTGCTGCTATTCGCCTTTTGGCGGAAAAATTGACCCAGGAAAGAACTGAGCGCCCCGATTCTGCAGGGGACATGGTTGAAAGGCTAACGAAAGTTAAGCCCCCATACTTCAAGGGGCAAGCAGACCCGACCTTCCTAGAAAACTGGATTAGGGAGTTTGAAAAACTATTTTGGGCGATAAACTGTCCTGAAAATATGAAAGTAGGCCAAGCTGTCCTTTACCTAAAAGAGGAGGCCGATCTATGGTGGAAAGAGAATGGAACTAGGCTAAGTGTTGTTGAAGGATTTAATTGGGACTCATTTGTTGTTGCGTTGAGGGAAAAGTTTTATCCTCCTTTTATAACAAAACGAAAAGCGTAGGAATTCATAAACCTTGGGATGGGGAGTATGACCATCGCTGAATATTATAGCAAATTTATAGCGCTGTCGAGGTTTGCACCTGAGCTTGTAGCCATAGAAGAGATAAAGGCTCAGAGGGTTGAGCAAGGGTTGACCGATGAAATCCAGTTGGGATTAGGTGGAGAAACCTTTACATCTTTAGATAATGTGTATGAGAGGACCGCTCATATTTATGGTTTGCAGTCCATAAGGAACGAGAAAAATGTTGTTGGGGAGAAAAGAAAAGAGTTTAATGCCCGGGAAAACCAAGGAAATTTCAAGAGGAATATGAATGAGAATAGGAATGGGAATGGAAATGGAAATTTTCGAGGAGGAAACAGTCAGGGGAACAACAATAGGAGTAAATCCGAGAGAGTGTATCACTGCAAGAGGTGCAACAATAACCACCCTGGGAAGGACTGTAAAGGAAAATTGGTGAATTGCCACTATTGTCAAAAAAGGGGGCATAGAGAGTTTGAGTGCTTCACTAAGCACATGAGGGAGCAGAATGGTAGTGAGAATGGTAACCAAGGGAAACCAGGGTTTAACCAATCCGGAAATCGGAGTTCGAAGCCTATAGGGTCGCAGAATAACCTAGGGAACTACAGTAAGTCTGCCAATGAGAACAACAACCAGAATAAGGCTCCGGGCAAACCGTTCATGATGACTAGAAATGAAGCTGAACATTCTGCAGACATAGTTCATGGTACTTTTCTATTAACTCCGTGCTAGTTAAAACATTATTTGATTCGGGAGCAACTTATCCTTTCGTTTTGTCATCTGTTATGAAGAGTCTGAAGTTAGTAGATTTTGAATGATTGATTTACCTGTTATTATGTCTACTAGTGTAACCATAAGGTGTATAATATTATTTAAGAACTTGCCTTTGAAGACAAAAGATTGCGTTTTCCCTTCTGATTTGACAAAAGTTTATTTTTAGGGACCTAGATGTAATTCTAGGGATGGATTGGCTAAGTTTGTACAAGGCTAAGATAGACTGTGAAAAAAATTCAGAAAGTAAGTTTCAGGAACCCTATTAGAAGGTTGACCTCATATAGACGTTTTGAGAAGTCCAATAACCTTTAGTTATTGCTGTAATGCACGTGTGGAAACTGATGAATAAGGAGTGTGAACTATTTTTCTGTAGTGTGTTAGAGGTGAGTAAAGAAGCTGGAGTCAAAATCGAAGATGTTGCCATTGTGAGTGGATTCATTGATGTGTTTCCGAGTGAAATTGCAAGTATGTTACCTGTTGGAGCCTTTGAGTTCACTATACACTTAGTTCCTGGAACGACACCTATAACTAAAGCACCTTATAGAATGACACCTCCTGAAATGAGCAAATTAAGACACAATTGCAAGAGTTGTTTCGTTAAGGGGTATATTAGGCCCAGTGCATCACCGTGGGGAGCTCCTGTGTTTTTTGTTAAGGAGAAAGATAAGAGTATGGAATTATGCATCGATTTTAGGAAGCTAAACACCATCAAGAACAAGTATCCTCTGCCTAGGATAGATGACCTATTTGACCAATTGAATGGCGAGAGTGTGTTCTCGAAGATTGATTTGTGTTCGAAGTATCACCAATTGAGAATACCTTATAAGAGCTTAAGACCTCATTAGTACTCATTATTGTCATTATGGGTTTAGAATAATGTCTTTTGGGTTAACCAATGCACCTGCCATAATTATGGATTTGATGAATAAGATTTTTCCACGAATACCGAATTAAGTTCGTTATTATGTTATTGATGATATCCTGATTTATTCAAGGAATGAGAAAGAGCATGACAAACACTTGATAACTATTTCGGAGACGCTTAGAAAGAATTTAGTTTATGTGAATGAAGTATACAACTCTTAAAGTCATGTGTGTATAAGTGACACCGACGGAAAAGTGAAGGACTAAATTGATTAAAAACTACGTTACGTAAGGGAATAAATTTAAGAGAAGATTTGAGTGGTCCAGGATCGTTAGAAATCATTTGTTGTCTTGAAAAGATGGGAGGAAATATATGAATTGGTGAAAGAGCTAAGAGTTAAGCCCAAAATTTATACATCCATGAAAGACATAAGGAGATTTGGTAAAAAGGAAAAGTTGACCAGAAGGAGTCTTTGTAGATCCTGCTAAGGTTCAAGCGGTGAGTGAGTGACCTATTCCAAGAACGTGTCCGATATCTAAAGTTTTCTAGGCCTAGATGACCATTATAGGAGGTTGTGAAAGACTTTTGGAAGAAAGCAAAACCAATAACCAACCTGTTGAAAAAGGAATCGAAATTCAAGTGAAGTGAGAAAGGTGAGGAAGCTTTCTAGATTTAGCTGTTGTCGCGTCAATTGAAACCTTATAACGCTAATTACCAAACCCATGACCTAGAATTAGCTGTTATGGTGTTATCTACGAATATTTGGAGACATTACCTTTATAGGGCAACATGTAAGATCCTTACCGAGAACAAAAGTCTGAAATTTTGGCAATAAGGTCCAGTTGAATCTTGGGGACAACATTGAAAATGAATATTTCTTTCCACCCTGCAACCGATAGACCGATTGAGATTACTAACGGAATATATGTTGAAAACCTGTGTTATTGACTTTAAGGGTAATTGGTAAAACCACCTAGAGTCGATTGAATTTCTTGCAACAATAGTTACTATGCAAGCTTTAAGATGGCACCTGTTGAGGAATTGTGTGGAAAGAAGTGTAGAAATCCCACTTGCTACGATTTTAGTGGAAATATAGCATTGGGGACATGATTCGATGAGGTAGAAATATCCAAACTTGTTCCCTGAGATGAGTTACGAGGGCGTAACTCGTTTTCTTTAAGAGGGGTAGAATGCGATAGAAATTCGCGCTTTTTACCTATTTTTATAGCAATTTTATGCATTTTATGCTCATTTTTA
Organism: Spinacia oleracea; assembly: GCF_020520425.1. Lineage (NCBI taxonomy): Eukaryota > Viridiplantae > Streptophyta > Magnoliopsida > Caryophyllales > Amaranthaceae > Spinacia > Spinacia oleracea. The sequence goes on from NC_079490.1 coordinate 37,895,837, forward strand.
GCAACTTATACATGTTGGTGCAAAGTAAAAGGTGTTCATGAGTAACACAAGCAACTTTAAGTTGGAAAAAAGTGCACATGAAGGGCACAAGTACTTCTACAGTAAGAATAAGTTGAAAACTTTTGAAAAATGGGTGAATTGTCGTGTCAAGTTTTGGGACGAAACTTCTTTTAAGAGGGGTAGATTGTAATCCCCCGTAAATTTATAAATTTTATTAATATATTTTAACGTATGGTTATTTATATTTTAATAGAATTTACGAATTTAAATAATAAATATATAATTAACGTATATTTATTTTATTTGCTTACATTCTAAAAATTTTAACGATTTATGAAATCAAAAATAATTTTAGAATTTTATGTTGAAAAGAATTTGAATTACGAAAACACGTGAATTTAGAAAACAATGCTTTTGGATTCAAACACTAAAGTTCATTCCTAGTTCTAGCCCAACTTGGTAAGCCCAAAATAAATAAGCCCATTTCCCCACCCTTGTTTTGTTTCATGTGAAACTCCTCCTTGCTTCAATTTCACGTGAAACCAAAAACACCAAAACCCTCAAACTTTGCTTCCCCTTCACGTGAACTCTCAAGCGTTGTTCAGCCGCCACCACCTGCACCCTCGCCGGCGACCACCGTTGTCCCTCACCGCAGCTTCCGACGCCTGTAACTCCTCCGTCGTCGGTACTCCTCCATCTCCTCCTGTTAGGTTATGATACATATGATATTACATAAATCATGCGGAAACAACCATTAACCCAGGAATACATATTATTTACACATAATCATATAGCATAATTTAGATGCATACTCTTTGTTGCGTGCCCTCCCTAGCTGCGCCCGAACCGAGCAAGAACAAGTCTTTAGGACTCCAAGTGTCGTCCCTCCGTAGATAGTCCACAGCACGTCCGGATCCGCCTTAAGATTGACCAACTAGAATCGCCCTTAAGGTACTAGAATTTTCGGCACTTTTGAGCAAGATGTGTGACTGAATTTTTCTCTCAAAAACTCACTTTGAATACTTTTAAAAACTCGTTATAAATTGTGAACCCAGGCCACATATTTATAGGGGTATGGAAAGAGAATTGGAATCCTATTAGGATACGAATTAATTAAACTTAGAATCCTACAAGAACTCTAATTAATTAATTTATCAAATAGAATTAGGAATTTAATCATTAACCGAACTCTGCACGTTTTAGGAATCGTGCATGAGCACAAACTCACACACACACACACGGCAGCCACGATGGGCCGCCCATGCACGTGCGTGCGAGCAGCAGCCCACGCAGCGAGGCCCACGCAGCCGCGGCCTTGGCGCGCGCTGGGCCTGCCTTGCGGTAGGCCTGGGCGCTGCCTTGGCTAGGCTTGTGGCGCGCGTTTGGCTTGCTGGGCGATGGCCTGGCTTCGAGCTGGGCCCTCGTCCGGCAGGCCTCGTCCGATGCTTATTCGTACGATACGCTTCCGATTAAATTTCCGATTCCGGAATTCATTTCCGATACGAACAATATTTAACATTTCCGATTCCGGAATTAATTTCCGTTTCGAACAAATATTTAATATTTCCGTTTCCGGAATTATTTTCCGATTCCGATAATATTTCCGATTCTGACAATATTTCCGTTTCCGGCAATATTTCCGATTCTGGCAATATTTCCATTTCCGATAATATTTTCCGATTCTGACAATATTTCCGTTTCCGGCAATATTTCCGATTCTGGCAATATTTCCATTTCCGATAATATTTTCCGATACGTACCATGTTTCCGTTTCCGGCAACATCTACGACTTGGATAATATTTATATTTCCGATACGATCCATATTTCCGTTTCGGGCAATATCATCGTTTCCGGAGTATTCATTTCTTGCCTGTGACGATCTCAACTCCCACTGAAACCAAGATCCGTCGATTCCGAATATTCATAGATGGAGTATTTAATGCCATTAAATACTTGATCCGTTTACGTACTATTTGTGTGACCCTACGGGTTCAGTCAAGAGTAAGCTGTGGATTAATATCATTAATTCCACTTGAACTGAAGCGGCCTCTAGCTAGGCATTCAGCTCACTTGATCTCACTGAATTATTAACTTGTTAATTAATACTGAACCGCATTTATTAGACTTATCATAGAATGCATACTTGGACCAAGGGCATTATTTCCTTCAGTCTCCCACTTGTCCTTAGGGACAAGTGTGCATTTCCTAATTCCTTTGTCGCTCGATGCTTGCTCTTGAACATAAGGTAAGAGTTGTCATCCTTATTATGTCCAGAGGTGTTCCTCGGTTTCAGAGTTCAACTGATCAAATAAACAGATAATCATAGCCTATGATTCATCCGAGCACGGCCATGCATTTCACAGTTTCTAGCTCTCCGAGTGGCCTTGTACAACTTTTAAGCATCTCATCCCGATTTATGGGAGGACAATCCCAATCTTGCGATCTTGAGATTAGACTTCGTTTGATAGGTGATTACCTGAGCGTTGCCTTTATAGCCTCCTTTTACGGTGCGACGGTTGGTCAACGTCAAAGCAACCAGTTCTCAAACAAGTAATCTCAAATCACTCAGGTATTGAGGATTTAGTGTCTAATAATTTTAATGAAATTTACTTATGACAGATTTTCATCTCTTACAGTAAAGTTTCATAGGTCTTGTCCGATACTAGTCTTCCCAAAGTAAGTATCTATGCAAATGATTATGACATTGCCATGTCCACATAGTTCAAGAAACAGAACTACTGGTCATCTTGCATTCTAATCGTCTAACGTTTTCTATGCGTCCAATTTTATAGAAAACTCCGACTAGGGACCATTTTCAACCTTTGACTTCAAGTTCACTTGATAGACATTTCTTAGTCACAGGACTGGTCCTGACAGTCTATCTTGAATATATCGTCAAATTTGAAGGGACTCATCATTTAATACTAAACCAAGATTAAATGGAATATGAAAATACATTTCATATATGATAAATGTTCAACCCCAATGTTTTATAACCATGGGCCTCAAACCCATCTTCTAAAACAATTCATGGAATTCAAAGCTATGCTTGATTTTCAGTGCTACAACGTGAGTGTTGCTTCTCACTTGTTGCATAGGTTTAGTTATCATGCTTTGCCAATCTTAATATCCTTTTCATCGAATGTTCTTCGAGATATGATGATAAGATCTTTTCGAGTTTGTTTATTATGTGATCTAGTCTTTCTTACTTCAATGGTGGTTTTACTCATTTTGCAATGAAGAACCATCAAGTTAGCAGACGTTTTTCTTGCTTCAAGAGTGGTTCTACGCATTTTTCAATGAAGAACCATCAAGCCAGCAGATAGGTGATCTACCCAAGTTCAGTGAAGAACTTTAAACAACCCTGTTTTATTGCTTCTTAGGCAATAATTACTTTTACTTCAACTGTATAGGTTGCTAGTGATGCTTTGTTTGGATTTACCTATCCAGGCAGTTCATAGATATGTGGAAGATTCTCCAACTATATCTTAGAACATAGAAATTATTATTTTAATTTCCCACGCAACAACTCATGGTCTCCAACCCATGTTGCCATTTTCAAAACACGATGCTCTTTAGCTCGTCCTTGTCAATGGTTAACTCCAAAGGGTCTTGCTTGATCCTTTGCCAGTGTTTATGCGTGCAGCATCAATATTTAGCATATCTTTATTTCCTTGACTCAAGAACTATTCCTATGTACCTTTTCAAGTACCATAAGTGTTCTTGATCTCAATCTAGTTGATCTTTACTTAGATCAATAGAGATTGGTATATGTTCGTCATGCCTAAAGTCATACGATACGTTTTTGGCGATCCTCATATTATATCATACATGATAAATTCTTTTGCAAAATAATTCCCAATTGAATTCTATTCATGTAACTTTAGCTCATCTAGTTTCAGTAGATACTAAATCCAGCTAAATTCTTTGACATATAATATAGGTTAAGAATCTTACTTAGATCCTTGGATGTTTAACTTAGTAAATGCTTATACATAGTTCAAACATTCTTTACTTAGATTTATTCACATGGGTCGAATATCTCCAATGGAGTCATTCGTGTTTGATTTAGTAAATGCCATTACTTAATCTAAAACATTAATATAAGATCTTTGTAAATAGATCTTAATACCCAGTATGTACTAAGTTTCGCCTTGGTCCATCATTGATGAATAATTTCAAATCTAAGTCATTAGCATTTGAATGTTATTTCACAATGGAGAGATATGTGTGTGATACACATAGGACCAATTAAGTTTTATGTACTCCCACTAAACTTCTTATATATCTATAAGAATCATGTACATTTTATGAAACTAAAATACTTATTAGCTTCACTAAAATACAGTTCCAACTCCCAATTGCTTGCTTAAATCTGTACTTAGATTTGGTAAGCTAGCTTTCTTTTCAAACATTTATTTGGATCCACAAATCCTATGACATTCCATGTACATAGTTTCTTCCATCATTTGTTTGAGGAATACGTTTTGTCATCCAATTGTCATATGTACCAATATGCAATCATTGCTTGAATTATAGACTTGAGCATTATGATTATGCATGAGGTTTCAACACAATCCATGCCATGAATTTGCTTGTAACCTTTAACAACTAATCTAGCTTTGTGTGTGAACACAATTTCATGTTTGATGGTTTTTATCCTTAAAACAAACTTGCAACCAGTAGGTGTGAACCTATTCTTGCAAATCAACAAAATTTCAATTTTGTCATCAAAACATTGAGTATGTTTTATGGCCTCTAACCATTTAAAACATTTGAGTCTATATATGGCCTCTAACCATTTTAGGGAATCTGGGTTTTGTCATAGCTTTCTTACAAGTCACAAACTCATTAATCTACATGATAATAGTTTGACTGCAAGTTGTAGGTTTCTTCACTATTTAATAGAAGAATCTCATAGTTTCATTGACCTGATCTCTATGTTTCTTCACTATCTAATAGAAGAATCTCATAGTTTCAGTGACTTGAATTCTATGCCTACTTGGGTATAGAACATCAAACAATAGAATATCAATAGCCACTTGAAAGTCCTTTGAATATTCTGTTCTCCTTGAAGCACTTGTAAAGTCTTCTAAGAGATGTCTATTCTTTAAAGCCACTTCTAAAGTCCTTAAAGAATAAGTTCGGATTTTCTGAAGCACTTCGAAAAGTCTCCGGAATGTCCGTTTATGTTTGTTGTTCGCCTCGAAGACGTTCGAGGTCTATTTTCTCCCACTTGTCATTTCGGAAATGAATCTCCAAAAGGACATTATTTCGAGCAAACAAACATTATGTTCTCAAAAATTCGTGGTAGAAACAATACCCTTGTGTCTCATTTGAATAAATCACAATGAAACATATATCTATATTTGGGCCTTAGTTTGTTGAATAACAAGCACTAAGCTCCCACTGAGTTTAGGAACTCTTTAGATATATTATGAAAAGATATTCTGAAATTACTTTTCAATAGCTTTGACGAATTTGGTTTAGTTTGGTGGTAGTTGAGCATTTTGTTTTAGAAATTATAGGAAAAGTCTTTATGATTCATCATTGATCGAATCAAGTACTAATTGACTTCGATCATTCCAACGTAGATATGCCATATCTTATGGAGCTAGATTGTGAAATTACAACACACAATCATTGATGATCATATTTGGTCACAAGTAATCATCAACATGATCTAACCTAGATCTTTATGATTTCTTGCCAAGTGGATTTTATACTTCTGAATCTTTGAACTAGCCAAACAGATTCAACTTATATCACATTTGAGTAAATAAACCTATATTCACTCAAATCCATGTGAAATAATAAAGTCATAAAACCTTTCTTTAGCTTTGAACTCTATTGTCTAGGCGTTCTAACAATAGTTCATATCCTTTGTTACTTTCAACAAGTAAGACTAGCTTGTCTTAAGTTGATCTAGAAATCAACCAACTTTCAAAAAGTCCATCAAAATAGAGCTTATGAATGTTAACTTGTTGATATGGTCTAAGCAACAATGCCAAAGATTAATGGAACTCAAATCAAGGGGTTGATTTGAACCTAGTAAAGTTTTATTGTTAAAGAGTTGTTTGTTTTAATCAAGCATATTGACTCAACCTGTAATTGACCATTTCATTCAAATAAACATTTTGTTTGTTTCCTGAATGTGAGTCTTTCTGTGTTTGAAACAGAAATTTAGGTATGCTGATTATGGAACAAAATAGCCATTAAGTTCCAGCCTTGAAAGGACTTAAAACAAACTAGATGACCCTACAACTAATGTAGCATTGCCATGCTTCATTTCCCACTTGTAGGTCATTAGTGTATCCTAGCTTCCATTGTTTGAGTTATTACCGAAATAAGAACCTCAAGCGGTATATGATACCAAGGAAGTTTGATTGCTAGGTCACTTCTCTTTAAACATAAACTTATAGGTAGAAACGGAATCGTAAATTCCTTTCATTTGTTCCTCGTTTTCCTATTTCTTGTACCATTTCTTATAGTCTTAAGAATTGATTTCTTTAGTGTTGACTTTTAGACATGTCCAATGTCACTCCAACAAGGTTCTTACCATTTAATTTATGTTGAATATTCTGTTTCAACTAGATGATCTTACCAGAAGCTTCTAAAGTTCTCTAAGTATCGATCTATTCGAATGTCTAGGGACTAGACTCATTCGAGAATTAAATGGACAAAGATATTAGGTTGTTAACCATTGGTAAGGCTGAGCGTTTAAACTCAATGCTTTATGATCTCAAAACTACATTGCATTTTGAATTCACAAGCACCAATTGGTTTGCCATTCGATTTTGATATTCGAAAACAACCATAAAAGTCGATATAAGAAACGTACATTTTAAATTGCTCACTTTCTCTCTTTTCCGTGAATCGTTCTTGGATTCACTACCAATCGAGGAAATTTACTGTTACCTTTCTAAAAGGATTTATTGCAGTGCAAGATATTTAATTATAAACAATAATTAAAACATACATTGAAGCATGCAAAGTCTAAACATTTATCATGAATAATAACTTGAAATTAAAGCAACCATGCAATTCAAACAAGTTATTAGCATTTTATTCGATTTTATTGTTCCGGCAGGTGTGAATAAAATGATTCCAAGACCCTAAAATCATTGAAGAACTAAGCACAGTTTGTCGACTTAATCCTAAAACATCTTAGGTAAGCAAAAGCCTTTTGCTAATAGTCTAGAAACTATTCTTGGTTGATAGGTACGTCTAAGAACTTATTAGGTAAACCTATCGATTTTGCCACGACATAAAAGGACTCCTTACTTATATCGTTGAGTTTCACCAAAACTAACATGTACTCACAATTATTTGTGTACCTTGCCCCTTTAGGACCAATAAGTAACACCTCGCTGAGCGAAAACTATTACTAGATTGATGTAAAGGATATCCAAGCAAGTGTATATTTTGGCATGGCACCTTATAACTCAATTTTTAAGTTTGGAACTTAAGGCTCTTACTATGTTGGTTAGATTTTAAGTGAACTAAAATCCTTAATCATGCAACATAATCAAGCTTTTGATCTCATGCATTTTAAGACATATTTAAAAGCAATAAATAACTTAAAACATGCATAAGATAAATGTGATCTAGTATGGCCCGACTTCATCTTGAAGCTTTAACTTCAAAGTCCGTCTTGAAAATCTCCGTGGGAGGCACCATTTTCTTCAAATAGGATAAGCTATAATTAAAACTAATTACAACTATTTGATGGTACGCAGACCATATTTTAATTAAAAAACAACTTTGGTACTTTAGACCAATTACATTCAAATTAATGGTACGCAGACCATATTTTCTATCCTATTTGGGCCATACTAGTCACTTCATAACCTACAAAACAGTACATATACAATATATATATACCATTCACCCATTCATTATCATGAATGGCCCACATAGCTGGTTAGTAAAACACATTATGCATCACGTAAACATTTGCAGCAATTAATCAAGGGCACCAATAATCTACCAATTATTCAGTCCTTATTAATTCTAATCAAGTTGTTTTAACCTTAAGGATTTGTAGACCTAATCAAGAGTTTATGACTAAAAAGCGCTCCCACTTAAACCAATAAATTCATATGCTTTACTAATTTTAAACATAAAAATGTATTTCTAGTCTAACCGGAAACATACAAATTTAATTAAAATTTAAAGCTCATATAAATTTATAATTGAATCCAAAAAGTTTAATTTAATTTCAGTCGTTATTTAAATTAATTCATGATTTTAATTTTAGTAAAATAATTAGAATAAATAAAATTTATTATAATTACAATATTCAAAATTAAAATCCAAGTAAATAATTTAAATTATTAATTTTAAAATTAATTAAAATTACGTGAACTGAAATTTTCAAATTAAACATTCAAAACGATCTGATCGTAACGCAAACACCCTACGCATTGCACGCCCATGGGCCGCACGCACATAGCCATTGCTGGCCATGTGCGCGCAGCCCATGCGCTCGTCGCATAGCTGCTGCATCTCCATCGCAAGCCATCGCACGCTGTGGTGCTCGCTGCGCGCGCGCCAGCGCTCGTCGCACGCGAGCCATCGCTCGCAGTGCGCGCTCCATTGCTCGCTGTGCGCGCGAGCCATCGCTCGCTGTGCGCGCGACATCGCTCGCTGTGCGCGCGAGCAACGCTGGGCGCAGCGCTCGTGGCACGCGAGCTTGCGCTCGCTGCGCGCGAGGCTGCGCGCTCTTGCGCGAGGCAGTGCGCGTTGTGGCGCAGCTCGCTTGCTGCCCACACGCGACTGCCTTGGCTTGCCTTTCGCCCATGCCCATTTGTTCATAGCTCGTGGCCCACGACACAAGGCAGGGCTGCTGCCTTGTGCTCGTGCACCATGCCTTGCTCATTGCATTGGTACCGCACGGGCGACGAGCTCCCTTGCTCGTCGTCGCATGCCCGCACTATACAACACCCCTTAAGGGTAACACGAAGCGTCTGTTGCTTTGTGCGTGCAAGTTATATGAACGAATCGCATAAAAATTTAAAATTTATATTTAAAATTAATGACAAATTAATAAATAATATTAATTTCATAATTTTAGGGCGAAAAATCGAAAATTTATTATTCAATTGATTTCCGATTTACATGGATTCAAGTCTAGGTCATAAAAATTTAAAATTTAACATAAATTTACAATTTTTATGGTGGTTTTTAATCATAGGTTTCTAATTAAATTTTAATTAATTATGAAAATCAAATTAATTCTAAATTATTCTAATTTTCAACAAATTAATCATAATTACAAATTAGATTGCATAATTAACAAGGCTAGGCATTCAAACTTGTTAAACATATACAGTAGGTCAATCAAAAATTCAAGATTTATCAACAAGAATCGCAAATATTTAATTTAACATCTTAAATTTACGCATTCGAAAAACTAAAACCTTCGAAAAGTCATAGTTAGGCTTCGAATTTGAGAATTCTGGGTTCGGCAGAAAAACACTATTTTTGTCAAAATTTTAGAATGCCTTTTACATGCGAAATTGACACAAAAATCACTCGATTTGGATGAGTAACGAAGAAACTGCCGAAAAACTGCGTACGTATAATTAAATAAACGCAATTTGCAATTAATTAACAATTACGAAAATTAATCACCCCTTTTAATTCTTGCAAATTTGTAATATTTAACCATGTTCATGCAAATTAGATTATGAAAATAATAAGGGGCTCGTGATACCACTGTTAGGTTATGATACATATGATATTACATAAATCATGCGGAAACAACCATTAACCCAGGAATACATATTATTTACACATAATCATATAGCATAATTTAGATGCATACTCTTTGTTGCGTGCCCTCCCTAGCTGCGCCCGAACCGAGCAAGAACAAGTCTTTAGGACTCCAAGTGTCGTCCCTCCGTAGATAGTCCACAGCACGTCCGGATCCGCCTTAAGATTGACCAACTAGAATCGCCCTTAAGGTACTAGAATTTTCGGCACTTTTGAGCAAGATGTGTGACTGAATTTTTCTCTCAAAAACTCACTTTGAATACTTTTAAAAACTCGTTATAAATTGTGAACCCAGGCCACATATTTATAGGGGTATGGAAAGAGAATTGGAATCCTATTAGGATACGAATTAATTAAACTTAGAATCCTACAAGAACTCTAATTAATTAATTTATCAAATAGAATTAGGAATTTAATCATTAACCGAACTCTGCACGTTTTAGGAATCGTGCATGAGCACAAACTCACACACACACACACGGCAGCCACGATGGGCCGCCCATGCACGTGCGTGCGAGCAGCAGCCCACGCAGCGAGGCCCACGCAGCCGCGGCCTTGGCGCGCGCTGGGCCTGCCTTGCGGTAGGCCTGGGCGCTGCCTTGGCTAGGCTTGTGGCGCGCGTTTGGCTTGCTGGGCGATGGCCTGGCTTCGAGCTGGGCCCTCGTCCGGCAGGCCTCGTCCGATGCTTATTCGTACGATACGCTTCCGATTAAATTTCCGATTCCGGAATTCATTTCCGATACGAACAATATTTAACATTTCCGATTCCGGAATTAATTTCCGTTTCGAACAAATATTTAATATTTCCGTTTCCGGAATTATTTTCCGATTCCGATAATATTTCCGATTCTGACAATATTTCCGTTTCCGGCAATATTTCCGATTCTGGCAATATTTCCATTTCCGATAATATTTTCCGATTCTGACAATATTTCCGTTTCCGGCAATATTTCCGATTCTGGCAATATTTCCATTTCCGATAATATTTTCCGATACGTACCATGTTTCCGTTTCCGGCAACATCTACGACTTGGATAATATTTATATTTCCGATACGATCCATATTTCCGTTTCGGGCAATATCATCGTTTCCGGAGTATTCATTTCTTGCCTGTGACGATCTCAACTCCCACTGAAACCAAGATCCGTCGATTCCGAATATTCATAGATGGAGTATTTAATGCCATTAAATACTTGATCCGTTTACGTACTATTTGTGTGACCCTACGGGTTCAGTCAAGAGTAAGCTGTGGATTAATATCATTAATTCCACTTGAACTGAAGCGGCCTCTAGCTAGGCATTCAGCTCACTTGATCTCACTGAATTATTAACTTGTTAATTAATACTGAACCGCATTTATTAGACTTATCATAGAATGCATACTTGGACCAAGGGCATTATTTCCTTCACCTCCTCCTTCTTCTCTTTCGTTTTTCTTTCTCCTTTATTTTGCTTTATTGTCTTCTCTCATCCTCACTTTGTGGTTCTGTTTCTAGCGACAGCCACCACTGCACGCTGCCACCAGCCACCTTCGTCGTTCCTCCACGCGACACTGCCCACCTGCAGCGTCATTACTGCACTGCCAGCCATCAATTCTCCCCTTCCTCTTCGTCGCAGGCTAACACCACAGGCGCACACAACATCACCACCGTTGCGCGACCACCTAGAGCCACCAGCCGCGTCGCCCAGCGCTGACGACCACCCACCTGCCGTGTCGCCCTGCCGCTGGCAGCACTCCCTTTATTCCCTCTCTTTTTGGTTAATTTCTTTAACCCTAAAACTATTTAATATTTTGATTTTGTTTATGTAATTTAATTAATGTTTTCATGCTTTAAATTATGGTTTAATTTCTTAAATATAGAAACTAAATTATATGCTTTGCATAATGAAATTTCTAATTTTCAGATTATATATTTTGATTAAAATAGGGTTTTAATTATTAAAGCATGAACTTTTAAGGTTTTAATAGTTTTGAAACCATGGTAGGATGATTATAAGTTATTAAAGTTATTGTTTTTATGATTTCAAACATGTTAATTATGTTTTGGAGTAGTTTGAAATTAGTTTATGTTGCTGAAAATTAAAGTATGATGTTTGCGAAGAGTTTTCAACGAATTTCAATCATTGATTCAATAATTATTATGCTAGGAAATCAAATACTCAAGTTTTGATGTCGGGGAATGTTCTAAATATGTTTAGGATGTATTTGGAATGCTTTATTATGGTTGTGAATGATTAGAAATTGATTAGGAATATTTGTTGGTTGTTTTAGGCGGAGAATTCTCTTTAGGCGACTTTTGAAAGTGTTAAAGTGGCATATTAGTTTGTTTACACAAGGTACGTACATACTTGTGTGCTTGGAATGTGTGTTATCTGTTGAAACCAAGTTGAAATTTATTGATGAACCTGATTATGTCGGAATTTCATTTTTAATATTGTTGGATGGACATGTTGAACATATGTATTTCATTACAAGGATTATAACATGTTAGTAGATGATTGATGCAAACATGTTTGATTGGGAACACTAGATTATTTTATATATATTGATTCAGATCGATTGTTCATTGTTCCCTTTTAGTTTTTCACTACTTTATGAGGGTCGTGGACCTTGTTTAGTAAGTTGAAACCTTATACCCATATAGAGGGGTTGATCAGTATTAAAGAAAAGGTTGGATTTAATTGGAATGAGTCTTGTTTGATACCTTTGTGATCACTTGCTTAATTCCAAGATAAAAACAGTTGTGAATAAATGTAGATTGTATGCCTTATGTGGTTGTTGAGTCATAACAGGGTGTCAATTTGTAAATCATGTAAAGTGAAACTCAGTAGCAATAGCTTTAGACTGTGCACGTCTAAAGTGACAGACAAACATGAGTTGGGGTTCATGGTGGTAGCCCATGGCCTTTATCTCGGACCGGATTGATCACCGTGTCCTATTTTTATTCAAACGTTCCTCGATATCGCAGGTCACTGAGGTTACGGAGTCGCGCCCGTGCCTCGTCTTCCTTAGTGAAGCTTCTAGCTAGAAAACTCGATCCATCGTCTATTTCAACCAAAATAATATTATTGTTATAAGTCTAGCCTAGTCTAGTCAAGTACGGTCGTCAAATTATCATGTTTTGTCTGCCCTTATTTATGTTCATTAGTATCATGTTAGGATTGTTCGTTTAATAGTATCATGTTAGGATTATTATTGTTTTAGTATGTAGTACTCAGCTTTGTTGATTACGTGCTTTGTTTGTGTGTGTTGATCATGGCTATGCCTTATTGATCCTGTGATGACCCATCTTTGGTGAGAAGTCTCTAAGGATCAATAAGCGTTGCCCATCTACAGGTTTGAAGATGATGCATCATTGGGATCGGGATTAGAGAGCTTGGATTTAGATTTGTTTTGCTAAGTGATTTGGTTTGTTAATTTGGACTTGAAATTTGTCGTACTATTCGTATTTCCTTATTTTCGTTAATTGGTTTTTGAACTTAATATGTAATCGATTATTTATAAATCCAAAATTTAGTTTTATGTTTTCCGCTGCAAAATTCTGAATAAGCCGTTACGTTTTCACACGGGCGATAATGCCTTGATAATTCTCTACGTATTATATTAAAAAGTTATTTTAGAAAAGATAGAATTGTCGGGGTGTTACAATAGTTTAATCCGAAAACATGTTTTGACTTCAAAAATCCATACTTTATAAACACATAAAATCTGAAAATCATAATCTAAATCATCAAAACCAATTTCTTTAATTAAAACACAATACTAACCTAATACGGTGTTCATAACCGTTTTAATTAATCTAAACAATCCAATAATTAAATTAATCACAACAATTAAATTGATTTAAAACTGAAAATTAATATTTTTGAAAACAAAATTTGATCTTTCCAATTGACAACACACACACACACAACAATTACTTGTGTTGTGTGCGTGTGCGTCGCACAAACAACGCAACAACAACCACACGCAACACGCACCGCAAGCAGCAGTGGCGCGCGCGCAAAGGGGCGAGAGGGGCGACGAGCTGGGCACGGCGAGGCACGCAACACGCGCACACAGCGTTGCTGTTGTGTTGCGGCACGTCGAGGGTGATGCACGAGGGCGAGCACGACCACGCAACCTCGCAGGCACGTAGTGCTACGCTGCGGTGCGGGACGGGCGAGGGAGACGGGCGAGAGAGGGCTGGCTTGCGCTGCAAGCAAGGGCGCACGAAGAAGAGGGAGTGCGGGTGGAGTGTGCCGCAAGGAGAGAGGGAGAGGAGAGAGGGATTTCTGAATTTTTTTGGTTGTGAGGGTTTGACGTGAGGTCTTATTTATAGGTTCCTCTCCTTTGTGGGCTAGGTTAGGGTAATTTTGAGTTGGGCTTGCTTTCGGGCTTAGTTCATTAAATTCCTTGCAAGCTTTGTTGGGTTTAATTAAAACAAAACGACCGGGCTTTAAGTTTGTTAAATTCGTTTTTGAAATACGACCCAACAATTCCCGATTAAATAAATTCCTTGAATTTATTTAATAAAAATACGGTTTTCGAAATAATTAATATTTAAATTAATTAAAAATAAACGCGCATTTAATTCTCATTAAATGAAATTAATTTGTAAAAATACAACGAAATGCTTTATAAATATAATAAAAATATATTTATAATAATAGAAAAATACGAGGTATTACAGCTTTTGCAAGCAAATTCAGTGTCATTACTCCCTTAGCTGCTGAACTTTATGCTATTAGGGAGGGTTTGATGATGGTTGTGGATTACGACATTAAGCAATTGGAACTTGAGACAGATGCGCAAACTCTTGTTACATTGCTTAATACTGTGGACCGCACTTATCATCACGAACTCTCCCCGGTTATTAAAGATGTTGTTTTCTTAATGGATCAAATCCCTTCTCTGGAAATTAATCACACTTCCAGGAGCAACAATCAAGTAGCTCATAATCTTGCAGAGTACTCCACAACAATGGCGGTTGGCTACAAGCTCTTCCTTAATCCACCACCATTTGTTGAGAAAGCTTTCCAGGCCGATCTTGAGTGTGTTCAGAAGCAGGAGGGCCAGATAGCTTCAAACATTCAGCCGCAGGGGAGGCAAATCATTGATTTGGAAGCTCCCCCTCCACCCGAGGTTTCTACACAGGATACTATCACCACAAGCATAATGTTTGGAACCATTCCGACTACGGTAACTACTTCGATTTCCAACTTAACAAGGAAGCAGAATCGGGATGTTGGACGGGATGCAAAGGGTGATGAAGCCGATGGATAGGCATCGTTTGGTTACTGTTCTTTTGTGCTTAATGAATGATCGATAGTAACAACGTTAGGTGTAGTTTATTTTGGGAGATGATTGCAACTGGTTCAATGTTATTCATGGGTAGTTTCAAGTGGTTGTATCTCTCTTTTTGGGCAGCAAGTTTTTGGAGCTGCCTTGTTTGTATAAAACTCTAATTATCTAGTTTAATATAATTCCTCGTTTCTGCGTAAAAAAATTCCACCATTTCTATCATAATAAAAAGCGACCACATTGACAAGCGGAATCATTTTGACATTTGAAATTTGCCATTATATTATTTCTATGGATTTTTTTCAATCTAATTTCAATTTCTCGCTACCACAATCTCTTGACATTTTTGAATATTATCTCCCTCACTAAAATTAGCAAACATGCAGCTAGCCTTTTAACACAAATTGGTGGGAAAACTCACCTTATGATTTGGAGTTCAAGGGGTCATATCCATCAACTGTGAAAGGGTTGATAGTGGCTCAAGTAAATATACGCGTAGTTAAACTGACTAACCATGTGATAGGAGCAAACTAATATAAATGAAAATTTGGTCCGAATTTTCTATCCCTCATTTTTGTATGTCATTTTCTCTACTTAGTTGATATTTGTATTTGTTAATAGGAGGTAGTTCTTTTGTACTAGTTAATTGCAATTGTGGAAGAGAATATTTTAATGGAACGAGATTATTAAATCGATCAAGCATATATTCAAGCTTTGAGAAAAGGTTTTATTTTGTTTATTATATCTCTATTAATTAATCAATTAATTAATCAATCATCAATCAATATTTAAAAAGGATAACCATATATGATTACTTGACACGTGTCACCCTACCATATATTATTAGTTGACACGTATCACCTTATATGTTTGTTGACACATGTCACCCTCATATATCTTTCATCCATAAATTTGTTTTTCTTTCCAATTTTTCTTTTTGTTGTTTGTAATACGAAATATTTTACAGTTTCAACACCTATTTCACTTCATCTTCCTCATTAAACATCAATTCACAATTTAATTCATATATTCATTCAACCGCTTCCACTCGGTCACTCCATCTCCCTCTGTAACACTCAAATTAATTCACCATCTAATTTTTTTTTCAACTTTCCCCTCTATATGAATCATCTATTCCTACTAAAACGCAAGCCCTTGATAAAATTAGGATTTTAAAAGACAGCTTAACAACCACTATATAATTGTCCGTTCATTAAACGAACTCAAAAGCTAGTTATTATATAAAAAAAACGCCTGAGACGACAACAAAACAGTAGTTTCTTGTTTACCCTCCTGTTTAAATCGAAAAAACAAAAAATATATTACAAGGTATGATATACTACCCCCGTTTCGCAATAGATGCATCATTTCTTTTTTCACGTATCCCAACATGTTTCTTTGAATATTAATATCTCTAATTGCGTGTAAGTAAAAATTATAAAAAAAATGATATTGGAATCCTCATATTTATACGAATTTAACAAGATCTCATTTGACTATGAATGTTTTTACATAATGTGAAAGAATAATTGTCAAAATTAGTTAATGAATAGTGTCCAAAAGAGAAACGATGCATCTCCGCTTCGAGGAAGTAGAAGGAACTCAATTTTAAAAAAATTACCAAAATTAACAAATACTAAAACCTTGACAACTAATCAATGAAAATTACAAGTAATTAACCAATTAAATATCATTATCTGATTCGACCGGACAATAAGCCGAACCCAATTCGATACCTGACTAACAATAACCTTAACCCGGTTATTACCCAACATAACCTGTTAATGATCCGACATGTGCAGTATATTTTATGCTTGAATATTTTGAGATGACCAAATTAGTTATTGACTCAAAATCCATATTAACTTTATATATGTATTGACTTGACAATAACACGCGATGACTTGATTTGAATAAAACTCAAAATCGAAATAAATAATCATTAATTTTTAAAATATATGAAAATGTGATCAAATGTTTGAACCTTGACCAGACCCGGTAGTTATCGACCATATCTTGTCATGTGCCCAAGAATGGACATGGCCTGAATTTTGATCGACCTGGTCATTATTTGATTCAAACTTGACCTGAACTCGAAATTATCTGCTACAAAATCGTCTTAAACCCGACTAGATAAAACCTGAAATTGAACCCGACTTGAACATGACTCGACCCAGACCCAACCTGTACCTGAAATTAAAAAAAAATATCGACATGACTCGATCAAAAACCAACCCTATCGAACCCGATCCAAACTTGGTTGACAAAGTGACCGGACACTATCCAACCTGATAATGATCCAAGACCCAAGATGATAAGACCCGAACTCAACCCCCGTACCCGATTTGACGACTCTAGATCTACCATTTTAATTACCATGGGTTCATGCCTCCATGGCCCTACACTCCTACCTAAATATGTACGCCTTTGATATCTACCACACCCATTTGCCAACTTAATCGTTGTTGATCAAATAATTGACAACCTCTCAAAAACAACATTAAATAATTGATAAAACGATATTCAACGATATTCACGTTGCAGTAGTCGGCAGGGATGAAAATATTAAATAGATATCTATTTATCCGATTCACCGGCAATTAATAAGTGGATGGATATCTAAATTAAACGGATGAGATGTGGGTGACGGATGAAGTGGGTGACAGATAAAGTCGGATATGGATGACCCTCACTCCATCCGTTTATCATCCATCCATCCGTTTAATATATTTTTCACCAAAATTTTAATAAAAATACTATATATTCGGATCAAAACTCCATCCGATCTGAAACCGACTCATTGTAATCCCTAGTATCTAGCGCCCATCGAGAGAAGAAGAATAGAAACTTATATGGAGTTTTATACAGAGTACTACCTCCATTTTAAAGCGATACTCCAGATATTATTTACACAAACATTAAGACAAAAAAAAGGAGAATGTGTGAAAATATAATAAATTATGTATAAGATAATGTGTAAGAATGTAGGTGGGTATAAGAAAAAAAAAAAGTAAGGAGAATGTGGGTGAAAATTTAAAAATATTGTTGGTAAAAATTAAGATAGATAGGAGACATGAGTTTTTTTTTGTGATTAAAAAAAGGTTGCTGCTCGGGTTCGAAGAGGGCTCTCTCTCTTTCGACGCCATGGCACAAACACGGAAGCAATCTAAGCGCTCCAACAATGGTGGGAACTCGAAAAAGGCTTCACAACATAGTAAGAAGAAAGCTACGGCATCTGGACACAAAGCAGATGCTACAATGGTGATAAATGATTGCACCTCTGAACTTTCGGATTCATACCCAGATGATCAATGTGCGGATTTCAATGAAATTTTGACCCCAAAGTCAGCGCTTCACCATCTACAACAACAATCTCAAGTCAGAAACGACATGAATGCTTGGTTAAATGGCCTTAGCAATGGTAAGGATATTCGAACCCATTTCCAATCAAATTCTAGAATTGGCGGGAATGTGATTAGGAATCTAAATGATGAAATTACTGTTAATGATGATCATCATAACACAATTCTTGAAGATAATCTGGACTATAATACTGAACAACCCAATATTATTCAAATCGAATTTGATGACATTAAAGAAGAAGTGGAATATTGGGAATCAGCTGTTGTATGCTATGTGTTGGGTGCAAATCCTCCACAGAATGTCATGGAAGGTTATGTGAGGAGAATTTGGGGAAAACTGGGGGCGGACAAGGTATCAATGGTAGGGAGAGGCATTTACTTGGTGCGTTTCACTACTATGGAGAATTGCCAAAAAGTTATCAATAGGGGATTTCAATTCTTTGATGGTAAACCTCTGATAATCAAACCTTGGACTCCTGATATGGACATGAACAAAACACCAGTTAAAACCTTGCCTATTTGGATCCAACTGCCTGGTCTAGAGGTTAAACACTAGGGAGAGAAAAGTTTGAACAAGATTGCAGGACAGATTGGGAGGGTGATCAAGGTGGATCAGGCCACTAAGAATAGAGACAAACTTATGTTTGCTAAGATTCTGGTAGAAGTCTGCATTGACCAACAGTTCCCCTCCATGATTCATTTCTTGAATGAGAAGGGCACCAAAGTTGACCAACAAGTCTACTATGACTGGCTACCTATTATGTGTACAGTGTGCAAGGGGATGGGTCATGATCACTCCAAATGCAACAAGAAAAACAGTACTGGGGGAAGGAAGGTGTGGGTTAAGAAAACTGTGCAAAGTAACCCAACCACCAAGGATACAGAAGTAGTCATTGGGCAAGTCCACCCTGTTAACACCGAGAGAAGTGGTCCAGTGGCAAGACAAGTTGATTCAGAAGGTTTTGAGCAAGCTGCTAGATTCAGCAAGAGCAAGGGGCAACAATTGAAGCCAGTTGTTACTGGTAACTCTTTTATGGCCCTTGATTGTGAGGATGAGGAGGATGGAAGTGAGAATGGTCACATTGCAGATGTGAGGCATGTGGGTTCATTGGGCAGGGGGGTGACATCCCTTTCACCCAATAGATAAGATCATGTGTTGGAATGTAAGGGGTCTGAACAGGCATGAGAAACAGAAAGAAGTGAGATACATGATTCAATCTCACAACATTAAGCTGTTCAGTCTCCTTGAAACAAGGGAAAAGGCTTCCAAAATGGGTAGTATATACCTTAACTTGTGTCCTAATTGGTGTTTTACCACAAACCCGAGTTTCCATAATAATGGAAGGATTATCTTAGCTTGGGATCCTGATGCTTTCACAGTGAACATTATTCACATGGGCAGTCAACTCATTCATTGTATGATCACACCTAGAACCTTTGGAGACCAGTTTTTTGCTTCTTTTGTTTATGGTATGAACACTCCTTTGGAGAGAGAGGAGCTTTGGTCCTCTCTTGCAGCTCTCACCAGCAACACTGCTTGGATTATAATGGGTGACTTCAATGCCATTATGAATATGGAGGACAGAGTGGGAGCAGCTGTCAGAACTGCTGACATTATGCCCATGAGACAATGTATGGCAAGATGCAAGCTCACTGAAGTTAAAACCATGGGTAGACACTTTACTTGGACCAATAAGCAAGAAGGGGTTGATAGAGTTTTCTCTAGGATTGACAGAGTTCTAGCCAATGAAGCTTGGGGGGACTTGTTTGATGGTGCTGAAGCTACTTTCCTTCCTGAGGGAACCTTTGACCATTGCCCAATGATCTTGACTACTTTTCTGTCCCAACAATAGAAGAAACCCTTCAGGTTCTACAATATGTGGGTTCTTTCACCAGATTTCCTACCAATAGTTGAAAGAAACTGGAGAAACTATGTGTATGGGTGCCACATGTTCAGAATAGTCACTAAATTAAAATGGATCAAACAGGATCTGAAGCAACTGAACAAAGGTGGATTCAGTTCAGTGGAAGCTGATCAACTAAAACTTTAAAAAGAACTGGCAGAAATTCAAGAGAAAATGCATGCTAACCCTTCTGACCCCCTCCTTGCTTCAGAAGATAAAGAGATAGCTGCCTCTTTCAAGCTTGCTCACAAAAAATATCTTTCTTTCCTGCATCAAACTGCTAAGCTACACTGGCTGGAACATGGAGATGAGAATACCAAAGCTTTTCACCAAAGCATTAAACAGAGAAGGAAACATAATCAGATTCATTCTATCCAGCAAATTGATGGTACTTGGGTCTATTCCCCTAATGAGGTTCAAACAGCCTTCACCGACTTCTATGGTAATCTGTTTTGTTCTAACATGACTAAAAGAGCTCATGTTGACCCCAACATCATGGATAGAGGTCCAAGACTCAGTGAGGAGAAAAAAATGAAGCTAGGCTGTAACTTCACTTTGGAAGATGTCAAAAGAGTTCTGCACTCCATTCTAAATAATAAAGCACCTGGTTTAGATGGCTTTAGTAGCCAGTTTTTCAAAGCTTCCTGGGATGTGCTCAAACATGCTCTGTATGCAGCCATCATGGACTTTTTCAAAACAGCTAAGATCCTAAATGAGGTAAATGTCACTTCTATCACTTTGGTCCAAAAGTGAATGTTCCTGCCTCAGTTGGTGATTTCAGACCCATTGCATGCTGTAGTGTAATTTATAAATGCATTTCCAAGTTGTTGTGTGAAAAACTAGGTTCTGTGCTTCCTGATGTGATCTCCAACACCCAGGGTGCCTTTGTTTCTGGAAGATCCATATTGCATAATGTGATGGTGTGTCAAGATATCATCAAAATGTATAGAAGTAGCCAGAAACAGCCAAATTGCTTCATGAAACTGGATCTTAGGAAGGCTTATGATACTGTTGAATGGGGGTTTATTGCTGAAGTCATGACTGACTTGGGGTTCCCTGATCACTTCATTAAGTTAATCATGACTTGTCTTTAATTTCCACCACTCAGTACTCTCTCTTGTTAAATGGTGTCCCCTCTAAGCTGATTCACCCAAAAAGGGGGCTGAGACAGGGTGACCCCCTTTCCCCCTTTTGTTCACCCTATGCATGGAGTACTTCTCCATGGCAATGGTTGCAGTTGGTGAACACCCTGATTTCATGTTCCACTCCAGATGCAAAAGGATGAGCCTCAACCATCCTTGTTTTGCTGATGATCTCCTCATCTTTTGTAAAGGAGACCATAAGTCTGTTCAACTCATTATGGATGTCCTGAAAACTTTCTCTGACACCACTGGCCTTTCTGTTAATCCCTCTAAATCATCTATGTACTGATGTGGCCTTACTGATGCTGAGATCTATAGCTTCACTCAGTTGACTGGTTTCTCCCTTGGCTCACTTCCTTTCAAATATCTAGGAGTTCTTGTGAGCTCTAGAAAATTGAAAGCTTGTGACTGTGACATTTTGGTTGATAAGTTAACTCTCAGAATCAAAACATGGAGCTCTAGACATCTCTCCTTTGCTGGCAGAGCTCAATTGATTCATTATGTTCTCATGAGCATTAGTGTGTATTGGTCCCAACTTTTCATCTTTCCTACCTCAGTTCTCAAAAGGATTAATGCTATTTGCAGATCCTTTTTCTGGTTTGGCACCCATGATGATAGCAGACCAGGTGCTGTTGCTTGGGGGAATGTGTGCCTTCCTAAATCTCAAGGAGGTCTGGGTTTTAGGAACCTTCTCTTGTGGAATCAAATAGCTGTTGCCAAACAAGCATGGGCTGTGGCACAAAAGCATGATAACCTTTGGGTCAAATGGGTCCATTCATTCTATGTGAAAGATAAAAACTGGACACTCTTCACTGCCCCTGCAGCTGCTAGTTGGGTAGTCAAGTTTGTCTGTCAAGCAAAGCAGTTTTGTTTTGAGCTGCTACATTCAGTTCAGTGGCTCAATGCTCCTAAGTTCTCCATTAGAGAAATGTATCACGTACACTCTCAGGGAACAGGGGGTAAGGTTCCATGGCAACCTTTTGTATGGAACAGGTATACAATTCCTAAGCATAGAATCATTCTATGGCTCATTATTCTAGACAGGTTAAAGACAAAGTCTAGACTCCATCAGTTTGGCATTGGTGATGATAACCTGTGCGCAGTTTGTGGCTCCTCTCCTGAAACTGTCCCTCATCTCTTCTTTGACTGTCATTTCAGTTCAGCATGCAGGGAGATAGTTATGACTTGGTTGGGTTACCACTCCAGCAGAAACTCTGTCTATCCACTTCTAAATTGGGTCCAGAGATATACCAAAGGGAAATTCAAGAAAACTGTGTGCTTTACTGCCATTGCTAGCCTTGTCTACAATGTGTGGAAAGCTAGGAATGAGGCTGTTTGGGCTCTTAAAGTGCCCACAATTAGTGCTGTCATCAATCAGATAAAGTTTGAAGTCAAGCACAGAGTGCAGCAACTGTTGAGTGCAAAAGTCTGTACTAGAGATAAGGATTGGCTGAATTCTTTGTAATTGTTGTAGTTGGGGTCAGTTAGGCTAGTTTTCTCTAGCCCTTAGTTGCTTGGTCTCTCTTGGTTGCTATTTTGGCTCCCAGAAAGTTCCTTAGTTTGTAAAACTGTTTTCTTGTGATTAATATATTGCCTCTCTTGCTTGCCAAAAAAAATAAGATAGGTAAGGTAGTATATAAAATATCAAAAAATAATACAAAGCACAATGTAAAGAACATAAACAAAACTTTAATTTACGGAAGACTTTTCAATTACTTAAAGGCATGCTCTAAAAACAAAGTTTACCCATTTATCCCTAATACTTTCTTACTCTTCCACGTAACTTAATTATATATTTTATGAATTGAGTCTTTTTTTTGCACTGAACTAATTAACCATATACGGCTCTCCTCTCTCTCCTCCAAACTCTAGCCTCCATTGGTAATTTTTGAGGGGCTTCTATAGGTTTAACCGGTGGAAAGCCCCAATTGCTTTGTTTTCTTGTGTTCTTTTCTTTAGTTTTTGTTTTGTAGGTCTAATAATGCGTCCTCCTCCAGACAGGACCGATTCTCCCTTGAAAGACAGGGTTTTTTCTCCTTTCTTTTCGAAAGGTTTTCTGCTTTTGGGTGGGTATCGAGTCGAGTCGAGGGGTGTTGTTTATGTATTTCATGGTGGAAATTGTGTTGTTTCTATGATGTATGCACTTTGAAGATCAAAATCAATCCGGCCTATGAAGCAAATTCAATTTTCAAGATGACTATAAGTTTACAACGAGGTCCTCCATACAACGGAAAGATGCTTTGACATCAAAGTTATTTCATGGCTACACATATACCATGATTCCGGAGCCATTCTTCAGTATTTGCTCATTTAGTTATTTGGAAAAAAGAATTTGTTATTGTATTTTAGATTTGTTCTTGTTCTTGTTTAGGGAAAAATTTGATTGTAGATACCGTATGGCTTTATTTTAATGAAATTTTACCTTACCCGTCAAAAAAAAAAATAATTAACCATGATATAACCATATTCATAACCAAAAAAAAGTAAAAAAAATGATCACCCTTTATTCTACACGGCTACACCCCGTTTAAATAATATACTAGTTTAGGGCCCGGACAATGCCTCGGGTTCTAACATAAATTTTATCTTTTATATTGATTTTTAATTTATTAGTATTTTTTAAGTTGAGATAATATAAGTCCGGTCAAAATAAGTCCAATAGAATAAAATCTAATGTTTTTGGGTGGCAAATTATTTGTTCACTTAACAATTAGGTGGCGTGGCAGAAACATTATTTATTATAAATATATAAGAGTAGTGGATTAATGTGAAAATTATAACCGTTCCTTGATTATTTTATGTTATATAATGGTGTAACAAGTAGTACATTTTAGAGGTTGGCTACATCGCAGTTTACCAGCGGCTTTTTTGCTCATATCCAGGGGCAAAATCATCTTTTTACTTAATTAGTTGAAAAGTCAAACAAAGTACTAAGTATCGGAAATAAATGACAGTATTCAATACAACAATGACAACATTTATACAAACAATGACAGAGTATATGTAACACGTTTATCCAGTCATTTAAGTGGTCCCTTTACTATTTTTGTTTCATTTCATTTTCTTCTTTTTGGATGATTATGACAGAGAGTATATGTAACACATTTATCCAGTCATTTAAGTGGTCCCTTTACTATTTTTGTTTCATTTCGTTTTCTTCAATTTTTGAATGATTATGACAAACTTTAATACAACAATGACAGTATATACACAATAATGACAGTATTTATCTAACCTTTGATATTATATAGCAAGTTCGCAACATTTTTACCATTTATTTAAGGGGTGGGCCATCATTATAATTTATTTTCTTTTCTCTTTTTTTTGTGGGTATGGGGCAGATATATCGCTGGTGAACTGCGATGTATCCTCCCTCTTTTATTTTAGGCACCACAACATAAATTCCGGAATTTTGAGAGAATAGATAGTATTTATAAAAAATAATGTCACCAGTACCAGTGAAGCTCATATCAGAATGCTTCGTCCGACCGGAATCGGAGTCGGAAAAATACCATTACCTAAGTCCTTTAGCATTAAAATTGCTGTGGTTAGGTAACACACAATATGGTATCCTATTCCTTACCTCAACATCGAAATCAAAATTCTTTAACAAACTTAAAGTCTCTCTTTCTCATGCCCTTGTCCATTTCTACCCCTTGGGTGGCCGTCTAGTGAGTAAAAACGACGAAGAAGGTAGTTGCTCTATATTCGTGGATTGCCATTCCGGTCCCGGAGCTAGACTCATCCATGCTTCCGCATTAGACATGAGTGTATCAGACATTGTTAACCCATACAATGATGATTATGATGTCCCTTTGGTGGTGGAATCATTCTTTGATCTCGGTGAAAGACAAGTCAATTACGATGGCCACACGAGGGCTTTGTTGTCGGTTCAGATGACGGAGTTGGCAGATGGGTTGTTTATCGGATGCTGTATTAACCATTGTGTAGGTGATGGTACATCTTTATCTCTTTTCCTTAATATGTTGTCTCATATATTTGTTGCAGGAGTAGACGATGTCACCACTCTACCAAGGTTACCTGTGTTTAAGTCACCTCCGTCGTTATCTGCCGGTTATCCAACCATTAAATTACCATTAATGGAGGCTAATGACTTTATAAGCCAATTCGATGAAAGTCAGTTACTAAGAGATGGGATTTTCCCATTCTCAGTTGCTTCAATGGCAAAGCTCAAGTCAAAGGCGAATACCGAGGCCAATAACACTAGTCCACTAATATCTTCTTTTAAAGCCTTGTGTGGGTTTCTTTGGATATCTATTACTCGTGCTAGAAATTTGTCCTTAGATGAAGAGACTACTTTTGCAATCGCTGTTAACATTAGGTCTCGTTTAGACCCGCCATTGTCTCCGGACTTCTTTGCGAACAGCTTTGTGGGAGCCGCTGTCACCGCCAAGGTGGGTGAGTTGCTCAAAAACGGGTTAGGTTGGGCAGCAATGCTGATCCATGAGGAGGTAGAGAAGGTGGATGATAAAGCTGCACGTCAAGCTTTGGTGTTGCCTCATGGTAAGACTCCAATAATGGAGTCTCCTGGCTTTATATCGTTTGGACCCAATCGGGTGGTAATAGGTGGTTCACCTTGGTTCGGCTTTTATGGAGCTGAATTCGGGCTTGGTAAGCCAGTGGCTGTTCGGACCGGATATACCAACAGAGCTGACGGCAAACTAACCGCTATGCCCGGTCGTCATGGCCCGGGTAGTGTGGATTTGCAAGTAGGGCTTATGCCTCAGTACATGAGTGCTCTCTTATTGGACCAGGAATTCATCAACTACGTTTCTTAAAGTTAATTGCTAAGGACTAAGGAGTATGTAATTAATTTGCATCTATTTTATTGTTCTTGTTGTATTGCAAGTTTTCAAGTTTGTAACCATTCTAATAAAACGTTATTCTCATCCATTTGTTGTTTTGCTTACAAATGAGTCACGAGTGTAATACGAAGTATGGAGTATGTATTATTCTGGTGTGTCGCTATTCGACGTCTTCGTTCGCTAAAAACGCCCGCGTATTTTACTTGAAATGACGGTTGTACCCTTATAAAATTCTAAATAGTAGAAATAATAATAATAATAATAATAATAATAATAATAATTCATAACAGTAATAATATAACAATAACAATAAAAATAATAATGAAGAAATAATAATAATAATAATAATAATAATAAGATTAAGGGGTCGATTAGGGGAATTGGGGAATTGGGGGCGATTAGGGTCGTGCTCAATGGGTGATTAGGGGGGTCCAGGCCGGCGATCCGACAGTGATCGGCGAGGGTTGTTTCCGTGGCCGAGGGCTGCTTTGGTTAATTCAAGTGAGGAACGTAGCAGGGATATTGAGAAGCAGCAACATTCAGGAGCGATATTCGGATTAGCGTGGGTGTTTGTTGCGCCTATTGCCGCTTGAAATTAGTGGCTGGTAGCCATGGTGTGCCGCCAGCAAATGGTGGTAACGACCACGGCTCAGCCGCGCCAGATCTGCGACTGAGCCATGGTCGTTTCCGCCATTTGCTGGCGGCACACCACGGTTACCAACTGCTAAGTTTGAGCGGCAATAATATTCGTTTTTTTAAAAAATGTTAAGGTATGCATCATCAACATCAGAGGCAATCAACAATGCTGTTTAATTTGTTTACTCCGTAAGATTTATGGTGATGAAGATGCTGCTTAATCTTTTGAAATTGATGATGATGATGCTGCTACTTAATTTGTTTATCAATTTTGAACTAGATGATGATGATGATTATTTTGTTTATCAATTTTGCTTCCACTTACTAAATACTGATTATGAGTGGCGAGATATTTTTATTCTTATTAGTATTCTTGTTATTTTTTCATTTTCGTTACCGATTCGTACTATTGTTATTTATTTATTTATTTATTTATTTATTATTATTATTATTATTATTATTATTATTATTATTATTATTATTATTATTGTTGGAGGGGTTAAATATCAAAAGGGCAAAATTATATTTTTCTACACTAAACGCGGGCGTTTTTAGGAAAACACGGACGTCATTTAAAAATCCCCTTATTCTGACCCACTATAATTAAATGTAGAAGACAACAAAACAAAACTTGTGATAGAGAAGAAACCTAGAGATAACTATGTCAGGAACTCAGGATCATGATTCATACGGAGTAGTAATTACTCCGTATTCAAGACAATCAAATCAAACTTAAAAGTTGCAAAAGGTCTTGCGCGCACAAGGTGTACAATAAATTTATTGTACACCAAGATTACTTTTATGCAGTTTTTTGTAACTTTAACCTATTTTTCTGTAACTTTTATATTATAAAATTAAAAATTTGATACATAAACATTTTAAAGGGTTAAATGATTAATTTATACATTATTAGTGATTTTGAAAGAAATAATTTTATTCAAATGAAAAAAATTATCATTAAAAAATAGATAACTTTTACATATATAAATGTAACTTTTAAGCATTTTGAGTCAACTTTTACTCCGGTGTACAATATTTATTGTACACCTATTATAAATAAGAATTTGTGTAAAAGTTGTGATAGAGTACCGCTACTGCTCGCTGTACAACATTAATTGCATCCACTACATTCATTGTCAGTGACGGGTCTAAAAATTTAGAAATGGGGTACGAAATTAGACTCGATAAAAAAAAAAAAATTCGACAATACGGAGAAACATTTTCCCGTTAAAAGTTGAGCTGAAAATTCATTCCACTATTTTTTTAATCTTATATTTATACTCATTCCCCTAACAATGATGTACTAGTAATAATTGAGCTAGATATAACGATAGTACTGGTAATAATTTAATTAACAATTAATCTATACTATATACTCCCTCCGTCCCTTAATACTCGCACCGCTTTCTTTTTCGGGCCGTCCCTTATTACTTGCACCGCTTCTATAAATGGCATACGTGATACGTGGCGCTCTGTTTATGACACGTGACAATTGCACGGGAAATAAAAATAAAACATATACATGATGTATGAACGAAACAAAAATTAGAGTAAATACGATTTAATCATAGTAAAATGTGTAAGATTAACGAACGATGTGTGTTGCAAAGAGCCATACAAACTATAATTTGTTAAGTAATTACTACGTATGATTTGCACAATCGGAACTTTTATCATCACTCATTTTAATTATTTTATTTAAAATATCAGTACAAACTTATAAAACCGTGCAATTGCACGGGTTCTATACTAGTTAATCTATACTATATATTAAATGGCGTCTATAAGAAAGCATACGTGACACGTGGCGCTCTGTTTATGGGTCATTCGCTCCATGTAATCTGCATATACATTAAAAAAAATGTCAAACATGATCAGTACAAACTTATAAAAAATGTCAAACATGGTTAGCGTAAGGTTTGAACCCCTGACCTTGAGTTTAAATAATAGAGCTTTTACCACTAAGCTATTACATGTTTCATGTTATCATTGTAAAAAATATATATATAAGTAAATGTGAATGTTGTTAATGTAGTACCCCGCGGCATCGCCCGGGCCCAAAAACTAGTTTTTTATGAAATTATAAACTACTTTTTTATAGTTACAGCTACATTTATGCTAAAACATACGCGTAATAAAAAAATTTAGTGTAAATATAGTCGCACTGATTTAATAAATTGTAATATGATAATAGGCATGGGGGATTTTAAATATGGTAAAGAGATCAGAACTTCCAAACAACCGATTTGTAAATGGATTTCATACATAAAGTTGGTTTCTTATCCTTGAATTTAAAGACTAGATATTTCAATCTCTTAGATTTAGCCTAACAAATCGGTGGGGGAACCGTTTAGTACTTCCTAGGGGACCTGGTGTCTAAAACATCAGGTCTCTTAATTTCATAGTCTTTTTATTTTTTTGAGAATGGGGTACATCGGGGCCATTGTAGAGCTGTCAAAACAGGTCATTGGATCAGGTCCGAGTCGGATTATCTCGGATCTCGGGTCATGATCAGGTCAGGTCTTGTCAGATCACTTTATCACTCGGGTGCAGGTCGGGTTCGGTCGGGTTCGGTCGGGTTCGGTCGGGTTGATTTTCAGTCTGGTCATGTCGTGTGGTTTATCCATTTCGGGTACAAGTCGGGTTTAGGTCGAGTCATGTTTGGGTCGGGTACAAGTCGGGTTTGGGTCTTATATAGTCGGGTTTGAATCGGGTTTGTAGCAGTTAATGTCGAGCTTGCGGTCAAGTTCAGATCGGGTATTTTTCGGGTCGATTAAAATTTAGGTCAGCTTCACTCTCGAACACAGGTTAAGATCGAGTCAATAACCGACTTGGTCATCTCAAAATATTCATGCGTAAATATTCACACCACATGTCAAGTCATTAACAGGTTATGTGGTAAAAATTGGGTTAAGGTCATTGTCGGGCAGGGTACCGAATCGGGTTCAGATCATTGGTTGGTCGGGTCAGTTCGGTTATCGATCATCTTTCGATCGGGTGTCAGATTCGGGTGATACAAAATCGGGTTAAAATCGGTTATCGGTTTTTTGGGTTGGGTACAGGTAGGTTTTCGGGTTACCTGTTTTACTAAAATTTCGGGTCATGATCGATTACGGATTCGGTCGGTTCAGGCCGAGTCAGTTTTTGACACCTCTGAGCCATTGTAAACACATTTATATTTTACCAAGATCTGGATCCTTTATTAATATTAAATTTCTTTATTACTTAATTTTTTTAGATAAGTTGGGATATAATTTACACAATATAGTTGTACAGAGACTAATAACGATTAGTTTTGGAAAGCTGTAGCAGAAGTAGTGTTTACCTTCTCGCACAAACATATCTTTCAGAGTCAACTAATATGATGACAAGTAAGGCTAATGCTCATGTTTAGCAATTATTCTCCTTACATGTTCTCATGCGTCATATTCAACTAGTTCCCGCTATGTTGGTTGATAACCTAAATCAAAGAGCGTAGCACAAGTAGGCAGGGGAGGTTAGATAGTGCCCGTTCTTCCCGTGTCAGGAAAGTAGCCATCAGTCAGTATCATGGCATATAAAATCTGGACCGAGTGAGGATCAAAGAATGCTTGGACTGATTCGTCCATTTGGAAACCATACATGTCGCCTTCATGGCCAGTGATTTGGACCAACAAATTGTCTATTGAGCAACTTACTTCAAGGGGTTAAGAACGTATTACTAGACCTGTCAAACGGGTCGGTCGGGTCGGGTTGTAAAAAATTATTTTCGGGTTCGGGTTAGATCGGGTCGGTCACTTTCGGGTTCGGGTTTACAAATGCTTGTTCAAGACCCAGAACTTTCGGGTTCGGGTCGACCCAACGGGTTGAGAGATTTTAAAACGCGCATTATATTTTCATTAATTTAGGTGATAAATATACAAAATATGGGCACAAATTAACAAATTTTCCTACATAAGTTTATATTAGTCAAATTCAACCGTAAAATGGCGTATAATTCAAATTAAAATCATATTACACACAATAATAGTAAAAAACAGCGTGTTTATTATGCTTAAATTTTCTCATAATCGCATTTATTACTATAAATACAACGATTTTCAATTGGTCGGGTCCAAAACGGGTTCGGTCGGGTTTTGACCCATTACTTTTCGGGTTGCTCGGGTTCGGATAAAATCGGGTTACGGGTCGCAAAATCTTGTTCAGGACCCAGTATTTTCGGGTCGGGTTCGAGTCGGTTTTCTGGTCGGGTCGATTTTTGACAGGTCTACGTATTACTATAGTCATTCCCCTACGGTTTAGTTCGGTCATTTGGTGCATAGTTGACGCTACGCCTCCTAAGTCATGGGGCCAAGGGCGTCCAAGTAGGAAGTTGAAACTAGGTTTGATGTCAACTACTTGAAATTCTATAGTTCAAGCTATAGGTCTAGTTTGATGGTAAGACGTACTTTTCCGTGCACTAGTCTCCTAGAATTTTCATAGCACGAATTCCTTATGTGGAAGGCCGAATCCTTGTCTTTCAGGTCCAAGAATCGAGCATTTTGTAATGGAAAAAGATTGACAGCAAAACCATTGTCTACCAAACCTAATGGGATGTTCTGGCCTTTACATCCAATTACTAAGTACAATTTCTTGTTGTGGGCACTTCCTTCTTTGGGTAATTTTTTTTCAGAGAAGATTATGGCCATATCACTGGCCCATAGCTTTGCAGAGATCGGAGTGTGCGTCCCCTTGGGAGATATTAGGATCACCCCAACACCACATCCATTCTGATTAGAGGCACCGTCAAATTGCTTTGAGCAAGTGTCATCGTTTGTCATCAAGATTTTCTCCTCTAATAAGTCATAATTTTCCTCTTCGGCCTCGATGGGACAATCTGCCAAGAAATTTGAGACTGCGGAGCCCTTGATGGATTTTTGACGGAGATACTTCAAGTCAAATTCGGCTAGCATAACCAACCATATGGATAGTCGACCATTGAGTGACGGTTTCTCGAATAGGAACTTGAGAGGATCTTCTTTTCATATCACATGCATTGTATGGGAGAGCATGTAATAACGCAGTTTCTTTGTGGCCCAAAACAAGGCAATGTTAAGTCTTTCGAGATGATTGTATCTGATCTCATACTCGAGCATGTAATGATGAAGTCTCTTTGTTGTTGATTCATTGGACCAGCATGGCGCCTAACTGTTGATTTGTTTGTTGTAAGATAGATTAGAAGTGGCATACCCAATAGGATTGTTGGCTTTAACACTTGTTGATTTGAAAGATAGAATTCAATGGTGTCAAATTCCTTTTGATAGTCTTCATCCCATTCTTTTGGCTCGTTTTTGCGGAGCTTGTGAAATACCGATTCACAGACCATTGTGAGCTTTGAAATGAAGGGTTGATGTACTGCAGTTTGCCCAAAAACCCTCAAATTTCCTTTTCATTTGTGGGTGGCGTTATAACAAAGATAGCCTTGATTTTTTGATGGTTCAGCCTCAATGCCTCGAGAGCTAATGACGTACCAGACTAACTTGCCCCAAGTTACTCCGAATGCGCACTTTTGCGGATTGAGCCGCATATTGGATTGTCTGAGTCTGTCGAAGAATTTCTAAATCACTATTGTATGTCCTTGGCGATCTTTTAATTTAACGATCATATCATTGACATACATCTCGATCTCTCTATGAATCATGTCGCTCATGTAGAGCACGAAAAGATCATTTCTGATAGGTAGCCCCCGTGTTCTCCAGTCCGAACAACATAATTTTATAGCAATATGTTCCCCATTAAGTGATGAAAGTTTTTTTCTCCATGTCTACCTCATCTGTGGGAATCTGATTATAGCTAGCCGGCCTGCATACCCGTCCATAAATGCGAGTAAGGCATGATTTGCAGTGTTGTCGACCAGGATGTTGATGTGTAGAAGTGGAAAACCATATTTTAGGACTAGCCCTGTTAAGATCTTTGTAGT
Organism: Spinacia oleracea; assembly: GCF_020520425.1. NCBI lineage: Eukaryota > Viridiplantae > Streptophyta > Magnoliopsida > Caryophyllales > Amaranthaceae > Spinacia > Spinacia oleracea. The sequence continues at coordinate 37,928,708 of NC_079490.1, forward strand.
AAACGCACATTTTCACTTTTCCATCTTTCTTAGGAACCGAAACGACATTGGCAAACCAGTCAGGGTACTTGGCCTCTATGATAAACCCGACCTCCATCTACTTGGAGAGTTGTTCTTTGATCTTGAAGGAAACATCCAGTTTCATTCACTACTACAAAATGCATGTTTTAGAGACGCTTATGGCATAGCGGTAGCCTAGAAAGTCAGTTCCGTGTTTTCTCGACGATGATTGTCGTCCAAATATATGTCGTCCGTTTTCAGCGTCCAGAAATTAGTGATTTGCCACATGCCTTGCACGTGGTCTTAGTTTGCAGGTCGCGTTTTGGTAAAAAAAAAGAAAAGAAAGAAGAACCGCCCTTCTTCTCTCTCTCAATCTCTCTCTCCCTCTCCCTCTCCCTCTCAACCCTAACCCACTACTTCCTCATTTTCTCTGCCTCCATAGTTCTAGATCTACTCCCAAGCTTGAATTATTGTCTCAATTTCAAGATATACGATAAGTTGTGAGCGTTTCTTAAGACTTTGAGGTATTACTTTCTCTCCTAAGTTCTGAATTTCATGGATTTTTAGGTTTTTTTTTTCATGTGGAACTTTTTGTTCTAGATCTTTGAATTGAGGTTCGTCGGCAATGCAACTGTTCGTCTTTTCTCTCATTTCCAGTTCTTCCTAGTTGTTGTTTGGTATGTGATTAATTCTATGTTTTGATTTGGGTACCTTTCAAGTTTGATTTTTAATTGCAATTTTTGTTGATTTCCTTACGGTGGTATCTCTTTTCCGCTGAGAATTGCTTCTCTTCACCCTTGTAGTTGACAACAATCATTGGCTTATCAGCAGGGCCAGGAATCACCTTGAAGGGCCATAACTTCATGTCAGCTTGCACTGACGGATCGCTCACTCTCCTTCAAATCAATCGTTTAGCATCTGAAACCAATATTTTTTTATCAGGTAATCAGTATTCTGCCCTCAGAAAATCTTCAACTTCACCCAACAACTAACAATCCAAAACGTTTTCTATCAACTCTATCAGAAACACTCTAATCACTAAGAGTACTCATTATACCTTTCTCTTCTTTATTTCCAGATTGTATTTCAATCTAAACTGACAAATAATCCATCAAATTTTGGTTTAGTTATTGTTTTCCTCCATTTTCTAGGATTGTTTTAGATTTTGTGTAATTTTGGGTTTGCTTTGATATTTGGGTTAAATTCCTGCATCATTTGTCTTACTAGGTGGAATTTTTGGATTATGAAAGTATGAAATGTGCTAGAACTTATTGTCACTTGTACGAGACATGAGACCATGAGTAATAGATACTTATTTCTCTTCTTTGCGCCATTTTAGGAATTTATTTGTTTCCCTTCATTAATAGTCCATAAATTGATTAAACAATTTGGGTTTTCATGTTGAAAGCTTGCTCTGTTACAAGATATGCAGGGCTAAAATAGTTATCATTATTACACAAATAGGAACAAGAAAGCGTTTAAGCCTCTTACTCTTAGTCTATGTCCTTATGTCGTGTGTGAGTGCTCAAATGTCTGTTTAGATTTTTTTAAGCTCAATCGACTTCTATAGATTTTGAAGGTTCAATAAATTAAAGTATGAATTTTATATCTTACAAGTTTTTTTCCCTGAGAGATGAGATTATGTTTGTTACTATTGTACGTTCCTGTTTGAACTATAAAAAGCTCTCATTCTTACTACAAGTATAGAGAACTAGCAACATAATACCTCAGTTTTCCCTGTCCTTTATGAAGAAAATTTCCTAACTTTGCTTTATGGTCACAAATGTGAGCTTAATTTGCGTGTGAGGTATTATGTCATCTACCTACTAGTATTTCTGTAAGTTTAGATCATGGTTTTAAACATAGAAATTTCATTTATTTTCTCCTCTACTCCTAAGTGGAATATTGGCTTGTCGCTTTACATTCTGTTTTCTCCATGACTTTCAAGGATATATCATCAACTATTTAACTTTTAAGCATGTACTTAGTGCACACCTTTATAAGTTCTTTCTAGAACTCGAACTACTCTTGTATAGTTCTATATATAAACATATTCCATGGTGTATACTGTGCGTCCTCGATATTTTTAATTGATCGGAATTCCAATGGGGTTGTCTGACGGTATCAGAAAGATACCAGAAGCCATTCGAATATCCAAGAAAGCCTCAAGGATAATCGTGGAAAATGTAATCATAGCATTCTCTACAAAGAGTCTAGTTCTAGAATTAGCCCTTGTTCACTACTCTATGCTGTTATCTGATGTTGTAACAGACATCGGGACATGCCTGCTAGTAATATTGAACAACATAGTAGTTCAAAGTGCATATCATCAAATGGGTGTAAGTTTGGAGCAAGTAGTTAGCTTTATAATGTGATTTCACAGATTGATATTGCCACTTTGCGTGGTGTAGGAAGCCCCATCGATTTCGACAATTCATACTACAAAATACTCCTTGAGAATTCGATGTCTTCAGGTCAGTCGGTTCACATCGTTAATGTTTTTTGAGTATTGTGTTATGAGTTGCATATACATGAATAAAGAGAGATTTTTGTCGTAAGGTATCCCATTTAGTCTGACTTTACAGAAGCGGGGAGGAAGAAGTCACTAGTATTGTGTCATGTAATGTAAATTATGAAATCTTAGAGGGAATACGGTCGAGAGAAGCAGATTAAGATGCATATAAGACACATTTTGATAGTTGTTGCTTCTGTGTGCCATGTTATATGGTGGAAACACAACAATCCTATGTGAATGCATCTCAGTATGTTTGTGCTAAATGTAGAAGACCTTGTAGGATAGAAAATATTCCAAGCCCCTCCATGTTATGCGATCAGTTGTTTAGTTAGAGCCCTTAATCCTTTGATTTCTTTAGTTACAAAGTTGTCAGATTCTATGATTTACAGAAGTGAATCTTCTATTCCCTCAAAAGTCGTTGTATGGTTTCATTCTTCGTCGTCATTGTTGTTAGGACTTTGTTCTGACTGTGGTCTTGAACTCTTCCACCAGATATGATGTATAATTCTTTACCTTATATTTTGTTAAGATTTATTTGTTTTTTATATGTACTGATTATATTTTTGTATTTTTTTTGAAGGTGCAAAATGATAAAGGAGCAACCGGAGAATGGAGGGACACCTTAGCTTTAAATTAGCTACTACTGTCATCTATCTAACTGTATCCTAGTTAGATTTTCTAGGCTTTAGGATATAGGACAGGTTTTAGGCTTTAGTCATTTTTGGATAGGTTTTAAGCTTTATTTAATACGGAATAGATACTATTTGTATTTATGATGATGTTGCAGGCTAAATTGGCTAACATTTCTTAATTAGGGATCTCGTTATGTCAACTACATTAAAATTTAAAATGTTAGTAAATTTATTAAATTTTTCAGGTGTTATTGTTTATTTTATGTATGGTATGTTATTACTTAATTTTTGTTCTTTGTTTAAAATGAATAAGCTCCTATATATGTGCACAATTTTTTTTTTAAATCGTACGTGATTATAGGATGATTATAAGATCCTGTATATGCCCACCATTTCTAAGCGTCGACAACCAACATTATTGTCGCTTTTGCGCGTCGAGAAAATTAAATAGTAAAAAGGTGGGCATAGAGGAAAAATAATGATGGTCGACGCAATATCAAAAGGCTGGACACTTAAAAGCGTCGAGAATCTCGACGCCAAACAAAAATGGGGACAGCAGAAGGCGTCATCATTCTCGACGCCAAAAAGCGACGCGAAAATTCTTGACTTTGATTTTCTCGACGCTTTAGCAAAGCGACGAGGGATTAAATAGCGACGCTTTTTGGTATCGTAAAATGGTCTAAAAAGCGTTCTTAACAGGCGGGATTTGTAGTAGTGATTCCACGAAGATTTTTCTTGACTGGATTTGATCCTGGAATGAGGGGAATTGTTTGTTGTCTGATTCTTGGATCGAACCCTGACATATCATGAGAGAACCAGGCGAAGACGTATATGTACTCAATGAGTAGTCTAATTAGATCCGTGTGCTCTTCTTCAGTTATAGTTAAACCTATATGTACTAGCTTTGGAGTATTGTTGTCACAAAAGGTTAACTTTTTCTATCTCCTCAATTATAGGTGTTCTATTTTCATGATCTTTGGGTGCTTTTAAGATTTCAAGTTAGTTTCTTGAGAAGAAAAGTTAGTTGAATTAGGAAGGGGGTTTGAAATTGGAGAGTAGATAGAAATGTATTTGTTATTGAATTCAGAAATCATTACATCTAAAGCTTTAGATTGAGATTTGGCCTCTGCATGCTAAATGACATTGATTCATGACTCTAGCCCTAGACTTTCAAAGTCATTCTCAGGCCCAGATTCAGATTTTTTCTTAGATTTCAATTCGCTCATCATACGCCCTTCGCCCACAGTAATATTGAACATCTTGCCATTTGGCGTAGTAATTTTGAGGGAATTCCTCCATCCATTAACCACCCCTTTGCCAGGAGCAATGAGCTTGGAGGGATCAAAGTCTTCGATTTGAGTAATCATCTGTACCATGGCATCGTCATGGAAACTGGTATTGTTTCTCGGCCAAAAAATAGACCACGTGCTAGAGAGTCGAGACATTCAGGAGCTGCCTCTTTTGACACAGGGGAGTCTTCCTCGAGGAAGTGGCAGTCTTGAAAGATCTCAAATCCTGGATAGATTATGCCTTTAGAAGCATCATAGAACGAATAAGAGAAGTCGAAGTATAAGTCATCTTCTCCTTTTTTCACAAATTGTCCATTGAGAGTGCCCTAATGGGGATGTATTTTGAATTATCATTACATGTTCGACGAGCCTTCAGCTTGGATGCATGATTTTTTTCATTTTTATTACTTTGCTTATACCCCAAACCAAAATAGCTAACTTGCCCGAAGGTTTTGAAAGGTGATTCAGCTGCTTGCTTCTGAGTTGTTCCCAAAAAGTGGCCACATATTAGCATATTATGATTTGCAATTGGATTCATTGTGGGATCATCTTTGATGGCTCCTATCTCAACACTTAATCCTTAGAGATCTTCATCATTGTCATCATTCTCCTGGTCGGCGATCTTGGTCCTGGGTGAGATGCATTCAAGGTAATGACATTTCCTTTAACTTCTAATTAACCCGACCTTCTGATGGAATAAAGATAGAACTGCCTTCGGATCATGAATCCAACTCGTCCAAGAAGGAGGTTGACACTATCTTTGATGTAGAGCACTTGGAAGTTCACTTTGCACTCAATAGAACCAGTTCGCAAAAACAAAGTGAGGGTCCCCATTGCCTGGCGATGAGTATTGTCATATGATGGGACTCCTTGAGATGAACTAGAGAAGAACTTTGTGTGAATCCCAGTGTAACACCCTAATAATTCCTTGCTTTTTATAAAACATTTTTTGACTTAAAACACAGGAATTACCAAGATATTACCGCCACCGTGATAACGGCTAAGGCTATTTACCAGAATTACGCAGCGGAAATAACTAACTTTCAAAACACATTAAATAAATAGTTAATGGTCATTAAAACAAGTTGGAACCGTTGAGGCCCAAACTAAAACAAACCGTTTGAAATCCATTAACTGAAAATAGTAGTATTAGTCGTATTAGTCATGACTATAAATAGAAATAGAGTTTATAAATTACGGAAGCATAAAACTCTCAACTCGAATCCCATGATAACTTCTCCCGCAAGTTATCTCTACAAACCTGCTTTATTGAAAATCTACTCCCCAACAACGCAAATGCAATTGATGGATCATCATAAGGTCATTAAGGCGAAGGCCATGACCAGAAGACATGAAGCACGAAGTCAGCAAAAGCTGAGTACAAACAAGCTAGAATAACATTATATCCTAACATGCTTCACTCGACAATTAAATAATCCACATGCAAAAGCCATAAAATAAACGAGTAAACATGGAGACAAGACTCGACACGAGACACGACTCTTGACTCACAGATTAATAAAAAGTAGCTTCGAACGGGTAAAGTAAAGTATCCTCAAAAGGAAAGAAAGGGTGATGGGAGCCAACCATACACCAAAATAAGTCGGGCTACTACCGACAGCCGGGCCATACCGACAGGAATTCCAATGCACAACGGCATAAAAGAGAATGAAACAACGTCTTGTATCATTCTAGGAGTACAAGTTTTCCGGCACGACTCCCCCCATTGTTCATACTCAAGGTATATACGTTCCAAGAGTTTTGAAGCTCTTTGGGTTACACTTTACGTTAATTAGTATATTATGTTCAAGGCGACACAAGACACAACATACAAACAATTGAGCAATTAAACAATTCAACAATGACACTTCATTTTTTAATTCTTTAGGACTTGTGATCAAACAAGACTCAAGTGAAATTACTCCCATTGTTCCTTCTCAAAAACACTGTTTGAGATAACCCGACATTGCCTATTAACAAGCGGGGTGTGCCCTTAGCACGAATTCTCCTTAATTCAATTCACATAGACTCTCTAACATATTCTACCCCTTTGGTAGAATATATATTGCTCACTGGGAACATTCGACTGGCTCGATAATTATGCTAGACATCCTGTACTATAGCATAATAATAATAACAACTTGCATGCGCAATACTCATACATGCAAACCAACTTGAACAACATGCTTGACATAATTCAACGATTATAAAAGTCCATAACATGATAGTTCAATAGAATCTATAAGGCATAATTCAATTCATAACATGCTCGTTCATATAGATTCAATAATAATAATAACATGCTCGTTCTCAACATTAAACATGAATTCATAACAACATAAACATTCCCAATCATCAAGCATGAATTCATAGCATATAAGTTCACATGATTCGCATTCAATACATTTCACAAAGTCCTCAAGGGATGGGTGGTCACCCTAGTCTTGTACGTACCTGGAATACCTAAGTACGGGGGCCGCTGTGCGAATCACGACTCACTAGAAATCAACTCCTATAAAACAAAATAAGAGAACTAAATTATTATCCATGTTTACTAAATTTCCAGCAACTGTTTAAGAAACTAAAACCCTTAGTTTAATACAAATTCATTCATTAATTGGTAATTTAATAGTCTCAAATAGTCAACTCAAGTCCTAGCATAAAAACATTGACTTTTTCGCTTTAAAACCCTTAAAAACCAACTTTTTAAAGCTTGTAACCAATCTGAAAATTTAGGTTGATTCCCATAATTTAAATTGTCATTAAATTATGTGAATCAATCGCTCAATCGATTTGAAACCGAAACCCTAACAATGGTTTAATCCGAAAACATGTTTTGACTTCAAAAATCAACACTTTATAAACTTATTAAATCTGAAAATCATAATTAAAATCATCAAAACCAATCTCTTTAATTAAAACACAATACTAACCCAATACGGTGTTCATAACCGTTTTAATTAATCCAAAAAATCCAATAATTAAATTTAATCACAATACTTAAATCAATTTAAAACAGAAAATTAGTATTTTTGAAAACAAAATTTGATCTTTCCAATTGGCAACACACACACACACAACAATTATTCGTGTTGTGTGCGTGTGCGTCGCACGAACAACGCAACAACAACACACGCAACACGCACCGCAAGCAGCAGTGGCGCGCGCAAGGGCAGGCGAGGGGCGACGAGGGCGCTGAGCACAACAACGCACACACACGCGGCACAGCGTGCGCGCAAGGGCAGGCGAGAGGTGCTGGGCACAGGCGGGACACAACGCACGCACGCACAACACTGCTGTTGTGCTGCGATGCGAAGCGGGACGAGGGCGAGCAAGGGACGAGCACGCGAGTGCGCACAACAAGCAGCAGCAGCAGCGGCCTCGTGCACGAGTGCTGGGCGCTGCGGGGCTACGACGCGACGAGAGGGAGAGAGAGGGGTGCACGTGAGGCGCGGCTGGACACGAGCACAAGGGCACGGCTCGTGCCTTGTGGCTTAAGAAAGGGCTGGACGAAGAGGAGAGGTAAGAGAGGAGAGCAAAATTTAGAATTTTTAAGTTAGGGGATCTCATGAAGGGGAGGGGTATTTATAGGTTCTCATCCCTTCATGGGTTAGGTATTAGGGTTTAAGGTTGGGCTTGCTTTTTGGGCTTAGTTGAATTTAATCCTTGCAAGCTTTTGTTGGGTTTGATTATGGCAAACGACTGGGCCTTAATTAAATTAAATTCGTTTTTGAAATACGGCCCAACAATTCCCGATTAAATAAATTCATTGAATTTATTTAATAAAAATACGGTTTTCGAAATAATTAATATTTAGTTAATTAAAAATAAAAAGCGCATTTAATTCTCATTAAATGAAATTAATTTATAATAAAAATACAACGAAATGCTTTATAAATATAATAAAATATATTTATAAATATAGAAAAATACGAGGTATTACAGTCTACCCTCAAAAGAAGTTTCGTCCCGAAACTTGGGCACGGAAATCACAATTTTAAAACTAACTTGAGACTAATTTGAGACTTTAGTGCGTTTTATTTGCAAAAAGTTTTAGTTGTTGTACTCTTTAAGTAATTCAACATGACAATAAACAGTGAAACTTCACTGGAAACAACGATTCAAGCATATCCTTAAGGGTAAATTGGGTAAATAAGGTAAAAAGCGCGAAATTCTACCGCACTCTACCCCCCTTAAAGAAAACGAGTTACGGCCCCGTAACTCAACTAACCTCGGGAAAAAGTTCGGGATATTTCTTTCTCATTTCCTCATCCGCTTCCCATGTAGCTTCCTCAGACTCTTGGTTAGACCACAACACTTTTACGATCTTAACATCCTTAGTTCGAGTGCTACGCACTTTGCTATCAAGTATCTTGACAGGTCTTTCCTCGAAGGTCAAACTTTGGTCTAACTCTATGGTCTCCGGTTGCAGTACATGAGACTTATCCGGGACATACTTCCTCAATTGGGACACATGAAGCACATTATGCACTCTATGCAAATCCATGGGCAAGGCTAGTCTATACGCTACCTTCCCTATCCGTTCTAAGATCTCATATGGGCCTATATATTTTGGGCTAAGCTTTCCCTTCTTCCCAAATCTCATCACTCCTTTCATTGGTGAAACCTTTAACAACACTTTTTCACCTACTTGGAACTCTTCATCCCTACGCTTTAAATCTGCGTAGCTCTTTTGGCGATCTTGCGCGGCTTGGATTTTGGATTGAATAGTCCTAACCTGATTCATAGTGTCCTCTATCAATTGGGGACCTAGTACAACGGTTTCACTAATGTCATTCCAACATAGTGGACTTCTACATTTTCGTCCATACAGGGCTTCGAATGGTGCCATTCCAATACTGGCATGATAGCTATTGTTGTATGAAAACTCAATTAAATCTAGGCTATCTTCCCATCCTCCTTGGAAATCAATTACACAAGCTCTTAGCATATCTTCTAGTGTTTGAATAGTCCTTTCGGTTTGTCCATCCGTGGCTGGGTGGAATGCTGTACTCATTTTCAATGTGGTACCAAAGTTCTTCTGCACACTTTTCCAGAAATTCGAAAGGAACCTAGAATCTCTATCTGATACGATATCCTTAGGAACTCCATGTAATCTCACTACATGTTTGATGTAAGCTTTGGCAAGTTGTTCCATTTTCCAAGTTTCTTTCATTGGTATGAACACTGCTGACTTAGTCAACCTATCGACCACTACCCAAATGGTGTCATTTCCACTTTTCGACTTGGGTAAACAAGTGACAAAGTCCATTGAGATACAGTCCCACTTCTAACTCGGAATTTCTAAAGGCTGGACCTTTCCTTGAGGTCTCCTAAGCTCAATTTTAACCTTCTGACAAGTCAAACACCTTGCCACGAATTCAGCCACTTCGTTCTTCATCCTTGGCCACCAATAGACCTTTTTCAGATCCTTATACAGCTTGTCACCTCCCGGGTGAATAGAATATGGCGTATTGTGACCTTCTCTCATCAACTTCTCCTTTAGTTCATCACACTTTTGAGGTACGCACCATCGTCCTTTATACCTCAAACTTCCATCCTCGTGGATCTTAAAATCAACCTCCTTCACTTGCGAAATCTTCTCCTTGATCCGCTCTAGGTTAACATCACCAGCCTGATTCTCCCTGATTTCATCAAATATTGACGACTGGATGGTTAAGGCATTCATCATACCTTCAAGGCATTCTCCACTCACTATTTCTAAATTCAATCGCTGCATGTCCTTACACAGCTCGTTAGAACCTACTAACGTATTCACACTATGACTTGATTTCCTACTCAAGGCATCTGCAACTACATTGGCTTTTCCCTCATGGTACTGAATATCCAGATCATAGTCCTTGATCAATTCCAACCACCTTCGTTGGTGCATATTTAAGTCTTTCTGTGTGAAAATGTACTTCAAACTCTCATGATCCGTAAATATCCTACATTTCAAACCATACAGATAGTGTCTCCATATCTTCAATGCAAACACTATGGCGGCTAACTCTAAATCATGGGTAGAGTAATTGGATTCATATGGCTTCAACTGCCTCGATGCATACACAATCACTTTCCCGTTCTGCATCAACTACCCTAAACCATTCTTAGAGGCATCACTATACACATCATAAGTACCGCTCTCATCTGGAAAGTTAACACTGACGCGGTTGTCAATCGCGTCTTTAAGGCTTGGAACGCTTCCTCACACTGGTCATTCCATTCAAATTTCTCTTCTTTCTTCATCAAGGTTGTCATTGGTTTGGCGATTCTAGAAAAGTCTTGCACAAAGCGTCTATAATAACCCGCTAAACCAAGAAAACTTCGAATATCGGTGACACTCTTAGGTGTAGGCCACTCACTGACAGCTTTTATCTTTGCAGGGTCCACTGCAACTCCTTTCTTAGATACAAAATGTCCTAAGAACGCAACTCTTTCTAGCCAGAATTCACACTTCGAGAATTTGGCATACAACTGATTGTCTCTAACGGTACTCAACACTGACCTTAAGTGTTCCTCATGATCCTCCTCATTCTTAGAGTAGACCAGAATATCATCTATGAAAACCACTACAAACTTGTCCAAGAATGCATGGAATACTCGGTTCATTAAGTCCATAAAGATTGCAGGTGCATTGGTTAACCCAAAAGGCATAACACTGAACTCATAATGACCGTATCTAGTCCTAAATGCAGTCTTTGGTATATCGTGATCTGCGATTCTCAATTGATGATAACCTGACCTCAAGTCAATCTTCGAAAACATTTCTGCTCCTTTCAACTGGTCAAATAGATCATCTATCCTAGGAAAAGGATACTTATTCTTGATTGTGACCTTATTGAGTTCCCTGTAGTCTATACAGAGTCTCATGCTACCGTCCTTCTTCTTCACAAACAAGACTGGCGCTCCCCAAGGCGATGCACTTGGTCTAATATAACCTTTCTCTAGCAATTCCTCAAGTTGACCTTTCAACTCACTCATTTCTGCTGGAGCCATTCGGTATGGGGCTTTCGAGATAGGTGCAGTTCCGGGTGCTAAATCTATGGTAAAATCGATTGGTCGACTGGGCGGCATTCCCGGGATCTCCTCCGGAAACACGTCCAAGAATTCACTCACCACTGAAATATCCCCTGGTTGCTCTTTCATTACATGGTCTACGTCTCTCACATTGCATAAGAAGACAGGGTTCCCTTTGTGTATTAATTTCACGAGCTCCATTGCCGTGACGATTCCTACACTCCCAGGCTTCCCAAAACGGCGATACGATACCACCTTTCCTAGACTAGACTTCAAGTGAATCTTCTGCTTCTCACAGTCAATCTTAGCTTTAAACATGGCCAACCAGTCCATTCCCAAAATCACATCTAAATCTCCTAACTCAAACTCAATTAGGCTAGACAAGAATATGCTCTAGGCTATGGTTAAAGGTACATTCCTATGGATCTTAGTGCATTTCACGATCTCACCTGTTGGTATCACTATGGGTACTTCTATTTCTTCGGCTTCCTTCAGTTCTAACTTCTCTAAGATACCCTTTGATATAAACGAGTAAGGCGCACCAGAATCAAATAGTACTTTAACTAAAACGGAGTTAATAGAAAAAGTACCAGCTATGACGTCAGACGAGTTTTCGGCTTCCTGCCTAGTGATCACATTCAGCTTCCCTTGGGCAACTCCCTTGTTATAGCCACTTCCATTGGCATTTCCATTGGCATTTTGGTTCCCATTTGGTTGATAGTTCCCTCCGGGCTTTCCATTACCCTGGCCACTATTGCCATTGTTTCCACTCTGGTTACCCCTTTGGTTTCCACCATTATTTCCTCCATTCCGGTTTTGGTTATTCCGGTTGTTGTTCTGGCGGTTGCCTTGGTTACCTTGGTTGGGTTTCCCATTCTTGGCCCAACACTCAAATTATCTATGGCCTAGCTTCTCACAAAACCTATAGAAAACTTGGTTTCCATTACAGTCTCGACCTGGGTGATTAGTATGGCAACGTCTACACTCATAGACTCTCGTTCCATTCCCTGCAGACTGATTCTTATCTCCGTTGTTATTGTGGAAGTTGTTCCTATTTCCACCATGGTTTCCCTTGAACTGGAAATGGTTGTTTCCCTTGTTTTTCTTAAAATTCCCCTGATTTTGCTGACCACCACCTTGGTTTTGGTTACCAACATCCATCCTCTTTTCACCAATCCCATTCTTTCTTTGCTGCAGGCCATACAGATGGGCAGCTTTTCCATATAGGGTGTCAAGAGATGTAAAGGTCTCTCCAGCAAGCATTAGTTGCAAGCCCATAGTCAATCCACTCTCAAATCTCTGGGCTCTAAGCTCCTCCGTTGCCACCACTTCCGGTGCAAACCTAGACAACTCGATGAACTTTGAATAATACTCTGTCACAGACATACCATCCATTTTCAACTCGATGAACTCTTGAGCTTTCTGCTTCTTCAGATATGGTGGGTAAAACTTGTTTCTTAATGCTACCTTGAATGATTCCCATCCAAATCCTGGTGTAGCTCTCAAAGCATTCTCACATCTTTGCCACCATAGATCGGCTTCTCCCCTAAGGTAATAAACAACACTATTAACCCTAAGGTTCTCTGGGCAATTGACAGCTACGATAAGCTTATCGAACTCCCTTAGCCAGTTCTCAAGTATAGTCGGGTCTATCTCCCCTTGGTACAAAGGAGGCTTACTTTGGGCCACCTTCTTAAACATCTCACCAGCTGGATCAACTCCCTGGTTATTCCTATTCTGTGCTAAGTTCTGCACTACTTCAGCCAGTTGCCTGACCACGTCAGCAATTCCTTGGGTAGTCATTTCCCTTCTCCTGAATAAAACAAAAGACTAACTTTAAAAACTGAGGTTGGACACTGCCTTACTAACACATTGCACTAGCTAGTCATTCAATTGGTGCACATACACAAAAATTCGGACCCTAGGCCGGATAGGCGCCTGTTTATGGGCCGCTTTTCCCCTTAGTCCGCATCACAAAGTTCAAGTGGTGAAAGATTGAACCACCTTGCAAGTACAATTTCATTGAAGAAATGCATAAAATTCCTTTTGCGATAATCGCTCAAAGATAGTATAGACTTAGAATTAAGGATATAAGAAGGAATTCTAGATTTTATTACTTCAATGGAGAAAATGATACATCCTTTGGATCGTACTTTATTCGGAAAGCCACAAAACTGAACTACTAAAACCATAAATAGTAGTGTACTACTTTATTGCTTCACTAAATCTAGGCACTAGCTATTACACAAGCTTAAAATGCTACTCAACTATCCAGCCACCCTTACAAACAGGTGAAGAGGGCTCATGGTCTTCAAAATCATCAAAGTCTTCCTCTGGATCAGACTCATACTCCATATCCTCATTGTTTTGCTGTAACACACTGTTTACCTCATCATTGTCGACTTCAGGGTCAATTTCTGTGTCACTGGAGATCTCAATAGTGGGTTCAGGAATGATAGGGTTAGGGTTCTCAATCTCAACAACGTCATCATCACTGTTCTCATCCATCTGAGTCTCCGTATCATGATCTATTCCTGTAAGGTTGATGTTCTCTACCGTCTTACCATCATCAAAACATTCCTCTGCGAGCTCTATAATCGTAGTCATAATCTCCAAATCAAATCTCCATCTACCATCTGGAGTACCATACTTGTAATAATTAGGAATACCATTTTCCATATGCATATCCCGAAATCGATTCTTAAGCTCTATGTATGGGTTCTTAGAAGGTAAGCAATGAATAACCATCTCTGCCATAACATCTTTCTTTCTCAATTCAGGTAGGTTCTTCACTGAAGCAAAGTAATTGCAGGCAAACTCAATCTTCTTGACATAAATGTGTGGGGTCTCACAGTCTAGCTTCTCTAGGTTTCCTAGATTTGCGTACATTGAAATCAACATCTTAATCCTGAAAGTTAACAACTACAAAGTCTTACTAAAGTGTTCCAAAACAAAGTAAGTTCGTTGAGCCATACAATTTTCAATGCACAAGTACATGCTTAATCATGATTCGTGATGCAATTAATCACATAAAGCAAACAAAACATGATCAAACTTTAAAAGATCACAACATCAAGGCATAATCACATAAACACTTGATTAGAAAGGCATACTTAGACAACACATACTTAGACTAATTAACCCTTCTTATTCTACCCATTCCTCACTTAGAAAATAATTAAAAATTTTCGAAATTAATTTAAATAAATAACTTCAAATATACGCGAAATTATTAGAAATTAAAATCGAAAATTTTAAATAATTACTCGAATAATTTAATTAATTCGATTATTTTCAAAAATAATTTAAAAGAATTAAATAAATAATTAAATAATTAATTCGGAAATTTCGAAAGAATTTATTATTATTATTTTTCTTTTGAAAATTCGGAAAAATCCGAAAATAAAATTAATTTTAATTTTTTTTTTTTGAAAAGTCCGAAAATATTTTGGAAATTCAAAAAATAATTCGAAATTTAAAATAATTTTCAAATACTAGAATTAATTGGTATTTGGCTTTTCAAAATTTTGAGTACTCATTAATAACGTTTTGACTTTAGGAAAATAGTTTTCGAAAATCCTAAAGTTCCGCAATCGTAGTTTAAGGAGTTACCACTTTGCACTATTAATTAATGCAAAGCAGCTCTCAAACTAGAGCTCTGCAAATACCACTTTGTAGTATTACTTACTACAAAGAAGGACTGAAACTAAGCTCTTAGTATACCACTTTGTAACACCCTAATAATTCCTTGCTTTTATAAAACATTTTTCGACTTAAAACACAGGAATTACCAAGATATTACCGCCACCGTGATAACGGCTAAGGCTATTTACCAGAATTACGCAGCGGAAATAACTAACTTTCAAAACACATTAAATAAATAGTTAATGGTCATTAAAACAAGTTGGAACCGTTGAGGCCCAAACTAAAACAAACCGTTTTGAAATCCATTAACTGAAAATAGTAGTATTAGTCGTATTAGTCATGACTATAAATAGAAATAGAGTTTATAAATTACGGAAGCATAAAACTCTCAACTCGAATCCCATGATAACTTCTCCCGCAAGTTATCTCTACAAACCTGCTTTATTGAAAATCTACTCCCCAACAACGCAAATGCAATTGATGGATCATCATAGGGTCATTAAGGCGAAGGCCATGACCAGAAGACATGAAGCACGAAGTCAGCAAAAGCTGAGTACGAACAAGCTAGAATAACATTCTATCCTAACATGCTTCACTCGACAATTAAATAATCCACATGAAAAAGCCATAAAATAAACGAGTAAACATGGAGACAAGACTCGACACGAGACACGACTCTTGACTCACAGATTAATAAAAAGTAGCTTCGAACGGGTAAAGTAAAGTATCCTCAAAAGGAAAGAAAGGGTGATGGGAGCCAACCATACAACAAAATAAGTCGGGCTACTACCGACAGTCGGGCCATACCGACAGGAATTCCAATGCACAACGGCATAAAAGAGAATGAAACAACGTCTTGTATCATTCTAGGAGTACAAGTTTTCCGGCAAGACTCCCCCCATTGTTCATACTCAAGGTATATACGTTCCAAGATTTGAAGCTCTTTGGGTTACACTTTACGTTAATTAGTATATTATGTTCAAGGCGACACAAGACACAACATACAAACAATTGAGAATTAAACAATTCAACAATGGCACTTCATTTTTTAATTCTTTAGGACTTGTGATCAAACAAGACTCAAGTGAAATTACTCCCATTGTTCCTTCTCAAAAACACTGTTTGAGATAACCCGACATTGCCTATTAACAAGCGGGGTGTGCCCTTAGCACGAATTGTCCTTAATTCAATTCACATAGACTCTCTAACATATTCTACCCCTTTGGTAGAATATATATTGCTCACTGGCAATATTCGACTGGCTCGATAATTATGCTAGACATCCTGTACTATAGCATAATAATAATAACAACTTGCATGCGCAATACTCATACATGCAAACCAACTTGAACAACATGCTTGACATAATTCAACGATTATAAAAGTCCATAACATGATAGTTCAATAGAATCTATAAGGCATAATTCAATTCATAACATGCTCGTTCATATAGATTCAATAATAATAATAACATGCTCGTTCTCAACATTAAACATGAATTCATAACAACATAATCATTCCCAATCATCAAACATGAATTCATAGCATATAAGTTCACATGATTCGCATTCAATACATTTCACAAAGTCCTCAAGGGATGGGTTGTCACCCTAGTCTTGTACGTACCTGGAATACCTAAGTACGGGGGCCACTGTGCGAATCACGACTCACTAGAAATCAACTCCTATAAAACAAAATAAGAGAACTAAATCATTATCCATGTTCACTAAATTTCCAGCAACTATTTAAGAAACTAAAACCCTTAGTTTAATTAAAATTCATTCATTAGTTGGTAATTTAATAGTCTCAAATAGTCAACTCAAGTCCTAGCATAAAAACATTGACTTTTTCGCTTTTTTTTTTTTTTTTGGCAAGTAATAAGATTTTATTAATTACCAAGAGGGCAAAAACCCCACCACCAAAACAACCAAACCACAGCCACACCAGGCCAAGGAGCAACTAGCTATTACAAGCTACCCTAAACAGAATTCTGTTTACAATACTTAAGCTACTGTCTAACTGGTTAGAAAACACTTTAGAGTTCCTAGCTAGCCAGATAGAATACACAGTTTCACAAAACAAACTATTACACATTCTAGCATTACTTCTAGTACTCCTGCTTGCTTTCTGCACCCACTGCACTTCATCATTCCAAGCTCCAACAGTTCTATGAATGCCACTTCTCTGCAGAACCTGATTCCAAATATCAGCTGCAAAACCGCAGGCAAAGAAAAGGTGATCCCTACTTTCATCTGTGCTGTGACAAAGGCAACACACACTATCAACTATAACATTCCATCTTCTCAGCCTTTCCTTACTTGCAAGTCTATCCTGCAGGGCCAACCACACAATAAAGATACTTTTAGGGCTAGCATGACTGTTGCAAACAATTCTCTTCCACCCCACAAACTCCCCTTGCTATCTCAAATGATTATACATTCTCCGAATCTTAAATCTTCCTGCAGTTACAAACTGCTGCAAATCACCAGAGCTACTCAGAGTCTCCCTTTGCTGCCAAATCTTCTTCAAAGACCAAGACAGCCCATTAGGGATTGGCATGGTCCAAAAGTCATTATGCTTCACATAGTAGGTGTGAATCCATTTCACCCATAGCTTATCAGCTTTCAAAGATAAAGCCCAACAATGTTTAGCAACAGCTGACTTGTTCCACACAGATAAATCTTTAAGATTCCAACCCCCACAGATTTTGGGTAAACACAATTGATCCCAAGCAATAAGAGCTTTCCTGGAATTCCCTTCAGCTCCAGTCCATAGAAAACATCTATAAATTCTTTGAATTTCTTTCAACACCTTCTTAGGCATAATGAATATCTGGCACCAGTACAACTGGATGCCAAATAAAACTGATCTAATCAGTTGCAACCTTCCAGCATAACTAAGCAGCTTAGCAGACCAACTTTTAACCCTTGCTACAGTCTTCTCAATCAGGGGCTTGCAGTCTGTAAAGCTCAATTTCTTAGTTGAGAGAGGGACACCAAGGTATCTAAAAGGAAAAGAACCCCTAGGTATGCCAATCTTAGCTAGAATATTGAGTGCTACAGAATCAGGCACACCAGCCAAATACAGTTCACTCTTCATCATGTTAGCTTCCAACCCAGAAGCATCAGAAAACTTAGAGAAAGCTTCTAAAAGGAGAGAAACTGAAGCATCATCTCCCCTAGCAAACATTAGTAAATCATCTGCAAACATCAAGTGAGTAAGATCAATTCTTTTACATCTTGGATGAAATTTGAACTCTTTGGATTGTCCAAGTAAGGATAAGCATCTAGACAGGTATTCCATTCCTATTGCAAACAGGAATGGTGATATTGGATCACCCTGTCTCAACCCTTTCTTAGCAGGAATTGGCTTGGAAGGAAAACCATTCACCAGAATAGAATAAGACACTGAACACAAGCAAGCCATAACCCATTTGACAAACTTATCAGGGAATCCCAGTTCTTGCAACATGCTTCTCAAAAAAGGCCATTCTAGGGAATCATAGGCCTTTTTAAGGTCAACTTTTATCATACATCTGGGGGACACATGTTTCCTTGAATAGCATTTTACCAACTCAGTAGCCATGATGATATTATCAGAAATGACTCTCCCTGGTATAAAACCAGATTGTGCTGAACTTACAATTTCCCCAATGACTGGCTGCATTCTATTTGTCATAATTTTTGAAATCAGCTTGTAAATCATAGTACAGTAGGCAATAGGTCTGTAATCTTTAACTTGAGTTGCATTCTGAATCTTAGGAACCAAAGTAACCAATGTATTATTCACTTGCCTTAGCATATGACCTGTCTGAAAGAAATGAATAACAGCAGCATATACATCCTCCTTTACTATAGTCCAAGCTTTCCTGAAGAAGAGACCATTTAGGCCATCAATACCAGGAGCCTTGTTCACATCAATGCTTTCAAGAGCTTCATCTATCTCTGTGGGGGTAACAGGTTGAATCAGACTTTCTGCAGCAAGGGGAGAGAGTTGTTTTCCCTTTCTAACAAGCTCTATATCAATACTAGTGAGGTTAGGGGCTGCAGTACCAATGAGATTCACATAGAAATCTTTAATTTCTGCTTTAATGTCTTCTGTAGTAACTAATTTGTCACCAGCAGCATTGTAAAGTACATCAATGCTGTTCCTTAAAATTCTCTCTTTCATGGCACTAAAGAAGAATTTAGTGTTTGCATCTCCCTCTTTAATCCACTGAATTCTAGATTTTTGCCAGTATGCACTCTCCTGAATTTTCAAAAATTTCTTCAGTAATCTATTACATGATGATTCTTTTTGCTGTAATTCAGTGTCAGTACTGTCAATAGCTAACTTGCTTTGCACCTCATCAAGTTCCTGTCTTATCTGCTCAATTTTATCATCTAGTCTGGCAAACTCTTTATGGTGAAGAGTTTTCAGCCCACCCTTGATCACCTTTAATTTCTGCCACACAGAAAACATAGGAGATCCAACACACCTCTGAGCCCAACCATCTTGCACAATTTTCAGAAAGTCCACATGGGTGGCCATATAGTTGAAAAATTTGAAAGGTCTTCCTCCAGTTGTGCCCTCCACTTTACAGTTCAACAACAAAGGTGAATGATCTGACAACCCAGGGTTCAGAAAATCAACCACTGCATCAACATATTTAGTATGCCAGTCAATGCTACCAAGAGCTCTGTCAATTCTAGAAGAAATTCTAGCATTCCCTTGCCCCTTATTACTCCAAGAAAAGAAGTGCCCACAACTCTTAATTTCAGCTAAATTAGCCACATCAATACACCCCTGAAAATCTCTGGTTTCAGCATCATGAATAGGATTGCCATTGATTCTATCCCCTGAATAAAACACTGCATTGAAGTCACCCATTATTAGCCAAGGACCAACAGTACTACTACTCAACTGAATCAAATCAGCCCACAAAGGTCTTCTGGTGTCAACTGAGTGCAAACCATACACTGCAGTAAAAGCAGTTTGAAACTTTCCAGATTTAGCTAAAACATCACCATGTAACAATTGCTCAGTGCATTTTGTGACATGAACTATCACCACTTGGTGTTTCCACCCCACCCATATCCTTCCCCTTGGAGAAGCAATATAGTTCATTTCCCATCTCCATGTTGGCCCAAATTTCTTCTGAATTTTTAGATGATTATTACTTTTCACCCTTGTTTCCAGTAAAGCAAAAACAACAATGTTATTGGCAGCAGCAAAATTTTTCACCTCCCCCACCTTTAAGGGGTCATTGAGACCCCTAATGTTCCAAGAACAGATATTCATGGAGGAAACTCCTCACCCTCCCCCTCACTTCCACCCTCCTCTTCTGAAATTCCTGCAACAGCTGCATGGACTTGGGCTAGGCCAAGAAAGGTGTTTGGGGTTTTAGCTTCCTTTCTCCTCCTTGAAACCACTCTCCAACCATCATCTAGAGCAACTGTGGTGTCTGTTTTTGGAGTGTAAACATCACCAGCAGGAACAACTTTTTCAATTACAGATGGTATAACCAATTCCTGCATTACCTCAGGTGTAGGAACTACAACTTCTTGCTCAACAACTTTCTTAGGTCTCCATACTTTCTGAGTTTTCTGCTGTGTTGGTCCAGTTGTAGCAGGCTGTAATCTAGCACCCACGTTCTTCTTTACTCTACAGTCATGGCCAACAGCATTACAATCTTTACAAAAAGGTGGGAGCCAATCATACTCCACCTTCTGCTTGATGGTTACACCTAAGTGATCTTGAATCAGGACTTCCTTAGGAAGCTCCTTAGTTACATCAACCTCAATCAAAAGTCTAGCAAATGATATCCTTAATTGTTTCGAAGTGCAATCATCAGCAAACAATGGCACTCCAATCAAGCTCCCAATTCTACTAAGAGAATCACTCCCCCAACAACATAAAGGGAGATTAGGCAACCTCACCCACACAGGAATGACACGAAGGATTTCATCTTGAAAACTAAATCCAGAGGACCATGGTTTTGTTATCATAGGTCTGCCATAAAAGGTATAAGGTCCAGCTTTCAGAACATCATCTCTATCTTTTTTTGAACTAAATTTTATCACAAAATAGCCTTCATCATGTAAGAAGACACTGGGCTTAGCAACATGTTTCCACTCATTGGCAATAAATCGAATTACAGCCCCAATAGTTGGTTTATCCCCTACAACATACATGATTAAAGCAGCTTCCCATATTGCAGCCATTTTGTTCACATCAACAATGTCTAACATAGCAACAGGACATCCATCTGAAACTGTAGGAGCAATGAATGAGAGAGATGTACCTTTCCCCGTCATTTGGTTACCTTGAAAAAGGTTCAGCCATGGAGTTTTCGGGTTCGTATTTCGAGCCGCAGCATTCTCCCCCACCTTCGTCTCTCCTTGCAAGTTTACTTGCTCTGTTTCAATCACATTCCCAGGGTTGGCTTTCTCCTTCCCATTCCGCCCAGATCTCATCATCTCCAATACCCCATTGACACTCTGCATAATTTCAGTCATTTTAGAGCTCAACAAGCTCTCATTTTGGATCACACCCTCCCTCTTTTCCACAAGGGTTTCCGTACTATTTTCCAGATCTAACACAGGATTCACATTTTCTATTATCCCTCTCCCTTCTTCCAGTACAGAACCACCCATCCTCCCACTCTCCTGAGCTCCCTCCATACCTCCAACAATCTCGGAGATACTGCCCCTGTTTTCCGATTGAAAAGGGGAGTAATGAATAGCAGCATGATATGCTGCAATAGCTTCCTGAGTGTGCGGCGACGGTGGTCCAGCAGATGGATGCAACGGAAATGGGGATCGAATCACCGGCGGCACTCGAACTTCATCACCATTGCTGGGTATGGTGTTTCGCAACTGGTGTTGGTTCATCGGGCGCAAAGAGGCAATATGAAGAAGCGTTGAAGCCTCTTCATTGATCTCACGAACTTCTTGTTTCTGAGTCTTCTTCTTCCTCTCCATTTCAATGGTGGGTGAACGATAGCTGTTGTACCTTATCGTGCACTACACCATGGGAAGAGAGAGAGAAAACTAGCCGTTTTGACTTTTTCGCTTTAAAACCCTTAAAAACCAACTTTTTAAAGCTTGTAACCAATCTGAAAATTTAGGTTGATTCCCATAATTCAAATTGTCATTAAATTATGTAAATCAATCGCTCGAGCGATTTGAAACCGAAACCCTAACAATGGTTTAATCCGAAAACATGTTTTGACTTCAAAAATCAACACTTTATAAACTTATTAAATCTGAAAATCATAATTTAAATCATCAAAACCAATCTCTTTAATTAAAACACAATACTAACCCAATACGGTGTTCATAACCGCTTTAATTAATCCAAACAATCCAATAATTAAATTTAATCACAATACTTAAATCAATTTAAAACTGAAAATTAGTATTTTTGAAAACAAAATTTGATCTTTCCAATTGGTAACACACACACACACAACAATTATTCGTGTTGTGTGCGTGTGCGCTGCACGAACAACGCAACAACAACACACGCAACACGCACCGCAAGCAGCAGTGGCGCGCGCGCAAGGGCATTCGAGGGGCGACGAGG
This sequence comes from Spinacia oleracea, assembly GCF_020520425.1. Classification (NCBI taxonomy): domain Eukaryota; kingdom Viridiplantae; phylum Streptophyta; class Magnoliopsida; order Caryophyllales; family Amaranthaceae; genus Spinacia; species Spinacia oleracea. The sequence continues at coordinate 37,951,375 of NC_079490.1, forward strand.
GCGCTGGGCACAGCAAGGCACACACACGCGGCACAACATGCGCGCAAGGGCAGGCGAGAGGTGCTGGGCACAGGCGGGACACATCGCGCGCACACACAGCACTGCTATTGTGCTGCGACGCGAAGCGGGACGAGGGCGAGCAAGGGACGAGCACGCGAGTGCGCACAACAAGCAGCAGCAGCAGCGGCCTCGTGCACGAGTGCTGGGCGCTGCGGGGCTGCGACGCGACGAGAGGGAGAGAGAGGGGTGCGCGTGAGGCGCGGCTGGACACGAGCACAAGGGCACGACTCGTGCCTTGTGGCTCAAGAAAGGGCCGGACGAAGAGGAGAGGTAAGAGAGGAGAGAAAAATTCAGAATTTTTAAGTAAGGGGACCTCATGAAGGGGAGGGGTATTTATAGGTTCTCATCCGTTCATGGGTTAGGTATTAGGGTTTAAGGTTGGGCTTGCTGTTTTCACTTAGTTGAATTTAATCCTTGCAAGCTTTTGTTGGGTTTGATTATGGCAAACGAGTGAGCCTTATTTAAATTAAATTCGTTTTTGAAATACGACCCAACAATTCCCGATTAAATAAATTCATTGAATTTATTTAATTAAAATACGGTTTTCGAAATAATTAATATTTAGTTAATTAAAAATAAAAAGCGCATTTAATTCTCATTAAATGAAATTAATTTATAAAAAAAATACAACGAAATGCTTTATAAATATAATAAAATATATTTATAATTATAGAAAAATACGAGGTATTACACCCAGATATCATGCGGTGCGGAGAGGGCATACATTGATATGTGACATATCCCTAAGTTGATATGTGACACAAAGTTTCTGGCTAGTAAAGACCTCCAAGGGATGATACTAGGCACTCCCCGTATTAGTAACTTTACCCCCGAAGCCAAGCTCTACTCTACAGATGTATGTTTGGGGCTATTTTCATTTGAGATCACAAGTGAACCAATTACTATTGTGATCAAATACTTGAGCCTCGCAATATTAAGTATGTGCAGTAGTCTTGTATTACAAAACATGATTTTGTTAGTTTTTTCTGATACGTAGGCTAAAACTTTCTGGCGGATCCATAGACTTAAGGCAGGATAAACTATCTTCCTTAATCGCATTTTCCACAACGTATGAGGGAATAGTTAAGTAACAAGTACAACATGCATCTCACTCTTGACAAAAGAAAGGTTGTGCATCTGGAAATTACATCACTTTCCGCCCCCTCGCATAGGTAAACTCAAATTAGGATCTATTAATCATGATGCTGAAATATTCAATACAATACGAGAAAATAATTAGTGGATTGTGGTATAGGGCACCGAGGCAGATACAATCCTGGCAAGATTTTGCAGTGGTAGGAAAAGAATTCGACCACCATTAGACACAATTAAATCCATGGAAATTGGTAACATGACATACATTAGAGATCTAGCATGCATGATTGGTTTAACTAAAACAACAATTTGGAGGATTGTAAAGAGGGGGACATAAAAACCACACATAAATCCGCCAGCCGTCACACCCCGGTGAGTGAGCCAAATAAAATTAAGAGGCTTGAATGGGTGATTCATTTTCATGAGGGTGAAACACCATTAACAAAAACACATTACTATCCGATGTTTGATTTTGTTCACTTGAATGAGAAGTGGTTTTATCTGACTAAAAAACCACAAAGATGTTTCTTGGCTAAGGGAGAGGAACCACAATATAGAGCAACACTGACAAGAAAAGATGTGCCAAAAGTAATGTTCATAACAATTGTGGCGAGGCCAGTTGACAACAATGAATGGGAATGCATATTCGACAGAAAAATAGGTACATTTTCATTTATATATAAGGATGAAGCAAAGTGATCATCCAAGTATAGGCCAAAGGGGACCATTCTCACAAAGTTGTGGAATCAATCAACCAAGATGTAACATGTGATTTGTGAAGGAAATATGTCCTTCACCCAAGGTGCATTAAGTCTAATACCAAGGTTCAGGTTAATTGCGAATAATTAATTCAGTAAGATCAAGTGATCGGAACAGCTAGCTGGAGCAATGCTTCCGATCAGTGAGTTCTAATGGATATTAAGCTCACAACTTACTTTTGACTGAACCTATAAGGTCATACCAATGGCATATAACAGATCACCGGATTAAATGAATCGGAAATTCATTTAATCGCTTTTCGGGAATTAGTTTGGAAAACTTATTATACGATACGACCTTGCGTCGGAATCGTACATCGTATCGCGAATATTCGTAAGCTGGGCGAAACGAATAATCGTATTGTACGAAGGTGATTCGTCGTATACGATACAATAAATAATAGCCGTAAGGCGTTAGTCGCGAATACGAGCCGCATTGGAGCTGTCGGCCCGTCGAGCCAAGCGCGCAAGGCCCAACGAGCCAGCGAGCTCACGAGCAAGCAAGCATGCCATCCCGGGGCGTGGCACAACCGCGGAACACAGCAACAACATCGCAGCAGCGAGCATGCAAGGCCCACGGCCCAGCTGCGCGCGCTGTGGGCTTCGACCTGCAGCGTGTGGCTGGGCGCGGGTTGAGGCTTGCGTGGGGATGTGGCGGGTCAAGACCATTTGGTGTTTGGCCGGCTACATCATTAATATAATTAGGTTAATTATATTATTCCCACATAGCACACAATCAGTTTTCCATCTAACCAAAAACCTAATTCCTAAATTACGCTCTTCAGTTTTTCTCTCTGAAAAACTGTTCATCCCGAAAAGCAAAAATCTTGTGCGTTGTTTAAGCTACAATAATCAAGAAGGATCCGAACGTGTCGGTGAACCAAATAGAGGAACGCCAAGTGGAGTTCTTTGTTCGTGTTCGTTGATACAATACTCGGGAAAACACGCTTCGAATGTAAGTTTGCTTAAACTGTGCTTTATACATGTTTCATGGCTTTGGGGATGTTCCGCACATGTTATGTATGTTTAACTGTATTCCCCTACAGTGGTATCATGAGCCTTATGTATTCAAAGAATTTTTTAGCATGATTTAATTGTTTTTGCTGTTGTCGAAATTTTTTGGAATTTTTGTTGATTTTTCAGGAATTATTATGAATTATTGGATTAATTGCGTAATAGGTTCTGAATTCAAAAATATTCGTATTTTCGACTTTTCTGACCCTAATCTGATTGAACACGATTTTCTAAGATCAAATCATGAGAACGGAATTGCAAAAACAAGCCTCGAAGTATGTGTTTTTGGGCGTTTGTTAATTTTCGAGTTAAAATTAATAAATTCGGAACGTTTTTCAATTAATTGGTCAACCTAAACTACTCCGAATTGATTGAAAATTTGACACAATACTTTTGGGTATATTATTTAATTATGGTAAAAATTCAGCCGTTTTTTATAAGTATAAACCCTAATTCTGCTTTCCCCAAATTCGTAAATTTTAGATCACTAATTGTTTTTTTTTAAATAATTTGGATCTAGTAATTTGGTTAATTGGGAAAGGGAATATAATTTCATGGTCAATGGAGTTTTTTTAAAATTATTGGATTAAAATTTTGAATATTTTCGTTAATGTTAATCTACACTTAAACCAAATTCGTAAAAATCTGAACTTTAAATGTTTAGAACAATTTAAAGTTTTAGATTTGATTATTTAAGAGTTCAAATTTTCAGTTGAAATCGTTCGTTCTTAAAATTTGAATAATGTTAGCCTTGATTTCATTATTTTAACGAAATTGGATTGTTGTTAAATTAATTAAATCGTAAAAATCGTTATTTTTCGAAAATAAAAATCGTAATTTTTTTTTTATGAAAAATAACTTAATGCAAATGTTCGTGAAATTAATTTTTTTTAATTAGTTGGTCCGTAGGCACGAAACAAAGGCACGAACTCGGGGTGGGGTGGACGTGTGGCTCGTCGAGCAATGCGGGATGCCACGCCTGTGCCGAGCCGCAACGACGCGGGCAACAGCAAGCGTGCTGCGTGCCGCGCGCGCGCTGGGCGAGGGAAGGGGCAAGCAAGGCAGGCCGCCTTGCCTTGCGAGAGCTGTGAGCCAGCAAGGCACCCTTGCCTTGCGCAGCGTCGAGCACAGCAGGCACACAGGGGCAGCGTGAGCTGCGGGTACTTGGGCGGTGGCTGCGAGGGCATGGGTGCTTGCTCGTGTGCCTCGTTGGCCACAACGTGCATTGCTGGGCTGGGCGCAAGCCTAACCCGCATTGCACTCGAACATTTTTTTGTTTTGTTGGGCTTGACTTTTATGTTTGCATTAAAATTGGCTAACGGGATAATTAATAATTATTTTATTTTACTTGGGCCGGGCCGTAAGTTTAATTTAATATTTAAATAATTAATTATCCGGAATAATTATTGGTTTGAGTTAGAGCCGCTAAATGAAATTAAAATTGAAAGAATTATTTTAATTATTTTCGTAGGTCGCATTATTTTAATTAAATTCAATTTTAATTAGAATAAAGTCTAAGGATTAATAATTTGGAAATTGATTAATCTTTTAGGACGCGTTTATGTGAACATGAATTTTAATTAATTCACGTAAATACTTTCATAATTATATGGGCCATTCGTTTTAGCACACGAATGGGTGAATGCATAGAATGTATATTTTATGTAATGCAGGTACTCCAAGTGACTAGTATGGCCATTTTAGGATAGATAAATACGGTCTGCGAACCGTTCTATCTTTGAATGTGAAGTTTTAAATATGGTCTGCGAACCATGGAAATTTTGATGTAATTTTATTATTTTCAAGTATTTCTAGTTTGGAACTTTAAGTTAGCATTGAATGAAGATTCAAGACGATGCCAAGCTAACAAGATGGTGAAGAAGATTGGATGCTTCAAGACAAGAGTTTTGGGCCATACTAGTTAACCAATTTATTTATGCACTATATATATATATATATATATATATATATATATATATATATATATATATATATATATATATATATATATATATATATATATATATATATATATATATATATATATATATATATATATATATATATATATATATATTATGCTTGAATGAATGTATATTATGCATGAATAGGTTGTTTGTATGACTCGATTAGATTTAGTTCACTAAATAATCGAACCAACATAGAAATAACTAGGTCCAAAGAAATATTGAGTTTAAAAATTGCCTTCCAACTCAAGAACTTACAAAAATCTAAGGATCTAACGTAGTAGGTTTACGCCAAAGCGAGGTTCTATATTAGTTGACTTAGATGGTAAGGCGTTCCAAAGGAGCACGTTGATTATGGTTACAACTCAAACAACAATGGCATTATGTTGTGGCAATGGGATAAATTATAGTATTAATTTATTAACCGAGAGTAATTTGGAGATTACTAGCAATAGGTTTTTCTTACCTAGAATCTTAAACTACTTAAGACATGCCAAAGCTGCTTAAGAATTTAGGACTTTTAGGGTCTTGGAATCGTTTCATTCATTTTGGACCATGTTTTTGCTTTTGCATGAATGAAATGTTTAATAACTTTAATGATTGCATGCTAGTATTTATTTAAAAGTTATTAAGTTTTGAATGGTTATTTATTGCGAATTCTTTTCAAATGTAGTAATTAAATGGCCTCAAACAATAACAACACATTCAACCTACGTTTAATTCTCGACAAAGAGAAGTTGAACGGCAACAATTTTCTCGATTGGCAAAGGAACTTGCAAATAGTTCTAATGCATGAGGAAAAAGAATATGTTCTAGAGGAAGAGTTACCAGAGGTCGCCGGGCTGGAGGTGACTCAAGCTGCCCTTAACCGTTGGATCCAGGCCACCAGGGATGTCAAATGTATGATGCTTGCATCCATGAATCCTGAATTTCAGAAAATATTCATTAACTCGGATGCTTACCAAATCATCTCGGAGTTGAAGAACATGTTTTAGGATCAAGCCAGAATTGAAAGATTCGAGACTCAGAGGTTGATCCTTGAGACTAAGCTCAAGAAAGGAGAACCAGTGAGCCCACATGTTCTTAAAATGATTGGACTCTTTGAGAACATGAGAGCTCTAGATTCTGACGTCTCAAATGAGATGGTTATTGACATCATTCTCCATTCGCTTCATAGTGGATGTGATAAGTTCAAATTGAATTACAACATGAACAACATGGAGAAAACTCTTACTAAGCTTCACGTTATGCTGAAAACCACTCAAAAGACGCTTAAGCAAGAGAATAAGCACAATGTGCTTATGGTGCGTAAGGGCAAGAACTTCAAGAAATCTAGTAAGGGAAAGGGAAAGAAGGGTAAGGGAAAGGCTACGCCCTCACCTAAGTCCAACGACACTAGTTCTGGTAAACAGAAGAGGGTGACTCGTTCTCCTGCCGACTCTGAATGCTTTTACTGCAAGAAGAAGGGGCATTGGAAGAGGGATTGCTTGAAGAGAAAGGAAGATGAGAAGAATGGGAACGTTTCTTCTACTTCAAGTATATATTTTATACATTGTAATCTTGCAAATTCTACTTCTTGGGTATTAGATACTGGTTGTGGCTCACACTTATGTTCCAATTCGCAGGGACTAAGGAGAAGTAAAAGGCTTGATAAAGGCGAGATGGATCTACGCGTGGGAAATGGAGCACGTATTGCTGCATTAGCCGTAGGATCTTATTTTATTTCTTTGCCTAGTGGTTTTTTTTGGAATTAGAAAACTTTTACTATGTTCCTAGTATCACCAGAAACATTATTTCCGTTTCAAGTTTGGATTCTAAAGGTTTTATTTTTCAATTTAAAGACAATAGTTGTTCTTTTACTTTGAATGGAATGTTTTATGGTTCAGCACAACAAGAAAATGGTCTATATGTGCTAGATACGAGCAAACACATTTATAACATAAATACTAAAAAGGCCAAAACTAGTGATTTCGATCTCACATTTCTGTGGCATTGTCGATTAGGCCATATAAACACAAAGCGCATGGAATTACTTCAACGGAAGGGAATTCTAGAATCATTCGACTTAGAGAAGATTGATTAATGCGAATCTTGTTTACTTGGAAAAATGACAAAGCAACCTTTCTCAAAGGTGGGAGAAAGAGCAAGCGGACTACTAGGGCTAATACATAAGGACGTATGTGGGCCTATGAGTACGAAAGCTAGAGGTGAGTTCAGCTATTTCATAACGTTTACGGACGATTTTAGTAGATATGGCTATATTTACTTAATGAAACACAAGTCTGAATCGTTTGAGAATTTCAGAGAATTTAAAAATGAAGTAGAGAATCAACATGGCAAGAAAATCAAAGTTCTAAGATCAAATCGAGGAGGTGAATATCTTAGCCACGAGTTTGATGACCTTATAAAAGAATGCGGTATTCTTTCTGAATTGACTGCTCCGGGGACACCTCAATGGAATGGAGTGTCGGAACGGAGAAACATGACCTTACTCGATATGGTCATGTCAATGATGGGTCAAGCCGAACTTCCTTTACAGTTTTGGGGACATGCGTTGCAAACAGCAGCACTCGCACTGAATCGTGCTCCGTCAAAAGCTGTTGAAAAGACTCCATACGAATTATGGACTGGGAAACTTCCAAAGTTGTCTTTTCTAAAGATTTGGGGTTGCGAAGCATATGTCAAGCGATTAATTTCGGACAAGCTCGAACCAAAATCTGACAAATCTTTCTTCGTTGGGTATCCAAAAGAAACAAAGGGGTATTATTTCTACAACAAGTCAGATAACAAGGTATTCGTTGCTCGTGACGGTGTCTTTTTGGAAAGAAATCATATTTCCAAATTGACAAGTGGGAGAAAAATAGACCTCAAAGAGATTCGAGACGAATAACAAACCAAGAACTCTTTAGAAGCAGATGAACCTCTAAGGTCTTTAGAAGAGCCTGTGGGAGTAGTTCCCCAAAACGTTGTTGCCCCTCGTAAGTCAAATAGAACTAAGGTTCAGCCGGACAGATGGACAGGCGTCCTCTTGACTGAAAACTTAGACGTTCTCATATTAGATAGTGATGAACCTATGACTTACAAGCAAGGTATGACGAGCCTAAGCTCCACTAAATGGTTAAAGGCCATGAAATCCGAGATAGACTCCATGTCTGAAAATCAAGTATGAGATTTGGTAGATTTGGCGGATGGTTCACACCTATTGGATGCAAATGGGTCTTCAAATTGAAGAAAGACAAAGATGGAATTTTATACATATACAAGGCTAGATTGGTAGAAAAAGGTTACAAGCAAGTTCACGGCGTTGACTACGATGAAACCTTTTCTCCACTCGCGATGCTTAAGTCTATTTGGATAATCCCTGCGATTGTCGCGTTTCATGACTATGAAATATGGCAAATGGATGTCAAAACTGTCTTCTTGAATGGTATTCTTGAAGAGACTGTGTTTATGACGCAACCGGAGGGTTTTGTCGATCAAAAGAATCAAAGAAAGGTATGCAAGCTTAAGAAATCCATTTATGGATTAAAGCAGGCATCAAGGAGTTGGAATAAACGATTTGATGAAGCAGTCAATAAGTTTGGCTTCATCAAGAATCAGGACGAATCTTGTGTATACAAGAAGGTCAGTGGGAGTAAAATTTCATTCCTACTCTTGTATGTAGACGACATACTGCTTATTGGAAATGACATTCCTATGTTGGAGTCTGTAAAGATTTGGCTTGGAAAGTGTTTCTCAATGAAGGACTTAGGAGAGGCAAAGTACATATTGGGCATCAAGATCTATAGGGATAGATCTAAGAGGATGATTGGACTAAGCTAGAGCACTTACATTGACAAAGTGCTAGCTAGGTTTAATATGATGGAAGCCAAGAGAGGCCATCTACCCATGTCACATGGCACATATCTAAGCAAGAGTCAGTGTCCCAAGACATCTGATGAGCGTAGAAAGATGAATGGAATTCCATACGCTTCGGCTATTGGATCCATTATATATGCTATGACTTGTACAAGGCCGGATGTTTCGTTCACACTCAGTGCAACGAGCAGGTACCAGTCAAAACCAGGTGAGGCACATTGGACTGCTGCCAAGAATATCCTAAAATATCTAAAAAGGACTAAGGACCAGTTTCTGGTTTATGGTGGTACAGATGAGTTGATTGTTAAGGGCTATACGGACGCAAGCTTTCAAACCGACATAGATGATTTCCGATCACAGTCTGGGTTTGTGTTCTGCCTTAATGGCGGAGCAGTAAGCTGGGAAAGTGCTAAGCAAAGCATTGTTGTGTATTCTACAACTGAAGCCGAGTACATTGCTGCCTCAGAAGCAGCAAAGGAAGCTGTTTGGATTCGGAAGTTCATCGAAAAACTTGGGGTTGTCCCCTCCATTAAAGGACCAGTGGCTTTGTATTGCGACAATAGAGGAGCCATTGCCTAGGCAAAGGAGCCTAGGAGCCACCAGAAGTTCAAGCACGTACTGCGGCGATTTCATATACTTCGAGAAATCATTGAAAGGAAAGAAATCAAGATTTGCAAGGTTGGACCTGACGACAACGTCGCGAATCCATTGACTAAACCGTTGCGACAAGCGAAGCACAACGCACATGTAGCAACCATGGGAATCAAGCATGTTGGAGGATGGCTTTGATTTTCTAAGTTTTGTTTTAGAACATCTGTTAGATCTATGTTTAAAACAATTGGTTTAACCATTTCATATTTATGAAATTATTATTTCATATTCATTTAATTTTGGTTTAGTATTAAATGATAAGTCCATGTGATTCAAAACATTCAAATGGGATATCAAGATGGATTCTTCGACAAAGAAACACCCATAAGTGAACTTGAATATTGAAGTCAGAAAGGATCCTTAATCCAGGTCATTGAAAGGTGGACGACCAATGACTAATGAAGATTAGATTGCAAGTAGATTTTTGGTTCTATTTCTTGAACTAGATTGACTGGATGTCAAAATCTTTTGCATAGATACTTATTGGATCTTGTATCGGATTAACCATGAGAAAACTTTAAGAGATTAAAGTCATGTCATAAGTAGTTCTCATTAATGGTGATTAAAACCATTCCTCAGAACATGAGCGATTATGTCTGCTCGTTTGAGAATTAGTTCGCTTTGATGCTAGCTAAACGTCGCACCGTAAAAGAAGGTTATAAAAGTAGTTATTAGGCGTACTATGAATCAAAGTGAGTGTTCATAGATTGCAAGAATGGATTTTCCTCCTATATTTGATAGGATATGGTGTTGTTGTGTAACAAGGCCTCTCGGAGAGTTAGATACTGTGAAAATGCATGGCCGTGCTCATAATGGTTAAGGCTTAACTTTCTGTAAAAGTTTAACAGTTGAGCTCTGTAATCCGAGAAACACTTCTGGACCTAATAAAGATGGCTTGGATCTTACCTTATGTTCAGCAAGTAACACTAAGCGACAAAGGAATGTGAATGCACACTTGTCTGAATGACAAGTGAGAGACTGAAGGAAATATGTCCTTCACCCAAGGTGCATTAAGTCTAATACCAAGGTTCAGATTAATTGCGAACAATTAATTCAGTAAGATCAAGTGATCGGAACAGCTAGCTGGAGAAATGCTTCCGATCAGTGAGTTCTAATGGATATTAAGCTCACAACTTACTCTTGGCTGAACCTATAAGGTCACACCAATGGCATATAACAAATCACCAGATTAAATGAATCGGAAATTCATTTAATATCTTTTCGGGAATTAGTTTGGAAAACGTATTATACGATACGACCTTGGGTCAGAATCGTATATCGTATCGTGAATATTCGTAAGCTGGGCGAAACGAATAATCGTATCGTACGAAGGTAATTCGTCGTATACGATACGATAAATAATAGCTGTAAGGCGTTAGTCGCGAATACGAGCCGCATCGGAGCTGCTGGCCCGTCAAGCCAAGCGCGCAAGGCCCGACGAGCCAGCGAGCTCGCGAGCAAGCAAGCAAGCCAGCCCGGGGCGTGGCACAAGCGCGCAACACAACAACAACATCGCAGCAGCGAGCACGCAAGGCCCACGGCCTAGTTGCTCGGCTGCGCGCGCTGTGGGCTTTGGCCTGCAGCGTGTGGCTGGGCGCGGGTTGAGGCTTGCGTTGGGATGTGGCCGGTCAAGGCCATTTGGTCTTTGGCCGGTTACATCATTAATATAATTAGGTTAATTATATTACTCCCACATAGAACACAATCAGTTTTCCATCTAACCAAAAATCTAATTCCTAAATTACGTTCTTCAGTTTTTCTCTCTGAAAAACTGTTCATCCCAAAAAGCAAAAATCTTGTGCGTTGTCTAATCTACAATAATCAAGACGGATCTGAACGTGTCGGTGAACCAAATAGAGGAACGACAAGTGGAGTTCTTTGTTCGTGTTCGTTGATACAATACTCGGGAAAACACGCTTCGAATGTAAGTTTGCTTAAACTGTGCTTTATACATGTTTCCTGGCTTTGGGGATATTCCGCATATGTTATGTATGTTTTAACTGTATTCCCCTACAATTTGTTGATTCATCAAATAATTCCAGCAAGAAAAGTGGCCAGCTAATGGGCCAAAAACCATATACATACATCAAGATAATGCAAGGCCTCACATAATAGATAATGATCCAGAATGGAAGAAGAATAAACTTCAAGACGATTTCATATTTATTGTATATCAACATCCATCAAACAACCCAGATCTAAACATTTTGGACCTTGGGTTTTTCAGGTTTACCCTATCGTTAATGCACAAGAAGATTTCAAAGGATGTCTACATGTTATTAGAAGCGTTTCATCATGTATTTAAAGAGTTAGACAACAAAACTCTAGGAAATGTTTGGTGGTCGTACCAACATGTTATGAATGAAATATTAAAGGTAAAGGGCTCATACTACTATGCATTGTCTCATGTTAACGAAGAAGGGCTAGAAAGAGAAGGCAATCTCAGAACTCGAGTGGAGGATCCTAGTTGGGAAGTACAGGGATGTTGGGATTACGTTCACGTGTATTGGGATCAACTAAATGGAAATGCAACAACTCAAGAAGAAACTGCACAGAGGACAACAAGTGCAAGTGAGGTGGAATTTCCATTTGGAGATGGTACATCTAATGCAAATAGGAATATGTAGTGAAAGTCTTATTTATTAAGTGAAAAAGTGTGAAGGGAGTGTAACATTTTTAGTGAAAAAGTGTGATGGAAGTGTTAGTTTTTGAGTGAAAAATGTAATGGAAGTGTTAGTTTCTGAGTGAAAATAGTAATGGAAGTGCTAGTTTTTAAATGAAAAAATTGTAATGGAAGTGCGAGTTTTTGAGTTAATATGTAATAAAAGTTGAAGTTGAAATGAACATGTTTTATTTTCAAGGAGAACATTTATTAAATTTAGAGAACAAAAAAAAATTATCATCTGTAAAAAAAACAAGAAAGAAATGAACTAAAATCTCTATTGTCCCCAAACATCACCAAATTTAATTCCTACTCAAACATGTCATAGTCGGAAATAGCCTCAAATCAGTTAAAATTCGGGGGTTTAATCGCACGACTTTAAGGAACATTGAAATTAAATTTTTAGAGTAGAGAATTTCATCACCGATAAAAAATAGAAAGACGTGACTTAAAATCTGAGTTGTCCCCATACATCACAAAATTCAATTTACACCGAAACATGTAATACTCATAAAAAGACTCAAATTAGTTAAAAATCAGTGGCTTGATGGCACGATGTCAAGGGACATTTAAATTAAATTTTCAGAGTAGAGAATTTCATCATCAATAAAAAAACAGATCGAAGTTACATAACATCTCAGTTTTCCCCCATACATCACCAAATTCAATCCCTACACAAACATGTCATACTCAAAAAAAGCCTCAAATTAGTTAAAAACGGAAGCTTAATGGCACGACATGAACAGGAACATTGAAAAAAGAAAGAATTTCATCATTGATAAAAACGAAAGAGGTGACTTAAAATCTCATAAATACCCATACATCACCAAATTCTATTCTTATATATTTAAACATGTCATACTTAGAAAAATCTTCAATAGACCACCAACAATTAACCAATATGGGAAAATAGAATCAACAAATAACACACACATGAGACAACAACACACACGGGATATCCATCCAACAAGCATACAAGGGACATCTAAGTAACAAAGAAAATCAAAATCAACAAACATCAAAGCCAGATATGTTATTTTACTCATAATTCCATCACATTCAAAATTTAATATCCATAAATTCTAATACTACTCATAATAACTGTAGGGGGTTGTTTTTCCCGCATAGTGGTTTTGTTTTCCCCTAAGGGTTTTTTAGATTTTGAATTTCAAAGGAGTCACCACCAAACAATATTTAAGGGTCCGGTTTGGAAAGACCAAAGTTTACTCTTGTGAATAAGGCATTGAATCTTAGAAATCGAATGGGTGAGATTCGGGCAAGGGAACGAATTGCTTATTTGGCGAGCTTTAAAATTATATTCGAATGCAAGACAAGGATCGTTTTCGAATAATCCTAATCATGACACTAAGTTGGTTGGAGCATGCATTTTAGAACATAGAAATTGCTACTTGTATGTGGTCACTTTTCTTTAAAGTTAATTAAAGGAACCTAAGGCTGGTTTGTCCAAGAATTATCTTTGTTAAGCGTGATGTAACCTTTTGTATGTTGTTGAATTTAGCATGTGAGGTGATGAAAGCAATAAACATGTAAAGCATCATCACAAGAAATAAAGGAATTATTGAAATGCGTACAAAACTACATCACCTTAAAACAAGGTGAGTAAAGACTGCAGAATTGAAATTGCAAAAATAAAGGTGCTAGTGAAAGTGCGTTATTGAAATATGATATTGAAATTGCGGTATTGAAAGTGCGATATTGAAATGCGATATTGAAATTGCAGTATTGAAATTGCGGTATTGAAAGTGCGAGATTGAAATTGTATTATGGTATTTGAGATCCGAACGCCAAACGACTACTTAATGATAAGTGCGTCCGATACGGATTCAATTCTGTAAAAATATCCACTTTAGATGAGTTTCTCATCATAAAGTATCTTTGATTTTGGTTATTGAAATAAAACTTGAATATTGAACTTGAAAATTGAACTTGAATATTGAAATTAGGAGACTTAATTCTTAAAGTTTAAACCTTTTAATGTTAAAAAGGTCTCACCTTTAATATGCTCCATAACTTTTAAAGTTAACTCTAGTTTAAGGATTGATTACAAACAACCTTAAACATCATAGAATCTTGAAAATGGGACTTGTATTTGAAAATAAAATATGAATGTTCATTTTTTCTAGTTTAGAAAAGGAATTTCACTTTTCATAAACATCCTTGAACTTTTGAAAAGGTTTGGATTTTGTAAAATTGTGTGATTGTTGTAAGGTATACTTATAAGAATAAAAGCATCAACTTACTAATCATTTTTGAAATCAAAGCTTGAATCTTGCATGGTATTATTGAAAAGGTGCTTGGAAAATAATTTGGGAAGAGTTTCATGAATGAAATATCCCCAAAGATGGCACTTTTGACATGTTTTCTTAGTTAGTCATGAGCATGAACTCAAATGACAATATCCTTGGAATTGTATTTAAAAATGTAGAAGAATAGAAAGCATCAGAATGATTTGATTAGGGATTCAAAATTACCTATTTAGGACTAGGTTAGTTTTCCGATTAGTGCTCCCAATTGCTTAAATGTTTTGGAATTGTAATGGAAATTATAGACTTGAACTTAAATTTTGTATTTGATTTTGAGAGGAAATTTTGAGATTACGACGTTGTATTAAGAATCTGCCTCCCCATATGCTTAGGAAATGAGGGTTTATATAGGGGATTAAGAGGCTAAAATCCAAGAACCACATGCGCCTGGCGCTGGTGACGTGGCCCAGAATCCGCCAAAACAAGGACGATGACACCGTCCTTGATTTGTTTTGTATTGCTGTACCTTTGTACGCTTTGTACGAATTTGGCACGTAGTGTTTTCTTGGAGGTTAAGGCTTGGGTTTGCTTTTAAAAACTAGCCATTTTTTTGGATTTCGTGTTTGGACTTGGTTTTACGGGACGGGCCCGGCATGCTCGGTTTTGTGGGCCGGCGCCCGAATTTGGATTGCTTAATGTCATTTTGACTGGAATGGACCTTGTAAAACCAATGGAGAGGTCCATTGGGTGAGATTGTGTTTGGATCATGAAAATGAATTTTGGAAATGGAATTTTGTACCGAGTTCCGTAATGGGAACGGGCTCGGGAATTGGACTTTGGATTTTGGATTTTGGAATACACTTTAGCAATTGGGACTTCCGCACGGAGTTGCACCAACCACCTAGCAAGGATAATAGTATCTTCATCATCTCATTAGGGGAGACACGAATTAGGTGTCTACAGAAGCCCCCACTTTGACTGAGCGTTCGGTTAAGAAAGCGAAAGTCAAAGTTTTTGAATTGGGACGGAGAAGGTCAAGATGTTCTGAAATCAAGACCATTCTTTGTACGCTGGTACCTACACAAGACAAGTGTTAGAAAAAAAAGGATAGAGTCAACCTCCGGGATATTGTGACGACTCTGATTTTTTGTATTTGTATTGCTTTTCCGCCTTTGACTTAGCACGGAGCTTGGCATCGAAAATTTTGAATTTTGGATCTTGAATCTCGAATCTTGGATCTTGAATTTCTAATTTTGGATACCAGGAGTTAATCCGCTGTGTTTTTGTACGGAGTTCTGTCTAAGGTTTGATCCGATGTGGAACATGTCCACTTGGGAAAGGATTTTTTATTAACTCTCAGAATTTTGAAAATTTGGTTGACTTTCCCGGAACTTGGGTCCGCTGGGAGTCAAACGCTTGAATCCTTGTAATTTTCGGACTTTGTATTCCTGAGATATTTATATGTCAATATCGGAGAAACAGATGTATACCAGTATTCATCAGAAGTTAGTATGATTTGACGTTTGATGCCTCGTGCAGAAAATCGTAGTAGCAAAGTACGCGCAATCAGCACGGATGACCGCGCCTAGATTCTCCGCACATGGATCAGAGCCTGCGCCTGGCGCAAGGGCCAGTGCCCGACGCAGGGCTTGCTTATATAAGGCCCCCGCCGTGCTCTTGCATGAGCATATTCACTTGTTCTTTCTTGTTTTCACAAAGTTCGATTGCTCTCTCCCGTTGGTTTCATTGCTCTTGTGTTGCCTCCACCTTTGTCCATGTAAGTATTTCATGTTTTGTTTATGAAATTACCTTAAGATTGCATGTAGGTTTTTGCACTTGAAATGTTCTTGTATTTGTTGATGTTGTACTTGTATGGTAGTAGGCTTCTTATATCTTGTATGCCGAAAATTCTTTGGTAACCATTTGAACTTGAACTGTTGGAACTTTGTAGAAGTTGAACTCTTGTATTTTGAATTTTGTACTTAGCACTTGTAGATAGTGATTCCACTGGTGACCTTGGTGGGTCTTGTAGGAGAATAGGTTGGGATAGCCTCGGTGTTGTTGTAGGATTTGAATACCTGCTTCGGCATGGATAGCCTAGGTGTTGGTGTAAAACTTGAATACATGCTTCGGCATGGATAGCGTAGGCATTGGTGTAGAACTCGAATATCTGCTTCGGGCATGGATAGCCTAGGCGTTGGTGTAGAATTTGAATATCTGGTTCGGCATGGATAGCCTAGGCGTAGGTGTAGAATTTGATTATTCTTTTGAAATGGAGGTCCCTGGCTAAACTTTTATGGCCACTGAGGATTTTTAGACTCTTGATTTTTTGTATGGGCTAGTATAAGATAGCCCCCAGGCTTGGATGTTGATTTTTGTATTCCGAATGTTTTAGTATGCCTCGTCACACTCGGAGGAAACCTGTTGGATGCCGAGCGGCCATGGAGGATGCTTCGGACAATGAAGCGGCTGAGGTGGATCCACCGCCTGTTGCTATTGTTCCGAGGGGAAAACCTAATTTTGAGGGGGACGGCTGGCGGTCCACAGACCTTTTATTCCACCCGGGGTTTCACTTGTATCAGTGGCCACCCGCTGGTTTGGTATGCCTTGTACTGTGCCTTGAACTTACTATTTGAACTTGTATAGGTTTGTATTGATCCACCCTTTTTGTAGACTAAAAGGGAAGGGATCCGAGCGTTCTGGTCTTTGGAGGAGCTTTGGACTATTTCTCCGTCCATTTTTAGCGTCGAGGAGACCCGGGCGATTTGGGATCAGACCAGCTTTGCTCCTTTCTGGGAGGCGACGAGAGGCTTTAGAGGGAAGGTGGGTGTTAAATGTTAGGTTATGATACATATGAAAAACATAAATCATGCGGAAAACCTTAATGCCAGGAAACATATTATTTACACATAATCAGTTAGCATAATTCAGATGCATACACTTTGTAGCGTGCCCTCCCTAGTTGCGCCCGAACCGAACAAGAACAAGTCTTTAGGACTCCAAGTGTCGTCCCTCCGTAGATAGTCCACAGCACGTCCGGATCCGCCTTAAGATTGACCAACTAGAATCGCCCTTAAGGTACTATAATTTTCGGCTAATATGGGCAAGTAATGTGACTGATTTTTCTGCTCAAAATCACAGCTTTTATTGTATGAATACTTGTTAAAAAAACTCTTGTATAAATTGATGACCCTAGGCATATATTTATAGAACTATGGAAAAAGATTTCGAATCCTGTTAGAATACTAATTAATTAATTTGAATCCTTTCAGAACTCTAAATAATTAATTTTATCTTTTAGGATTAGGATTTAATCATAGCACGAATTCCGATAGCTTTAGGATTCGTATAGCACGCACACGAGCACCGCACGAGCATCGCACGCCTGCGCGCATGCCTCGCGGCCCACGCTGAGCGCACAACGCCTTGGCCCAATGCTCGCAGCCCATTGGCTGAGCGCGCGCGCCATGCCTGCTAGGCCTGGCCTTGCGCTGGGCCTGGCGTGGCTTTGGCGTGTGTTTGATACGTGTGGCTTGCTGGGCGTCGGCCTGGCTTCGTGCTGGGCCTTCGTCTAGCAAGCCTCGTCCGATGCTAATTCGTACGATACGCTTCCGATTAAATTCCTGATTCCGGAATTCATTTCCGATACGAACAATATTTAACATTTCCGATTCCGGAATTAATTTCCGTTTCGAACAAATATAAATATTTCCGTTTTCGGAATTATTTTCCGATTCCGATAATATTTCCGATTCGGACAATATTTCCGTTTCCGGCAATATTTCCATTTCCGATAATATTTTTCGATACGTACCATGTTTCCGTTTCCGGCAACATCTATGACTTGGATAATATTTATATTTCCGATACTATCCATATTTCCGTTTCCGGCAATATCATCGTTTCCGGAGTATTCATTTACTTGCCTTTGACGATCTTAGCTCCCACTGAAACCAAGATCCGTCGATTCCAAATAACCATAGATGGAGTATTTAATTCCATTAAATACTTGATCCGTTTACGTACTATTTGTGTGACCCTACGGGTTCAGTCAAGAGTAAGCTGTGGATTAATATCATTAATTCCACTTGAACTGAAGCGGCCTCTAGCTAGGCATTCAGCTCACTTGATCTCACTGAATTATTAACTCGTTAATTAATACTGAACCGCATTTATTAGACTTAACATTAAATGCATACTTGGACCAAGGGCATTATTTCCTTCAGTCTCCCACTTGTCCTTAGGGACAAGTGTGCATTTCCTAATTCCTTTGTCACTCGATGCTTTCTCTTGAACATAAGGTAAGAGTTGTCATCCTTGTTATGTCCAGAGGTGTTTCTCGGTTTCAGAATTCAACTGATCAAATAAACAGATAATCATAGCCTATGATTCATCTGAGCACGGCCATGTATTTTACAGTTTCTAGCTCTCCGAGTGGCCTTGTACAACTTTCAGCATTTCATCCCGATTTATGGGAGGACAATCCTAATCTTGCGATCTTGAGATTAGACTTCGTTTGATAGGTGATTACCTAAGCGTTGCCTTTATAGCCTCCTTTTACGGTGCGACGGTTGACAACGTCAAACTAAGCAGTTCTCAAACAAGTAATCTCAAATCACTCAGGTATTGAGGATTAGTGTCTAATAATTTTAATGAAATTTACTTATGTTAGATTTTCATCTCTTATTGTAAAGTTTTATAGGTCTGTCCGATACTAGTCTTCCCAAAGTAAGTATCTATGCAAATGATTACGACATTGCCATGTCCACATAGTTCAAGAAACAGAACTACTAGTCATCTTGCATTCTAGGCGTCTAACGTTTTCTTATGCGTCCATCTTTATAGAAAACTCCGACCAGGGACCATTTTCAACTTTTGACATTCAAGTTCACTTGATAGACATTTCTTAGTCACAGGACTGGTCCTGACAGTCTATCTTGATTATTTCGTCAAATTGAAGGGACTCATCATTTAATACTAAACCAAAATTAAATGGAATATGAAAATACATTTCATATATGATAAATGTTCAACCCCTAATGTTTTACAACCATGGGCCTTGAACCCATCTTTAAAATATTTAGTGGAATTCAAAACTATGCTTGATTCCTAGTGCTACAATGTGACTGTTGCTTCTCACTTGTTGCATAGGTTTAGTTATCATGCTTTACCAATCTTAATATCCTTTTCATCGAATGTTCTTCGAGATAGATGATAAGATCTTTTGAGTTTGTTTATTTTGTGATCTAGTCTTTCTTGCTACAATAGTGGTTCTACGCATTTTGCAATGAAGAACCATTAAGTCAACAGACATGTGATCTACCCAAGTTCAGTGAAGAACTCTTTATGTAAACAACTCTGTTTCATTGCTTCTTAGGCAATAAGTAGTTTAACTTCAATTGTATAGGTTGCCAGTGATGCTTTGTTTGGATTTACCTATCCAAGTAGTTCATAGATATGTGAAAGACTTTCCAACTATATTTTAGAACATAAAAATTATTATTTTAATTTCCCACGCAACAACCCATGGTCTCCAATCCATGTTGCCATTTCAAAACACGATGATCTTTAGCTCATCTTTGTCAATGGTTAACTCCAAAGGAATCTTGCTTGATCATTTGCCAGTGTTTATGCATGTAGCATCAATATTTAGCATATCTTTATTTCCTTGAATTAAGAACTATTCTTATGTACCTTTTCAAGTACCATAAGTTTTTCTTGACCTCAATCTAGTTGATCTTCACTTAGATCAATAGAGATTGGTATATGTTCGTTATGCCTAAAGCCATACGATACATTTTTGGCGATCCTCATATTATATCATACATGATAAATTCTTTTGCAGGATTATTCTCAATCGAATTCTATTCATGTAACTTTAGCTCATTCAATTTCAGTAGATACTGAATCCAGCTAAATTCTTTGACATATGATATAGGTTAAGAATCTCACTTAGATCCTTTGATGTTTAACTTAGTAAATGCTTATACATAGTTCAAACATCCTTTACTTAGATTTATTCATATGGGTCGAATGTCTCCAATGGAGTCTTTCGTGTTTGATTTAGTAAATACCATTACTTAATCCAAAACAATATTATAAGATCTTTGTAAATAGATATTAAGTTTCGCCTTGGTCCATCATTAATGAATGATTTCAAATCTAAGTCATTAGCATTGGAATGTTATTTCACAATAGAGAGATATGTGTATGATACACATAGGACCAATTAAGTTTTTATGTACTCCCACTAAACTTCTTATATATCCATAAGAATCATGTACATTTTATGAAACTAAAATACTTATTAGCTTCACTAAAATACATTTCTAATTCCCAATTGCTTGCTTAAATCTATACTTAGATTTCATAAGCTAGCTTTCCTTTTCAAGCATTTATTTGGATCCACAAATCCTATGACATGCCATGTACATAGTTTCTTCCAACATTTGACTGAGGAAGATGTTTTGTCATCCAATTGCCATATGTACCAATATGCAATAATTGCTTGAATTATAGACTTGAGCATTACGATTATGAATTTGCTTGTAACCTTTAGCAACTAATCTAGCTTTGTGTTGTGAACACAATACCATGTTTGATGGTTTTTATCCTTAAAACCAATTTGCGACCAATAGATATAAATCATTCTTGCAAATCAACAAAATTTCAATTTTGTCATCAAAACATTGAGTATGTTTTTATGGCCTTTAACCAATTAAACATTAAGTCTATATACGGCCTCTAACCATTTTAGGGAATCTAGGGTTCGTCATAGCTTTCTTACAAGTCACAAACTCATTAATCTACATGATAATAGTTTGACTGTAAGTTGTAGGTTTCTTCACTATCTAATAAAAGATTTGCATAGTTACCTGAACTCCATGTTTCTTCACTATCTAATAGAAGAATCTCATAGTTTCAGTGACTTGAACTCTATGCCTACTAGGGTATAGAACATCAAACGATAGAATATCAACAGACACTTGAAAGTTCTTTGAATATTCTGTTCTCCTTGAAGCACTTGTAAAGTCTTCTAAGAGATGTCTATTCTCTAAAGCCACTTCTAAAGTCCTTAAAGAATACGTGTTCGGATTTTCTGAAGAACTTCGAAAAGCCTCCGGAATGTCCGTTTATGTTTGTTGTTCGCCTCGAAGACTTTCGAGGTCTATTTTCTCCCACTTGTCATTTTGGAAACGAATCTTCGAAAGGACATTATTTCGAGAAAACAAACATTATGTTCTCAAAAATTCGTGGTAGAAAAAATACCCTTGTGTCTCATTTGAATAAATCACAATGAAACATATATCTATACTTGGGCCTTAGTTTGTTGAATAACAAACACTAAGCTCCCACTAATTTTAGCAACTATTTAGATATATAATTTATTGAAAAGATATTCTGAAATTACTTTTCAATAGCTTTGACGAATTTGGTTTAGTTTGGTGGTAGTTGAGCATTTTGTTTTAGAAATTATAGGAAAAGTCTTTATGATTCATCATTGATCGAATCAAGTACTAATTGACTTCGATCATTCCAACTTAGATATGCCATATCTTATGGAGCTAGATCGTGAAATTACAACACACAATCATAGATGATCATATTTGGTCTTAAAGTAATCATCAATATGATCTAATCTAGATCTTTATGATTTCTTGCCAAGTGGTGATTTTATACTTCTGAATCTTTGAATTAGCCAAACATATTCAAATTTATATCACTTTGAGTAAATAAATCCATATTAACTCAAATCCAGGTGAAATAATAAAGTCATAAAATCTTTCTTTAGATTTGAACTCTATTGTCTAGGCGTTCTAACAATAGTTCATATCTTTTGTTACTTTCAACAAGTAAGACTAGCTTGTCTTGAATGATCTAGAAATCAATCAACTTTCAAAAGTCCATCGAAATAGAGCTTGTGAATGTTAATTTGTTGATATGGTCTAAGCAACAATGCCAAAGATTAGTGGAACTCAAATTAAAAGATTGATTTGAACCCAGTAAAGTTTTTATTGTTAAAGAGTTGTTTGTTTTAATCAAGCATATTGACTCAACGCGTAATTGACCATTTCATTCAAATAAACAAACAAACATTGTTTTTGTTTTTCTTGAATGTGAGTCTTTCTGTGTTTGAAAACAGAAATTTAGGTATGCTGATTATGGAACAAAATAGCCATTAAGTTCCAGCCTTGAAAGGACTTAAAACAAACTAGATGACCCTACAACTAATGTACCAATGCCATGCTTCATTTCCCACTTGTAGGTCATTAGTGTAGCCTAGCTTCCATTGTTTGAGTTATTACCGAAGTAAGAACCTCAAGCGGTATATGATACCAAGGAAGTTTGATTGCTAGGTCACTTCTCTTTAAACATAAACTTATAGGTAGAAACGGAATTGTAAATTCCTTTCATTTGTTCCTTTGTTTTCCTATTTCTTGTAACTTTTCTAATAGCCTTAAGAATTGAATTCTCTAGTGTTGACTTTTATACTTTGTTTAGACATGTCCATTGTCATTCCAACAAAGTTCTTACCATTTATGTTGAATATTTTTGTTTCAACTAGATGATCTTACCAAAAGCTTCTAAAGTTCTCTAAGCATCGATCTATTCGAATGTCTAGGGTCTAGACTCATTCGAGAATTAAATGGAAAAAGATTTTAGGTTGTTAACCATTGGTAAAGCTGAGCGTTTAAACTCAATGCTTTATGATCTCAAAACTACATTGTATTTTGAATTCACAAGCACCAATCGGTTTGACATTCGACTTTGATACTCGAAAACAACCATAAAAGTCGCTAAAAGAAACGTACATTTAAATTGCTCATTTTCTCTCATTTCCGTGAATCGTTCTTGGATTTACTACCAATCGAGGAAATTTATTGTTTCCTTTCTAAAAGGATTTACTGCAGTGCAAGATATTTAATTATAAACAATAATTAAAACATACATTGAAGAATGTAAAGTCTAAACATTTATCATAAGTAATAACTTGAAAATTAAAGCAATCATGCAATTCATACAAGTTATTAGCATTTTATTCGATTTTATTGTTCCGGCAGGTGTGAATAAAATGATTCCAAGACCCTAAAAACCATTGAATAATTAAGCACATTATGTATTTTGACTCAATTCTAAAATCTTTTAGGTAAGCAAAAGCCTTTTGCTAATAGTCTAGAAACTACTCTTGGTTAATAGGTACGTCTAAGAACTTATTAGGTAAACCTATCAATTTTTCCACGACATAAAAGGACTCCTTACTTATATCGTTGAGTTTCACCAAAACTAACATGTACTCACAATTGTTTGTGTACCTTGCCCCTTTAGAATCAATAAGTAACACCTCGCTATGGCGGAAAACTATTACTAAGATTGATGTAAAGGTTATCTAAGTAAGTGTTATTTTGGCATGGCACCTTTTAACTCAATTTTTAAGTTTGAAACTTAAGGCTCTTACTATGTTGGTTAGATTTTAAGTGAACTAAAATCCTTAATCATGCAACATAATCAAGCCACAATCTCATGCATATTTAAGACATATTTAAAAGCAATAAATAACTTAAAGCATGCATAAGATAAATGTGATCTAGTATGGCCCGACTTCATCTTGAAGCTTCAACTTCAAAGTCCGTCTTGAAAATGGATTGGAAACTCCGTCTTGAATTTCACCGTGGGAGGCGCCATTTTCTTCAAATAGGATCAGCTATAATTAAACTAATTACAACTATTTGTTGGTACGCAGACCATATTTGAATTGAAAAAACAAACTTTGGCGCATTAGACCAATTACATTCAAATTAATGGTACGCAGACCATATTTTCTATCCTATTTGGGCCATACTAGTCACTTCATAACCTGCAAAACAGTACATATACAATATATACCATTCACCCATTCATTATCATGAATGGCCCACATAGCTGGTTAGTAAAACACGTTATGCATCACTTAAATATTTGCAGCAGTTAGTCACGGGCAACAATAATCTACCAATTATTCAGTCCTTATTAATTCTAATCAAGTTGTTTAACCTTAAAGGATTTGTAGACCAAATCAAGAGTTTATGACTAAAAATGCTCCCACTCAAACCAATAACTTTATATGCTTTACTAATTTTAAACATAAAAATGTATTTCTAGTCTAACCGGAAACATACAAGTTTAATTAAAATTTAAAGCTCATATAAAATTATAATCGAATCCATTAATTTAATTTATTTTTAGTTGAATTTAAGAATTTAAATTAATTCAAAGTTTAATTTTAGTAAAATAATTAATATAAAAAATTTATAATAATTATAATATTCAAAATTAAAATCCGAGAAAACAATTTAAATTATTAATTTTAAAATTAATTAAAATCGTTTCCGAACTGAAAATTCAAAATTAAAATAAACCAAACCAATCGGGTCAAGTCCATGCCTCGTCAAGTCCAACAAGCAACAAACCCCTTGTCACTCGATTGATCGTACCGCAAAGCCCAATTAACAACGCACCAATGCGTCAGGCCCAGCGAGCCACGCTTGCGCGCAGCCCACTCGCCCATCGCCTTGGCGCGCTGCTGGGCAACGCTTGTTGGACAGGCCAGCCAACGCTGCCCGCGTGCACGTTGTGCTGCACTTGTCGCTGCCTTGGCGTGCTGCTGGGCGAGCCAACGCACGTTGTGGCGCAGCACCATCGCTGCCCACGCGTGCTTGCCTTGCTCGCTGCACTTGCTTGCCCATCGCCCCACACGCGTAGCACACAGCCCCTAGGCAGCCATTGCCTTGTGCATGCTACGCTCGTTGCTCGATGCATTCGTACCGCATGGGCGACGAGCTCCCTTGCTCGTCGTTGCGTGCCCGCACTATACAACACCTCTTAAGGGTAACACATAGCGTCCTTTGCTTTGTGCGTGCAACTTTTATGAGCGAATTATATAAAAATTAAAACTTTTTAATTTAAAATTAATGACAAATTAATAAATCATATTAATTTCATAATTTTAGGGCGAAAAATTGAAAATTTATTAATCAATTTATTTTCGATTAACATGGATTCAAATCTAGGTCATAAAAATTTAAAATTTATCATAAATTAACAATTTTTATGGTGGTTTTTAATCATGGATACCTAATTAAATCATTAATTAATTATGAAAATCAAATCAATTCTAAATTATTCGAATTTCAACAAATTAATCATAATTACAAATTAGGTTGTATAATTAACCAGTCTAGGCATTCAAAATTGTTAAACATATACAGTAGGTCAATCAAAAATTCAAGATTTATCAACAAGAATCGCAAATATTCAATTTAACATCTTAAATTTACAAACTTTTGCGTTCGAAAAACTAAAACCTACGAAAAGTAATAGTTAGGCTTCGAATTTGGGAATTCTGGGTTCGGCCGGAAAGTACTTTTTTGTCAAAATTTTAGAATTCCTTTTACATGCGGAATTGATAAAAAAATCACTCGATTTGGTTGAGTAACGAAGAAACTGCCGAAAAACTGCGTACATATAATTAAATAAACGCAATTTGCAATTAATGAACAATTACGAAAATTAATCACCCCTTTTAATTCTTTGCAAATTTGTAAAATTTAACCATGTTATGCAATTTAGATTATGAAAAGAATAAGAGGCTCGTAATACCACTGTTAGGTTATGATACATATGAAAAACATAAATCATGCGGAAAACCTTAATGCCAGGAAACATATTATTTACACATAATCAGTTAGCATAATTCAGATGCATACACTTTGTAGCGTGCCCTCCCTAGTTGCGCCCGAACCGAACAAGAACACGTCTTTAGGACTCCAAGTGTCGTCCCTCCGTAGATAGTCCACAGCACGTCCGGATCCGCTTTAAGATTGACCAACTAGAATCGCCCTTAAGGTACTATAATTTTCGGCTAATATGGGCAAGTAATGTGACTGATTTTTCTGCTCAAAATCACAGCTTTTATTGTGTGAATACTTGTTAAAAAAACTCTTGTATAAATTTATGACCCTAGACATATATTTATAGAACCATTGAAAAGGATTTCGAATCCTGTTAGAATACTAATTAATTAATTTGAATCCTTTCAGAACTCTAAATAATTAATTTTATCTTTTAGGATTAGGATTTAATCATAGCACGAATTCCGATAGCTTTAGGATTCGTATAGCACGCACACGAGCACCGCACGCCTGCGCGCATGCCTCGCGGCCCACGCTGAGCGCACAGCGCCTTGGCCCAATGCTCGCAGCCCATTGGCTGAGCGCGCGCGCCATGCCTGCTGGGCCTGGCCTTGCGCTGGGCCTAGCGTCGCTTTGGCGTGTGTTTGATGCGTGTGGCTTGCTGGGCGTCGGCCTGGCTTCGTGCTGAGCCTTCGTCTAGCAAGCCTCGTCCGATGCTAATTCGTACGATACGCTTCCGATTAAATTCCTAATTCCGGAATTCATTTCCGATACGAACAATATTTAACATTTCCGATTCCGGAATTAATTTCCGTTTCGAACAAATATTTAATATTTCCGTTTCCGGAATTATTTTCCGATTCCGATAATATTTCTTATTCTGACAATATTTCCGTTTCCGGCAATATTTCCATTTCCGATAATATTTTCCGATACATACCATGTTTCCGTTTCCGGCAACATCTACGACTTGGATAATATATATATTTCCGATACGATCCATATTTCCGTTTCCGGCAATATCATCGTTTTCGGAGTATTCATTTACTTTGCCTTTGACGATCTTAGCTCCCACTGAAACCAAGATCCGTTGATTCCGAATAACCATAAATGGAGTATTTAATGCCATTAAATACTTGATCCGTTTACGTACTATTTGTGTGACCCTACGTGTTCAGTCAAGAGTAAGCTGTGGATTAATATCATTAATTTCACTTGAACTGAAGCGGCCTCTAGCTAGGCATTCAGCTCACTTGATCTCACTGAATTATTAACTCGTTAATTAATACTGAACCGCATTTATTAGACTTAACATTAAATGCATACTTGGACCAAGGGCATTATTTCCTTCATTAAAGCCCGAACACAAGCCTTGCTGGAGGGGTGGTGGGACACCACCAACACATTTCACATGAGCTGGGGGAGATTACTATTACTCCCTTTGAGTTCACCATGATCACTGGTCTCCCATTTTCTGAGAGGGAGGTGGTTTTCGACTCCGACTTGAGATGGCATTCTGATGGTGTGAAGGACGGGATTGGCCCTGTTTTAGATTTGATCACGGATAATGATTCTTATGCATCTGTGGAGGTGATTTTGACTGGGCTTCGTATGGCTGGCATGACAGCGGAGCAGAGGGTTCGGCTCTTCCTTCTGGCTTTGGTAGGTCGAGTAGTCTCCCCTGGCAGGAATAGCCACGTACTGGTGGGATTTTTGAGGTTCTTGGGCGACTTGAGGGTTGTTTCGAGCCTGAACTGGGATGACTTAGCATATGGCCACCTCTTGTATGAGATGAAGAATGCTTCACGGACTACCCAGGAGAGTTCGGCGAGCATAGCTGCCTTGTGGAGAGTGCTGGAGGTGTTTGGGACTCCTTGTATTTTGTAATTAGTACTTGCATGTTTGTACATTGTATTTTGTAGGCATAAGACTGACTGATGTCTTGTTTGCTTTTTCAAGTTTTGGGCGTATGAGCATTTTCCTAGCTTGGCACCAGATCACCCTAGGGTTGCGGCTTACCCGTTTGCTGCCTCTTGGGAAGGAGCGGCGCGCAAGAATTTGCCTTTGGCGACCTTTCAAAGAGCGTTGAGAGTTTTGCCTTCCAAAGAGGTGCGTTTTTGTATTGTGTAGGATTTTATCCCATTTGTACTGAGTTGTCTGTCTTGTAGGTGGTCTGGCGCCCTTTTGCTACTGCGCCCACACCTGCTTCGGCTATGCGAGCCTTCTACTTGTCTAGACGACGGGTGTTGTTCCTGGGGGTTTATCTCCCCATGTGGTATCTGGGTGATCGAGTGACTCCTCAGCGCAGTGCAAGAGGCAGGTTTGTCCCTTTGGATCCTCCGGAGTCCATGTTGTCGAAGACTGTTGATGTTATCCGGGTTTATGCGGAGGTTGTGGAGGCTGGTGGTGAGTCCATTTGTCTCCCGTGGGAGAAATTTGTAGATAGGAGGGCCAACTATGAAGACCTCCTGTCGAGGCTTGCTCCACCTGTTCGCTTTGTGCCGCCGGTGAGTTTTTGGATTTGAATCTTGTATTCTTGGATTTTTGTATTCTTGTATTATTGAATCTTGTATAATTGGATCGTTGTATGTGTGCTTGTAGGCCGAGGAGATCGACTCGGAGGATGTTCCTTATGCTGACAGGGTCCTCCGCTACGTGGACTCGGATGGGGAGCAGGTGGAGGTTATTGTTCTGATGGCCTCTCCTCCAGATCGAATAGCGACTGATGCCCTTTCGGAGCAATATACAGCTGTAAGTGCCTTTGTATTTTCTTGAAATTGGTTGTAGTTTTGTATTTGGAAATTGATTTTGAATTTTGTATGCAGGCGCCTCGGGTGAGAGTGCGCCGTTGGATGCTTATGATTGATTCTTTGAAGAAGCATTGTATCAATCTGACCAAGAAGCTTGTTGGTCGAGACAGAGAGGTGAGTTTATTGATTCTGAGGTGTTTGTACTCTTGAAACTTGGACATGGACATCTGATGCTTGAATTTTGAACTTTGTATAGGAGCGTCGTCGAGGCCAAAGAGAATATGAGGATAGGGGACCTCGAGCTAGTATTCCGAAGGAGCCGACCGGGGGGAGTCTAGGTCGAGGCACGAACTTTGGTGCTGAGATTCGCCAGAGGCACTCGGATGCTGGGTGAGGAGATATCCCCTATACTTCTGCCTAGCCTGGCAGGCATTCGTATTCTTTCGGAGGTACAGGCGGTCTGATGTGTTTCATGCCTTCCCCTGGCGTCCACTTAGGAGCGGGCAGTTCTCAACCCTGGGGTGCGGTGTCTTCGGCTCAGTAGTACTAGTTGGAGCGGATGCGCCAGATTCAGGATATGAAGATGCAGCGTCGGTTTATTGCGACGTAGCAGTCTTATCAGTTTCCTTCCCATCAGCAGGGGCCTCAGCAGTTTTCTAGTACCCTCCGTATCTCGGAGCAGGAGCCAGTTACCCCCGCGACTAAGCTTGATCGAGATATGGAGTAGTACATGAGCCGGAACAGGAACAAGGAGCCTGTGATTGAGACTGTGGTTGAGGATGACTCGGACTAATCTTGCATGGTAGCGAGTTCTAGCTTTGCCTTGGTTGGGCTTTTGTATGAGGATTTTTGTATGGATATTTGTAGTTGTATTTGTATTTGTACGATTTCAATTTTGGATTTTGTATTTGTATGGTTTGAATTGGAATGGTTTGAATTTGTATGGTTTGAGTTTTTCTATGTGTGTTTTGCAAGGTTTGAATTGAATTTCGTATGCGTTGTGTGTGCATTTTGAAATCTGTGGCTATACGTATGCATGCAAAATGAAAAAAAAATGCCCATTATAAGCCCCCACTTTGATTGAGGTTTTTTGGTTTAGAAAAAGCGCAAGTCAAAGTATATTCAACTTTTGCTCAAGCAAATGCTGACTTGACTTAGGACGCCGATCTAGAACTAGAATGCTTTTGAATTTTGAACAAATTGACCCGAAATTGGCCCGAGTGCTGATTCGAACTGCTTGACATTGCGCGGCTTGCAGCTTCTGGAATATTCTGCATAAATCATTGGAGCTGATTTGGTTGTACAATCCCATGAGGAGTGCGTACTTGAAGTCATAAAGTGGGACGTTGGGTTATTCCTTCTTGGATGTCCTACACCTGGCGCAGGCTTTAGCGCCCAGCGCAGGTGGTACTTTCAAGTACCACCATAAGTGTTGGTTTTTGTATAAATAGGGAGCATTCCGAATCACTTTTCTTGCACCAATCCTTTACTGCTCTTCTTCACCTTCTACTTCTTCACAAAAAGAAAGCAAATGGCTGTGTCTTTTGAAAATGCCTTGAACTTTTGGCTTGGTTCGCTAGGCAAACTGGAGAAAAACGAGCTAGATGGCATGCATCTTGGGGTGCTCGTCTCCTTCAGGTTCATGAAACTTTATATGCATTTCATCCATACCGCTTTGGAGGCTTGGGATCCGATTCACCACGTTTTCCGCGTTGGTAACAACGAGGTATGTCCCCTCCCTGAAGAGTTTAGTGCCATATTGGGTTGGCCCCTTATGATAGAGCCTTGTATGCCTAGTGTTGAGGAACACTTTTTCTTGGGTTTTGAGAGGTATTTGGGCCTGAAGCCTCCACTTTTGAGTGTTGTTGTATATGGTTGAGGGTGGATTTGTCCCTCTTTATCACCCATTTTGCTGGACTTGATATCCCCAAGGTCTACCGCTTGACGGCTTTGAGTTTTTGTATCTTTACTCGCTTCCTCTTTTCGAGGCAGGGGTTTGTCAATGGCAATGCCTCCCTAATAAAGATTGTGGCAGTTTGCTGAAGTCGGACCCCTCATCCATGCCATCAGGAACCCCGGTGCTACTCCAATTAAGAATATGGAGTTTCTTGTGTTTGGTTATGACAAATATAAAACATATATTTCATGCGGAAAAACCATAAAGCCATGAATCTAAATTAATTGCCACATAGTCAATTAGCATATCTAGGATACATACATCTGACGCGTGCCTTCCCTAGCTGCTCCCGAACCGAACAAGAACAAGTTTAGGACTTCAAGTGTCGTCCCTCCGTAGATAGTCCACAGCACGTTCTGATCCGCCTTAGATTCAATTAACTAGAATTTAGCCTAAGGTTTTATGTTATTCGTACTTAATTATTTGGCAAATTATTAAGCTTAGTTTAACCTTAAAACTATATGAATACTTGAGAATATGATGTATATAAATTGTGATTTTCATCACCTATTTATAGGGTAGGATTATCGGAACTAGAAACCTACTAGGATTCAATTTATCTAAATCAATTAGACTTAAATCAAACCTTTGTTTTTAGTGTTTAGTTAAACAACTAACTCTAGTAGTTTTAGGAAAATAATCTAATCAGACAAATCCTAAGCAATCAAGGATTCGAGGCTTGCCAAACCACACACACGAACAGCCCAAGAGGGGCTGCCCGCGCGCGCGGCCCAGCAGCGCTGGCGCGGCCCATGCGTGGGTGCGACCAGTCGCCTGACCTTGCCTTGTGCTCGGCTGGGCCTTGCCATGGTGGGGCGGGCTGTTGTTCATTCGCTTGCCTTTGCGCGGGCTTCCCTAGGCGCGGGCCTAGCTTCGTGCTGGGCCTTGCGTCTAGCAAGCTCGTCTAATGTTTATTTCGTACGTCGCGCTTCCGATTTATTTTCCGATTCCGGATTTCATTTCCGATTCGAACAATATTTAATATTTCCGATTCCGGAATTAATTTCCGTTTCGAACAAATATTTAATATTTCCGATTTCGCAATTTATTTCGGATTTCGATAATATTTCCGATTCCGGCAATATTTCCATTTCCGGCAATATTTCCGATTCCGGCAATATTTCCATTTCCAATAATATTTTCCGATACGTACCATGTTTCCGTTTCCGGCAACATCTACGACTTGGATAATATTTATATTTCCGATACGATCCATATTTCCGTTTCCGGTAATATCATCGTTTCCAGAGTATTCATAATTTGCCTTTTGACGATTTCAGCTCCCACTGGAACCGAGATCCGTCGATTCCGAATATCCATAAATGGAGTATTTAATTCACTTAAATACTTAATCCGTTCGCGTACTATTTGTGTGACCCTACGGGTGCAGTCAAGAGTAAGCTGTGGATTAATATTATGAATTCCACTTGAACTGAAGCGACCTCTAGTTAAGCATACAGTTCACTTGATCTCACTGAATTATTAACTTGTATAATTAATTAATACTGAACCGCATTTATTAGTCTTAGCATTGAATGCATACTTGGATCAAGGGCATTATTTCCTTCAGTCTCCCACTTGTCCTTAGGGACAAGTGTGCATTGCCTAATTCCTTTGTCGCTTGATGCTTGCTCATGAACATAAGGGAAGAGTTGTCATCCTTATTATGTCCAGAGGTATTTCTCGGTTTTAGAGTTCAACTGATCAAATAAACAAATAATCATAGCCTATGATTCATTTGAGCACGGCCATGCATTTTACCGTTTCTAGCTCTCCGAGTGGCCTTGTACAACTTTCAGCATCTCATCCCGATTTATGGGAGGACAATATCAATCTTGCGATCTTGAGATTAGATTTCTTTTGATATGTGATTACCCAAGCATTGCCGTTATAGCCTCCTTTTACGTTGCGACGGTTGACAACGCCAAAGTAACCAGTTCTCAAACAAGTAATCTCAAATCACTCAGGCATTGTGGATTAGTGTCTAATAATTTTAATGAAATTTACTTATGACAGATTTTCATCTCTTACAGTAAAGTTTCATAGGGCTTTCCGATACTAGTCTTCTCAAAGTAAGTATCTATGCAAATGATTGCGACATTGCCATGTCCACATAGTTCAAGAAACAGAACTACTAGTCATCTTGCATTCTAATCGTCTAACGTTTTCTATGCGTCCATCTTTATAGAAAACTCCGACCAGGGACCATTTTCAACTTTTGACATTCAAGTTCACTTGATAGACATTTCTTAGTCACATGACTGGTCCTGACAGTCTATCTTGAATATATCGTCAAATTGAAAGGACTCATCATTTAATACTAAACCAAGATTAAATGGAATATGAAAATACATTTCATATATGATAAATGTTCAACTCCAATGTTTTACAACCATGGGCCTCTAACCCATCTTTAAAACAACTAATGGATTTCAAAACTATGCTTTATTTCCAGTGCTACAATGTGAGTGTTGCTTCTCACTTGTTGCATAGGTTTTGTTATCATGCTTTGCCAATCTTAATATCCCTTTCATCGAATGTCTTTTGAGATAGGATGATAAGATCTTTTGAGTTTGTTTATTATGTGATCTAGTCTTTACTACTTCAATTGTGGTTCTACGCATTATGCAATGAAGAACCATTAAGTCAATAGACAAGTGAGCTACCCAAGTTCAATGAAGAACTTTTTACGTAAACAACTCTGCTTCATTGCTTCTTAGGCAATAAATACTTTTACTTCAACTGTATAGGTTGCTAGTGATGCTTTTGTGGATTTGCTTATCCAAGCAGTTCACGGATATGTGGAAGACTTTCCAGCTGTATCATAGAACATAGAAATTAATATTTAATTTCCCACGCAACAACTCATGGTGTTCAATCCATGTTTCCATTTCAAAACACGATGCTCAATAGCTCGTCCTTGCCAATGGTTAACTCCAAAGGGATCCTCCTTGATCATTTACCAGTGTTTATGCGTGTAGCATCAATATTTAGCATATCTTTATTTCCTTGAATCAAGAACTATTCCTATGTACATTTATAATAATTAAATTAATCAAAATTAAATTCCGAGAAAAAATTAAATTACGAATTTAAATTTAATTAAAATTGTTTTCAACCGAAAAATAAATAAAATGACCCTTACGTACTAAGGCAAGGCCTTAGGCCGAAGCCCAAGCCTCGCCCATGCACCAACCAACCGCAGCGCCATGGGCCGCGTGCACGAAGCAGCGCCCAGGCCTGTGTTGTGTGGCCGAGTGATGCCCATCGCTGCGCACAGCCTCGTGATGTGCTTGCAGCTCGCTGCTCGGTGGCTTCTCGCTGCACGATGGCTACCAGCGCTGGGCAGTGGCATGCGCAGTGGAACGCGAGCTCCCGTGCTCGTATACTGCTACCTTGCCTCGTTCCTGGCGCTACGTTGCATCGATGCCCTTTGTTTGCTTGACCATCCACACAAAACACACGGCACAGCCAATGCCTGTCGCGCATGCCTCGTTGCTCATTGCCTCGTACCGCATGGGCGACGAGCTCCCTTGCTCGTCGTCGCATGCCCGTACAATACAACACCCCTTAAGGGTAACACTTAGCTTCTATTGCTTCGTGCGTGCAATATTGGTGAACGGTTTTATAAAATTAATAATTTTTATACTTTAATTTAATTGACAAAATAATAAATCATATTAATTTCATTAAATTTGGGCAAAAATCGAAAATTTATTATTCAAATTAATTTCCGATTATACTTAATTTCATGGATTCAAATCTAGTTCATAAAATTTTAAAACTTTTCTATTTTAACAAATTTTATGGTGGTTTTTAATCAAAGGATCCTAATTAAATTGCTAATTAATTATGAAAATCAAAACAAATTCTAAATTATTCGAATTCAACAAATTAATTACAATTACAAATTAGGTTGTATAATTAACAAGATGAGCCTTTAAAATTGTTAAACATATACAGTAGGTCAATCATAGATTCAAGATTTAAAATTGTATAATTTGGGAATTCTGGGTTCGCCGACAAATCTATGATTTTTATGAAAATTTTAAAACGTCGTTTACATGCGAAATTCACTATAAAATTATAAGATTCCGACCATTATTGACAAAACTGCCGAAAAATCCTGCGAACATATAATCAAATAATCGCACGAATTTGCAATTAATTACATACACGAAATTAATCACCCCTTTAATTCATTGCAATTTTATAAAATTTAACCATGTTAACTATAATTGATTATGGAATTAATTAGAGGCTCGTGATACCATTGTTAGGTTATGACAAATATAAACAATATATTTCATGCGGAAAAACCATAAAGCCGGGAATCCAAATTAATTGCCACAGAGTCAATTAGCATAATTAAGATACATACAATGTGATGCGTGCCTTCCCTAGCTGCTCCCGAACCGAACAAGAACAAGTTTTAGGACTCTAAATGTGGCCTCTCCGTATATAGTCCACAGCACGTTCGGATCCGCCTCAGATTCAATTAACTAGAATATTATCTAAGGTTTTATGTTTACTCGAAAAGCTTATTATTAATTTTAGGCAAATTATTAAATTCTCTCTTGAACTTAATGTATGTGAATACTTATTGAATTACATTATAAATTGTGATTATGAACCAGATATTTATAGGATGAAAATAACGGAATTAGAATTCTACTAGGATTCCAATAACTAAATCCATTAGGTAACTAGTTAAATTATGCCATTAGAATTTAATGTTTAATCAAACACCTAAGTGTTTCAGATTTAACAAAAACATTCAATTTGAGTAGAATTAGGAAAACGAGATTAAGCAAGCAATCCTAACCGACCAAGGCTTTGGTTGTTCGAAGCGTCGCGCAGCCCACGAGGGGCGCTGAAGCTCGGCTCGGTCCAAGAGATGGGCGTTGGTCAGCAAGCACGCAGCCCATGATGTTAGGAGCTTCTTTGCTCGGCCTTCCTTGCTCGTTGCTCGTGCGCGCGGGCTTGCTGAGCGCTGGGCCTGGCGCTCGCGCTGTGCCTTGCGTCTCGCAAGCTCGTCCGTCGATCGTTTCGTACGTCGCGCTTCCGATTCGTTTTCCGATTCGTTTTCCGATTCGTTTTCCGATTCCGGAATTCATTTCCGATTCGAACAATAGTTAATATTTCCGATAATATTTTCCGACACGTACCATGTTTTCGTTTCCGGCAACATCTACGACTTGGATAATATTTATATTTCCGTCATTATCCATATTTCCGTTTCCGGCAATATCATCATTTCCGGAGTATTCTTTATTTTGCCTTTTGACGATTTCAGCTCCCACTGGAACCGAGATCCGTCGTTTCCGAATGTTCATAAATAGAGTATTTAATTCACTTAAATACTTGATCTGTTCACGTACTATTTGTGTGACGTTATGGGTTCAGTCAAGAGTTAGCTGTGGATTAATATTATTAATTCCACTCGAACTGAACCGGCCTCTAGTTAGGCATACATCTCACTTGATCTCATTGAATTATTAACTTGCATAACTAATTAATACTGAACCGCATTTATTAGACCTAGCATTGAATGCATACTTGGACCAAGGGCATTATTTCCTTCAACACTAACATGGATATGAATGCGACATGCAAAGTTCTCAACCTAAGGTCGGTCTAAGTTTTGTATGATGCAAGTGGTCGGTGTCGAAAGGGTGCTTGACTAAGAAGCGAATCCGGAAAAAACTGTTTCACCTCCTCAAGGGGAAGGTGTTGGTTGGCGGACAACCTCCATACTTGACGTCGGGAACGTTAAGCAAATGTCAAGTTTTGGTAGGCGCGGAAATGGTCACACACTTTGGTCAGGAACCGTATGGAAAGCGGCCATTTCGTTGCCCCCAGGGCTAACCCGAATGTAGAACACATTCATGTTGGGCAAGGTAGAAATTCATTTTGTACAAGTATGGTTTTTGAAAACATGAATGCCATGCTTAGAAATCACAATTGTACTCGAATATTGTACTCAAAAAGCTCATTTTTCGGCATTCGTTCTCGAGGTTTGGGAGCGTTCTTCGAGATTCAAAATCTGAACTGAACTTCCACTCGAAAACTTGGGCAGAATGGACAGCCAGCCACTGAAAGCCACTGTGCTGAATGCAGGCAGCAGCGCCTGGTGCAGGGGCCTGCGCCTAGCTGTACTACTGGCATCCAAAACTTGAGCGTGACAGTGGCAGGTTCCTCATGGACTGCTAGCATAGTCGAATTGAAATGTAGAACTCCCCAACATGTTCTCCAGATTGTAGGGGGATTTTTTTTCCGCGTCGTAGTTTTTTTTCCCCTACGGGTTTTGTAGATTTTGAATTTCGAAGGAGTCG
The DNA here is from genome assembly GCF_020520425.1 of Spinacia oleracea. Taxonomy (NCBI): domain Eukaryota; kingdom Viridiplantae; phylum Streptophyta; class Magnoliopsida; order Caryophyllales; family Amaranthaceae; genus Spinacia; species Spinacia oleracea. The sequence goes on from NC_079490.1 coordinate 37,988,415, forward strand.
CCACCAAACAATATTTTAAGGGTCCAGTTTGAAAAGACCAAAGTTGACTCTTGTGGATAAGGCATTGAATCTTAGAAACCAAATGGGTGAGATTCGGGCAAGGGAACGATTGCTTATTTGGCGAGCTTTAAAAGTACATTCGAATGCAAGACAAGGATCGTTTTCGAATAATCCTAATCATGACACTATGTTGGCTGGAGCATGCATTTTAGAACATAGAAATTTCTACTTGTATGTGGTCACTTTGCTTTAAAGTTAATTAAAGGAACCTAAGGCAGGTTTGTCCAAGAATTATCTTTGTTAAGCGTGATGTAGCCTTTTGTATGTTGTTGAATTTAGCATGTGAGGTGATGAAAGCAATAAACATGTAAAGCATCATCACAAAAAATAAAGGAATTATTGAAATGCGTACAAAACCACATCACCTTAAAAAAAGGTGAGTAAAGAGTGCAGAATTGAAATTAAAAAAATAAAGGTGCGATATTGAATGTGCACCAAAAGCTCCAAGAGCTTTAGCGACTTCATACGCCGCCCGCTTAAGCGATCGGAGCAAAGTTTTTGGAGCGTCTCGCCGCGTGAATTTTGGGGGAAGGAAAGCGGGGTTGACAAAGCAATCATCGGGGGTGACAGGAGTGCTTTCATCAAATGATGCATATGGGCTAAGCCATTCCCAGCCCAATTCGTCTGGTCGAGAAGAGTAATATGTACGGAACGTCTTGCTCACTTAATTGAAAATGCTATACAATTGGGGGTATTATTGAAATGCGATATTGAAATTGCGGTATTGAAAGTGCGATATTGAAATGCGATATTGAAATTGCGGTATTGAAATTGCGATATTGGTAGTGCGATATTTAAATTGTATTATTGTATCTGTGATCCGAACGCCAAACAACAACTTAATGATAAGTGTGTCCGACAGGGATTCAATTCTCTAAAAATCTCCACTTTAGATGAGTTGCTCATCATAAAGTATCTTTGATTTTGGTTATTGAAATGAACTTGAATATTGAAATTAGGAGACTTAATTCTCAAATTTTAAACCTTTTATTGTTAAAAATGTCTCACCTTTAATATGCTCCATAACTTTTGAAGTTGACTCTAGTTTAAGGAGTGATTGCAAACAACCTTAAACATCACAGAATCTTGAAAATGGGACTTGTATTTGAACATATATAAAAGATGAATGTTCATATGTTCTAGTTTAGAAAAGGAATTTCACTTTTCATAAACATCCTTGAACTTTTGAAAAGGTTTGGATTATGTAAAATTGTGTGATTGTTGTAAGGAATACTTTTAAGAATAAAAGCATCAACTTACTAATCATTTTTGAAATCAAAGCTTGAATCTTGCATGGTATTATTGAAAAGGTGCTTGGACAATCATTTGGGACGAATTTCAAGAATGAAATCTCCCTAAAGATGGCACTTTTGACATGTTTTCCTAGTTAGTCATGAGCATGAACTCAAATGACAACATCCTTGGAATTGTATTTAGAAATGTAGAAGAATAGACAGCATCATAATTATTTAATTAGGGATTCGAAATTACCTATTTAGGACTAGGTTAGTTTTCCGATTAGTACTCCCAATAGCGCTAATGTTTTGGAATTGTAATGGAATTGTATATTTGAACTTGAATTTGTATTTGATTTTGAGAGGAAATTTCGAGATTACAACGTTGTATTAAGAATCTGCCTCCCATATGCTTAGGAAATGAGGGTTTATATAGGGGATTAAGCGGCTAAAATCCAAGAACCACCTGCGCCCTGCGCAGGCCCAGCGCCTAGCGCTGGTGACGTGGCCTAGAATCCGCCAAAACAGGGACGATGACATCGTCCTTGATTTGTTTTGTATTGATGTACCTTTGTACGATTTGTACAAATTAGGCACGTAGTGTTTGCTTAGAGGTCAAAGCTTGGGTTTGCGTCTAAAAACAAGTTGTTTTTTGAATTCGGATTTCGTGTTTGGGCTTGGTTTTACGGGACAGGGCCCGGCATGCTCGATTTTGTGGGTCGGCGCCCGAATTTGGATTGCTTAATGTCATTTTGACTGGAAAGGACCTTGTAAAAACAATGGGGAGGTCCATTGGGTGAGATTGTGTTTGGATCTTGAAATTGATTTTTGGAAATTTAATTTTGTACCGAGTTCCCTAATGGGAACAGGCTCGGGAATTGGACTTTGGATTTTGGACTTTGGATTTTGGATTTTGGAATACACATTAGCAATTGGGACTTCCGCACGGAGTTGCACCAACCACCTAGCAAGGATAATAGTATCGTCATCATCCTATTAGGGGAGACACGAATTAGGTGTCTACAATAATCAACACTAATCTCCATAATAATTCACCAATTTTTTGTTTTAGTTAAATAAAATATGGAGTAAGTTGAAGGGGACTCTGCTCTGTGATTGACAACCATCACTAATGTATCCATCAACACCACCACCCGAGGAACCAACATCACCAAAATCATTAGTCATCATTGATGAATCATATTTGTATAGGGTATTTTAGGCGCATTTAACTTGCATTATTAAGCATTTATATCATTTTAGTTGCATTTAAGATCGTAATTACATAAGTCGTTGTAATTGTACTCTATTACGCTCCGTTTGTGTTTTTCTTAATATTTCAGGTGATTTCGTATTCATTTCAATTCTTTCGGAGTATCTAGAGTTTATACAACAACTATCGGATTGTTCATGTCGAAAACGAAGACCTTGGTCGGAAAAAAAAGAATGAATTGGCGTTGATTATCTATAGAAGTGATCAAGTCGAAGTTGGATCATCGTGTGTTGCATCGTTGAAAGCTCATCGTTGAAAGCATCATCAATCAAGAAAAGCTCCCTTTGCACGCGAAACTCAGCGCCCACCTAGAGGGCATGCTGGCTTGTCAATCCCACGTTGTGTTGAATCTTCCTTGCCCGCTGGCAATCCAGCTAGCCCGCTGGCCCAACTCTTCGTCGTGCGTAAAAATCCCAGCGAGGGATGTCTCGCTGCGCTAATCCCCTTTCTTCCAGAACCAACTCGTCGCACAGCAGCAACGTCGCACACACCAGCCGCAGCGAGCGAGCACTTGCGCCTAGTGAGGGAGCTCGAACCAGCGAGCGATGACTCGTGGCCAGCGACGATGCCTCGCTAATCTTTGTTGTCCACGCCTCGCCAACCACGAAAACCTGCAGGCGATGCTCTTCGTCACTCACCAACTTCTCCACACAGCAGAATCCCATCGAGGGATGACTCGCCAGCAGCGAGCACTGCCTCGCTATGCTTCATCTCGCGTTCGGCACATCAGCTTTGTCGACCTTGGCCAGTGAGCAATCACTTGCGGCCAGCAAGGTATGCCTCGGCCAACGAGTGATCACTCGTGACCCAGCGAGGGATCTCGCGTTCAGCCATGCTGCTTCGCAGCCTCGATCCCTTGTGCGTCTCTTGGATTGCTCGATCGTGCTCGGTTTTCATTTCCACGTCATCGTTCCATCGACCAATCATTGAAGACTTCTATTTTTATTTTCTTATTTATTTTATTTTAAAAAAAAGAAACTATAAATACTTGAGGGAACTAATTTATTTCCTCATGTTTTTAATTCCTAGAATTCTTTTCACGCTTAGTTTTATTTTTCTCTTCATATTATTGAGCCCTGGTACGTTTCATTCCATTGATCAATATAGAGGTACTTTCATAATTCTTCTTGCTTTGAATTATTGTTTCTTAATATTGTTCATTATGAATTTCAATGTTATTTCATATTTCATGTTTGTGAATTTAGTTATGAACGAGTAGTCGTTTTCTAGGGCTAAGTAAGGGAAGCCATGTTTATGCCATGATTTTTATGCATTAAAGTTTGTTAATTTATAGATTATGCTTGAGTAATTCCAATTTATTTGTTCTTAATTGTTGATTCATATAATTGGCCAATATCGTGAATTGATTATCTAGCTAATAGGAATTAGAATCGAAAGATCATATTTTTAGAGGCTTGGTGCAATTGGAAATTCTGATTATGTTAGCAATCGTACTGTGTATGTTGAATTGAAAGTGTTAAGACCCAACCGGTATGATTAACATGTACTTTAATTACTCGGCCTTATTTATTCATTTCCGGATTGATTTGTGTTCTTGAATTGGTATAAGCATGGTGGACCAAACGTATGCCCTAGACCTTTAATTCATTAATAGATTCAACATTTATATTATTGCTTTAGTTTCATTAGTTTATAAACCAAAATCAACTTTCGTTTATTGAAAAAGTTCATATCATTGGGCAAAAACTAATAGAACTTGTCTCCCTGTGGGATCGACCCGTATTTGCTAAGTGTCTTCTAACAACAGACGTCGTGCACTTGCGGTATCACTTTTTAATTCATCAATCGTCAACATCGGCACGAGGAGGAGTAGGAGAAGGGGACTTAGGAGGAAGAGCATGAGCAGGGGACTTCAGAGGAGACTTCACAACAAACTTTCGGGTTGATTGACAACTTCGTCATACCCTTTTACGGTGTCCGGGCGAGTATTTAATTCATAAGTTTTTGCTCCTTCACCAATCCAATAATGCTAAAGTGTTTTATGTTCACGCCATCTTATAACCTCATTGTTGTAAGAGTGATTCCCGTTGCAAGTTTTTTGAATATCACAATAGCGATCTGAGCATTAATACGATTTAGATTGAGATCGATGGAGACTTTCCATCACCACTATCACCAAAAACAACATCAGGAATCAAGATTATTCATCCTACAAAACAAAAATTAAAATTTAGTGGACTGTTCCTAGTACTCATCCAAATAAATTTATAACTGGGTAAATTTAAATCAAATTGCAACACATATTTTAAAAAATTGGGATGAATCAGATTGATAGATTGTAAAAATTACACGCGAAAGTTTTGGGAGGACAAGACAACCAAAATTAATCAATAATTTTGCTTCGTATTTACAACCTCAATAATTGGGACAAGACAAACAAAAGTAATCACAAAACAAAAATAAAGAACATAAACACACAACAAAACTTACAAAGATCTGACATGATAGGAGAGAAAATTTTAATGTAGAGAGGGGAAGTTGGAAATTTTCAAAATTGCTTGAGGGCTTTTGATCGGAATAATGTTTAGGCGAGGAAACTACATATATTAAAAATTGAATAGAAAAACTCAGATTTTCAAGAGAGATAAATAGGGAGTGGTCCTGTTTTTGGATGTTTACAAGAGAGGAAGAGGTTAATGTATGTGAGAGAGAGGGGGGGGTGAATGTGCAGTTATAAGTCAAAGAAGCCAACGGCAGAAATGGGAAAGTGTGAAAATTAATGCATAGAAAGTTTGACCAGGTAAATTATAAGGATTTGGCACAAAGAGTGACAAAATAATAAGGGTATAGTTGTGAATTTATATCAATTTATAAAAGAAAATATTCCCCGATGTAAAGAAAATTTCGAGACATCCTAAAATTATGTTTATCAAACACCAATCTTGGGTGTTTAAGAGAGAGAAGTGAATAAAAAAAATAATAAGATAGGTACATAGATGGGAGAGAAAGGAAGAGATCGAGAGTGAAGTCAATTAAGTAATGGTGTTCATGAACACAAAATGGAAAACCAATTTCTTGTATGGAGAGCTTGACATGTGTCATAGGAGGGGTACCAAAAATATTATTTTTGTTTAATTGCAAAGTGATTTCATTGACCTAGATTTATTGTATTAAATATATATAACAATTGCAAATTTACAATGTGCATAAATAAAATATTACTACTAAAAAAATAAAACAAAAATGTGAATGTCTGTATTTTATTTATAGACACCAATATTGAGCCACTTTAGATAATTAAAAAAAATATCTTCATTTCTCAAGGAATACCTTATTAAAAATGTATATGGCCAATAGAGCTCGAGTGCATGATCATAAAGTACACAAATATCTCAAGGAAGACCTTATCGAAAATGAATGGCAAAAATGTGGACAAACTTGTGATCATTAGTTATACGTTAGTAGTATGAAATACCACTTACTTAAGGGTTGTAATGATCGGGTTTTTATGTAAACAGATAAGTTTATTATTGATATTTTTATAAAGGATGCAAAGAAAGATTAAATAACGTAAATAAAGAACGTAGATATTTAACGTAGTTCACTAACAATGTGTTAGCTACGTCTACATGTAGAGGGGATAAATTTTTTATTGATCTTGAGGAGTACAGATTACAGAATATGATTAGGTTATGAACTAGAGAATTTATATAGTACTCTCTATACAGATGCGGAAAAGCCCAGAAAATAGGCCCAAAACAGATAACCCTAGTCCAGAATAACAGATATCGTAAGGGTTTGACCGTGTTGGGGCGTTGCAATAAGGGCTTGATCTATTCAAGGCATTATTATAAAAAATCACCACCTTGACTTGAATCCTCTCACAAATAATAGATGTACCAGAAACTCCTCTGCCTCAGATTTTTCCCTCAAAAGGGCAATCAACAACTCCTAACATTTAGCAAGTCCAAACAGTGTTGAAACTTGCTATGTGGAACCGGCTTGGTGAACATATCGGTTGGGTTATCAGTATTACCCACTTTGTTCACCTTAATTCTCTTCTCACTTATTAGAAAATGATACCTTACATCAATGTGTTTAGTCCTCTCGTGATGGACTTGATCCTTAGCTAAACAGATTGCATTGAGACTGTCACAGTACACAATAGCATGATCACGATGTAGACCCAAATCACTGATCAACCTTTTCAACCATATTCCCTCTTTTGCTGCTTCTGTCAATGCCATATACTCTGCTTCTGTAGTAGACAAATTCATTTTGGGTTGCAAATTAGCTTTCCAACTAACAACCGAACCACCAAGAGTGAAAGCATAACCAGTCATAGATCTTCTACTGTCAACATCTGCAGCATAATCAGAGTCTGAAAACCCTATCACCAAATACTCTGTATCACCTCCATAAATGAGACCAACATCAGATGTACCTTTTAGGTATCGAAAAATCCTCTTCATGGCTTGCCAATGCTCCTTTCAAGGTTCACCCATAAACCTACTAACACTAACAGATTGTGCAAGATCAGGTCTAGTGCAGACCATTGCATACATCAAGCTTTCTACTACACTAGCATAAGGAACTCGAGACATGTACTCCTTCTCCTCAACAGAGTTAGGAGCAAAAACAACAGACAGATGTGCATTTGCAGCACTAGGAGTATCTATGGGCTTTGTTGTAGACATGTCAAATCTTGATAAAATCTTCTGAATGTATCCCTTCTGTGATAAGAAGAGCTTCGTTTTGCTTCTTTCCCTACAAATCTCCATCCCCGAAATTTTCTAAGTCGCACCCAAATATTTCATCTCAAACTCAGCACTAAGTCCTTCAACTTCTGAAGATCAAACTTGTTCTCTGCAGCTAACAACATATCATCTACATACAGGACCGGATAAATCAATGAACCATTTGCTGCCTTGCTATAGTAAACACAATAATCATATGGACTCCTGGTGTAGCCAATCTCTATCATATAGTTGTCGAATATCTTATACCACTGCCTTATAGACTGCTTTAGTCCATACAAGGACTTCTTGAACTTGCAAACATATCCTTCCTTAATAGGAACTTGAAAACCATCTGCCTAATCATGTATATCTCCTCTTCCAGCTCTCCATGCAGAAAAGTTGTATTCACATCTAGTTGTTTAAGCTCCAGATCCTGATGTGCAACTATTGCAAGTAGCACCCTGATGGAAGTGTGTCTGACCACTGGTGAAAAAATCTCATTGTAGTCTACCCCCTCTCTCTAAGTGAACCCTCTAGCTACTACTCGAGCTTTATACTTGATACCCTTAACAGATGTTTCTCTCTCCTTCTTCTTGTAGACCCATTTACAAGTGACGATCTTTCTGTCTCGAGGTCTCTTGGTTAATTCCCAAGTCTGATTCTTGTGAAGTGACTCCATCTCATCTCCCATTGCAGCAAGCCATTGGGGAGACTCAGTACATGTAACTACTTCTTTGTAGGGGGATGTCTCATCAAAGTCAGGATCCACCTCTTCAGCAACTTGTAGTGCATAGGCCACCATATCTTCAAAACCATATCCCTTGGGAGGCATCCCATAATTAGCTCTTTTTTATCGATCAAGAGCCAAGCTGTGCTGATTTGCTACTTTTAACTAAGAACCTGATGGTTCTGATTCTGACTGTGGTTGTGGTTGTCGACCTTCATGTTGTGGTTCACTCTCATCTAGAGTGACTTGCTACTCCACTTGTTTCTCAACACTACCACTTTCTAACACAACAGTAGACTTCATAGTAGGGTTAAATATAGAATTTTCATCAAAGACTACATTTCTACTTAGTATAACCCTCTTTTCAGATGGAGACAGACCGGATTCTATACCCTTTAACCCCATCCCCATAACCTACAGATACTCCCTTTTTAGCTCGTGGCTCCAATTAAACCTCATTTACATGATAATAAACAGTACAACCAAAAGCTCTTAAACTAGAGTAATCAGCAGGCTTACCAGACCACACCCCAATAGGAGTTTTAAGATGTATACCTGTGTGAGGTCCACAATTTATCAGATAACATGTTGTACTAACCGCTTCTTCCCCGAATCTTCTAGTTAGTCCAGCATTAGAAAGCATGCACCTAGCTCTCTCCAGAAGTGTCTGATTCATACGTTCTGCTACACCATTCTGTTGTGGTGTATCCCTGATTGTATGATGCCTTACAATCCCTTCATTCTTGCATAACTCATTGAACTCAGATCGACCAGCAAAATTCCAGACCATTATCGGTTCGCAACCTTTTGATCTTCTTCCCTGTTTGATTCTCCACTAATGCCTTCCACTACCTGAAAATTCTTAAAGGCTTCACTTTTATGCTTCATAATGAACACCCAAGCCATCCTTTCGAATTCATCAATCATTGACCCAAAATATCTGTGACCCCCTAAAGACTCCACCCGGGAAGGACCCCAACAATCAGAAGGGATATAATCCAGTGTGCCTTTTGTTCTGTGTATAGCTTTAGGAAACTTGTTGCGATGTAGCTTCCCAAAAATAAAATATTCACAAAATTCAAGATCTGTGACCTTGTGACCACAAAGAAGATCCTCTTTTGACAGAATATGCATCCCTCTTGCACCCATGTGACCAAGCCTCATATGCCATAACTTGGTCATGTTTTGCATTTCAATCTCCGAGGATGCAACAGCGACTGAACTTGATAACATAAAACCATGAAAAAAATACAAGGTACCACGTTTTACACCTTTCAGAACCACATTCGAACCCTTGCAGACATGTAAAACTCCACCTTCACCTTGAAAACTGAAACCCTTATTGTCTAACATACTCAAAGATATCAGATTATTTGTCATAAGTGGAACATGCCTAACATCATTCAATGTGCAGAATTTACCATCATGTGTCAGAATTTTAATCGAGCCTACTCCAACCGACGTACAAATAGAACTATTAGCCATAGAAATATTGCCACCGTCTACTTGCTCGTAGATTGTAAACCACTCCCTGCGTGGATATATATGGTAAGACTCTCCATAATCAAGGATCCACACATCATTGTGATGCGGGTGCTCCTCAGCAACTAGAACAATATCCTTTTCAGAATTGGTATTAGCTACCGCAACAGTACCTGATTATTTATCTTGTTGCCTCTTCTTCTTGGGACAATCAGATTTCCAATGTTCCTTCTCCTTATTTACAGTAGTTACAGACATCATTAAGTTTAGGATCCTTATAAACTGGTTTCTTGAATTTTTCTTCCTCGAATTTCCATTCCCATAACTTCCACTGGCTACTAACCCAACAGCCTGATTATCTGTACTTGTATCAGTCGCCATATGACGCAGCTCTCTAGTATGGAGGGATGATCATCTAACCTCCTCTAGAGAAATAGTATCTCTACCAACAATAAACAATTGCACGAATTTTCATCCGATAATGGTAAATAAACTAACAGAATTAAAACAACATCCTCATCTTCAATTTTAACATCAATATTACGCAATTCTAATAAAAGTGTGTTTAATTGATCTAAGTGATCTCCGAGAGGCATACTTTCCTGCATTCACATACTGAACAGACATTGCTTCAGAAGCAACTTATTGGTTAAGGACTTTGTGATATACAAACTCTCGAGCTTAACCCACAGATCTTGTGCGGTTTCCTCATCCGCGACCTCGGTGATGATATCATCAACAAGACACAACATAATCGTCGAGTGTGCCTTCTCCTCTATAACGACCATCTCATCGGGGATTGGATCTGTCGGCTTCCTAACAAGTGGTGCCCACATCCCTTGCTGTTACAACAGGCTCGCATCTTGATCCGCCATAAACTGAAATTATTACACCCGGTAAATTTCTCGACTTTCACGTTAATACCAGACATCTTTCTCAACGAAATTTCAAACCCTATAACAGATCCGGCTCTGATACCAGTTCGTTATAACGAATGCAAAGAAAGATTAAATAACGTAAATAAAGAACTCAGATGTTTTACGTGGTACTAACAATGTGTTAGCTACGTCCACTGGCAGAGGGGATAAAAGTTTTATTGATATTGAGGAGTACATATTTCAGAATACGACTAGGTTATGACCTAGAGAGTTTATATAGTACTCTCCATACAGATGCAGAAAAGCCTAGAAAATAGGCCCAAAACAGATAACCCTAGCCTAGAATAACAGATATCGTAAGGGCTTGATCGTACTTGGGAGTTACAGTAAGGGCTTGATGAAGGAAATAATGCCCTTGGTCCAAGTATGCATTCTATGATAAGTCTAATAAATGCGGTTCAGTATTAATTAACAAGTTAATAATTCAGTGAGATCAAGTGAGCTGAATGCCTAGCTAGAGGCCGCTTCAGTTCAAGTGGAATTAATGATATTAATCCACAGCTTACTCTTGACTGAACCCGTAGGGTCACACAAATAGTACGTAAACGGATCAAGTATTTAATGGCATTAAATACTCCATCTATGAATATTCGGAATCGACGGATCTTGGTTTCAGTGGGAGCTGAGATCGTCACAAGCAAGAAATGAATACTCCGGAAACGATGATATTGCCGGAAACGGAAATATGGATCGTATCGGAAATATAAATATTATCCAAGTCGTAGATGTTGCCGGAAACGGAAACATGGTACGTATCGGAAAATATTATCGGAAATGGAAATATTGCCAGAATCGGAAATATTGCCGGAAACGGAAATATTGTCAGGATCGGAAATATTATCGGAATCGGAAAATAATTCCGGAAACGGAAATATTAAATATTTGTTCGAAAGGGAAATTAATTCCGGAATCGGAAATATTAAATATTGTTCGTATCGGAAATGAATTCCGGAATCGGAAATTTAATCGGAAGCGTATCGTACGAATAAGCATCGGACGAGGCCTGCCGGACGAGGGCCCAGCTCGAAGCCAGGCCATCGCCCAGCAAGCCAAGTGCGCCACACGAACAGCCAAGGCCACGCCAGGCCCAGCGCAAGGCCAGGCCCAGCAGGTCGTGGCAGCGCGCACAGCGCGCGCAGCGCGCGCAGGAGCTACGTGGGCTTGTAGCTCGCGTAGGCCTCGCTGCGTGGGCTGCTGCTCGCACGCACGCGCATGGGCGGCCCATCGTGGCTGCCGTGTGTGTGTGCGTAAGTGTTTGTGTTCATGCACGATTCCTAAACCATGCAGAGTTCGGTTAATGATTAAATTCCTAATTCTATTTGATAAATTAATTAATTAGAGTTCTTGTAGGATTCTAGGTTTAATTAATTTGTATCTGAATAGGATTCCAATTCCCTTTCCATACCCCTATAAATATGTGGCCTGGGTTCACAATTTATAACGAGTTTAAAAGTATTCAAAGTGAGTTTTTGAGAGAAAAATTCAATCACACATCTTGCTCAAAAGTGCCGAAAATTCTAGTACCTTAAGGGCGATTCTAGTTGGTCAATCTTAAGGCGGATCCGGACGTGCTGTGGACTATCTACGGAGGGACGACACTTGGAGTCCTAAAGACTTGTTCTTGTTCGGTTCGGGCGCAACTAGGGAAGGCACGCAACAAAGAGTATGCATCTAAATTATGCTATATGATTATGTGTAAATAATATGTGTTCCTGGCTAAATGGTTTTTCCGCATGATTTATGTAATATCATATGTATCATAACCTAACAGTGGTATCACGAGCCCCTTATTATTTTCATAATCTAAATTGCATGAACATGGTTAAATATTACAAATTTGCAAGAATTAAAAGGGGTGATTAATTTTCGTAATTGTTAATTAATTGCAAATTGCGTTTATTTAATTATACGTACGCAGTTTTTCGGCAGTTTCTTCGTTACTCATCCAAATCGAGTGATTTTTGTGTCAATTCCGCATGTAAAAGGCATTCTAAAATTCTCAAATTCGTAGCCTAACTATGACTTTTCGAAGGTTTTAGTTTTTCGAATGCAAAATTTCGTAAATTTAAGATGTTAAATTAAATATTTGCGATTCTTGTTGATAAATCTTGAATTTTTGATTGACCTACTGTATATGTTTAACAAGTTTGAATGCCTAGCCTTGTTAATTATGCAATCTAATTTGTAATTATGATTAATTTGTTGAAAATTAGAATAATTTAGAATTAATTTGATTTTCATAATTAATTATAATTTAATTAGAAACCTATGATTAAAAACCACCATAAAAATTGTAAATTTATGATAAATTTTAAATTTTTATGACCTAGACTTGAATCCATAACAATCGGAAATCAATTGAATAATAAATTTTCGATTTTTTCGCCCTAAAATTATGAAATTAATATTATTTATTAATTTGTCATTAATTTTAAATATAAATTTTAAATTTTTATGCGATTCGTTCATAAAACTTGCACGCACAAAGCAATGGACGCTTCGTGTTACCCTTAAGGGGTGTTGTATAGTGCGGGCATGCGACGACGAGCAAGGGAGCTCGTCGCCCGTGCGGCACGAATGCAATGAGCAAGGGCGTAGTGCACGAGCACAAGGCAGCAGCCCTGCCTTGTGTCGTGGGCCACGAGCTATGAACAAATGGGCATGGGCGAAAGGCAAGCCAAGGCAGTCGCGTGTGGGCAGCAAGCGAGCTGCGCCACAACGCGCACTGCCTCGCGCAAGAGCGCGCAGCCTCGCGCGCAGCGAGCGCAAGCTCGCGTGCCACGAGCGCTGCGCCCAGCGTTGCTCGCGCGCACAGCGAGCGATGTCGCGCGCCCAGCGAGCGATGTCGCGCGCCCAGCGAGCGATGTCGCGCGCCCAGCGAGCGATGTCGCGCGCCCAGCGAGCGATGTCGCGCGCCCAGCGAGCGATGTCGCGCGCCCAGCGAGCGATGTCGCGCCCAGCGAGCGATGTCGCGCGCACAGCGAGCGATGTCGCGCGCACAGCGAGCGATGTCGCGCGCACAGCGAGCGCTGGCGAGCGCGCACTGCGAGCGATGGCTCGCGTGCGACGAGCGCTGGCGCGCGCGCAGCGAGCACCACAGCGTGCGATGGCTTGCGATTGGTAGAGCAGCAGCTATGCGACGAGCGCATGGGCTGCGCGCATATGGCCAGCAATGGTTGTATGCGTGCGGCCCATGGGCGTGCAATGCGTAGGGTGTTTGCGTTACGATTAGATCGTTTTGAATGTTTAATTTGAAAATTTCAGTTCACGTAATTTTAATTAATTTTAAAATTAATAATTTAAATTATTTTCTTGGATTTTAATTTTGAATATTGTAATTATAATAAATGTTATTTATTCTAATTATTTTACTAAAATTAAAATCATGAATTAATTTAAATAACGACTGAAATTAAATTAAACTTTTTGGATTCAATTATAAATTTATATGAGCTTTAAATTTTAATTAAATTTGTATGTTTCCGGTTAGACTAGAAATACATTTTTATTTTTAAAATTAGTAAAGCATATGAATTTATTGGTTTAAGTGGGAGCGCTTTTTAGTCATAAACTCTTGATTAGGTCTACAAATCCTTAAGGTTAAAACAACTTGATTAGAATTAATAAGGACTGAATAATTGGTAGATTATTGGTGCCCTTGATTAATTGCTGCAAATATTTACGTGATGCATAATGTGTTTTACTAACCAGCTATGTGGGCCATTCATGATAATGAATGGGTGAATGGTATATATTGTATATGTACTGTTTTGCAGGTTATGAAGTGACTAGTATGGCCCAAATAGGATAGAAAATATGGTCTGCGTACCATTAATTTGAATGTAATTGGTCTAAAGTACCAAAGTTATTTTTCAATTCAAATATGGTATGCGAACCATCAAATAGTTGTAATTAGTTATAGCTTATCCTATTTGAAGAAAATGGTGCCTCCCACGGAGATTTTCAAGACGGACTTTGAAGTCAAAGCTTCAAGATGAAGTCGGGCCATACTAGATCACATTTATCTTATGCATGTTTTAAGTTATTTATTGCTTTTAAATATGTCTTAAAATGCATGAGATCAAAAGCTTGATTATGTTGCATGATTAAGGATTTTAGTTCACTTAAAATCTAACCAACATAGTAAGAGCCTTAAGTTCCAAACTTAAAAATTGAGTTAAAAGGTTCCATGCCAAAATATACACTTGCTTGGATATCCTTTACATCAATCTAGTAATAGTTTTCGCTCAGCGAGGTGTTACTTATTGGTCCTAAAGGGGCAAGGTACACAAATAATTGTGAGTACATGTTAGTTTTGGTGAAACTCAACGATATAAGTAAGGAGTCCTTTTATGTCGTGGCAAAATCGATAGGTTTACCTAATAAGTTCTTAGACGTACCTATCAACCAAGAATAGTTTCTAGACTATTAGCAAAAGGCTTTTGCTTACCTAAGATGTTCTAGGATTAAGTCGACAAACTGTGCTTAGTTCTTCAATGATTTTAGGATCTTGGAATCATTTTATTCACACCTGCCGGAACACATAACTTTGTTAAAATGCTTAATAAACATTGAATTATGCATGTATGCTAGAATTTAAGTTTATTAAGAGAAACTGTGAATGGTTATTTATTTGTTTATTCTTTTCAATTGTAGTTTTTTAATATGGCAAACAACAATTCATTCAACATTCGATCAATTCTCGAAAAGGAGAAGTTGAACGGGAAAAACTTCCTTGACTGGCAAAGGAACTTGCAAATAGTTCTAATGCAGGAAGAAAAGGAGTATGTCCTAGATGAGGCGATGCCCGAAGCTGCAGGCGACGGGGTCACTCAGGCAGCCCTCAATCGTTGGATTGATGCCAACAAGGATGTGAAATGTCTAATGCTCGCCACCATGAGTGCGGATCTGCAGAAAACGTTCATCAACTCAGATGCTTTCACAATCATCAGTGAGTTGAAGAACATGTTCCAAGATCTGGCTCGAGTCGAAAGATTCGAGACTCATAGGCAAATTCTTGAGACCAAGCTTAAGAAAGGCGAGCCCGTAAGTCCACATGTTCTCAAAATGATTGGACTCATTGAGAATATGAGTCGGCTGGATCAGCAATTTTCTCAGGAAATGGCTATAGACACCATCCTCCATTCTCTTCATAGCGGGTATGATCAGTTCAAACTGAACTACAGTATGAATAGTCTGGACAAAACGCTCACTGAGCTTCACGGTATGCTGAAGACCGCTGAAAAGACGCTCAAAAGTGATAAGCAGGATGTGCTTATGGTGCGTGGGGGCAAGTTCAAGAAATCTGGAAAGAAGAGGAATGCTAAGAAAGGTGGCAACAAGGCCAGCCCAACTAAGCAAACTGGCGCCAAATCTGCAAAGAGGAAGGTCAGTCAACCCACTTCTGAATCCGAATGCTTCTACTGCAAGAAGAAGGGGCATTGGAAGAGAGATTGCTTGAAGCTAAAGGAAGATCAGAAGAACGGAACAGTCGTTCCATCTTCAGGTATTTTCGTTATAGACTGTATACTTGCTAATTCAACTTCTTGGGTATTAGATACAGGTTGTGGCTCACACTTATGTTCCAATCCACAGGGACTAAGAAGAAGTAGAAAGTTAAGCAAGGGTGAAGTGGACCTACGAGTGGGAAATGGAGCACGGATTGCTGCATTAGCCGTAGGAACTTACTATTTGTCGTTGCCCTCCGGGCTAGTTTTGGAACTGGAAGAATGTTTCCATGTTCCAAGTCTTACTAAAAACATCATTTCAGTTTCTTGCTTAGATGTTAAGGGATTTTCCTTTTTAATAAAAGACAATAGTTGTTCGTTTTATTTTAAAGAGATGTTTTATGGATCTGCTAGATTAGTCAATGGACTTTATTTATTAGATCACGACAAACAAGTATATAACATAAATACCAAAAAGGCCAAAAAGGATGATTCAGATCTCACCTATCTGTGGCATTGTCGATTAGGCCATATAAACTTGAAACGCTTAGAAAGACTTCAAAGGGAAGGAATTCTAGAACCATTTGACTTAGAGGATTATGGTAAATGCGAATCATGTTTACTTGGAAAAATGACAAAGCAACCTTTCTCTAAAGTTGGAGAAAGAGCAAATGAACTATTGGGTTTAATCCATACAGATGTATGTGGACCAATGAGTACAAATGCTAGAGGTGGTTTCAGCTACTTTATCACTTTCACTGATGACTTCAGTAGGTATGGTTATGTCTACCTAATGAAGCATAAGTCTGAATCCTTTGACAAATTCAAGGAATTTCAGAGTGAAGTAGAGAATCAATTAGGCAAGAAGATTAAGGCACTGCGGTCTGATAGAGGCGGTGAATATCTGAGCTATGAATTTGATGACCATCTGAAAGAATGTGGAATTCTATCAGAGTTGACTCCTCCTGGAACACCACAATGGAACGGTGTGTCGGAACGGAGGAACAGAACCTTGCTAGACATGGTCAGGTCAATGATGGGTCAGGCCGAACTTCCATTAGAATTTTGGGGACATGCACTAAATACAGCTGCACTCACTATAAATAGAGCTCCGTCTAAAGCTGTCGAAAAGACTCCATACGAATTATGGTTTGGAAAGCCTCCAAATGTGTCTTTTCTTAAGATTTGGGGATGTGAAGTATACGTCAAACGATTAATTTCAGACAAACTTCATCCAAAATCTGACAAATGTATCCTTGTGGGCTATCCAAAGGAAACAAAGGGGTATTACTTCTACAATACATCTGAGAACAAGGTGTTTGTTGCTCGAGATGGTGTCTTTTTGGAGAAAGATCACATTTCCAAAATGACAAGTGGGAGAAAAGTAGACCTCGAAGAAATTCGAGTCGAACAACAAACTCTAGAGAATGCTCAAGATGACATTCAGGATGAAACTCAGAGATCTTTAGAAGAATCTGGTGAGAATCATGGTCAATCTAGAAATGTTACCCCGCGTACATCGCAAAGATATAGATCTCAACCGGAAAGGTACTTAGGTATTTTGACGAACGAGAGCTATGACGTTCTATTACTTGAAAGTGATGAACCTGCGACTTACAAACAAGCTATGACGAGCCCTAGCTCCAAGCAGTGGCAAGAAGCCATGCAATCTGAATTAGACTCCATGTCTGAAAACCAAGTATGGGATTTGGTCGATTTGCCAGATGGCTACCAAGCCATTGGAAGCAAATGGGTTTTCAAACTGAAAAAGGACAAGGATGGGAAACTTGAAGTTTTCAAAGCTAGATTGGTTGCAAAAGGTTACAGGCAAGTCCACGGTGTGGATTACGATGAAACCTTTTCACCAGTTGCAATGCTAAAGTCTATTCGGATAATGTTAGCAATCGCTGCATATTACGATTACGAAATATGGCAGATGGATGTCAAAACTGCTTTCTTAAACGGCGTTTTAACAGAAACTGTGTTTATGACACAGCCTGAAGGTTTTGAGGATCCAAAGAATGCTAAAAAGGTATGCAAGCTAAAGAAATCAATCTACGGATTGAAGCAGGCATCCAGGAGCTGGAATATACGTTTTGATGAAGCAGTCAGTGACTTTGGTTTTATCAAGAACGCAGACGAATCTTGTGTATACAAGAAGGTCAGTGGGAGCAAAATTGCTTTCCTAGTATTATATGTCGACGACATATTACTTATCGGAAATGACATTCCTATGTTGAACTCTGTCAAGATTTGGCTTGGGAAATGTTTTTCGATGAAGGATCTAGGAGAAGCATAGTACATATTGGGCATCAAGATTTACAGAGATAGATCTAAAAGGATGATTGGACTTAGTCAAAGCACTTATATCAATAAGGTGCTTGATAGGTTCAAGATGGCGGACTCCAAGCGAGGCTACCTACCCATGTCTCATGGAATGACTCTAAGCAAGACTCAGTGCCCAAAAACACTTGATGAGCGTAGACGAATGAATGGGATTCCATATGCATCATTGATTGGTTCAATAATGTATGCTATGATATGTACACGCCCGGATGTTGCGTACGCACTCAGTGCTACGAGCAGATACCAGTCAGACCCAGGAGAGGCGCATTGGACTGCTGCCAAGAACATTCTGAAGTACCTGAAAAGGCACAAAGATGACTTCCTGGTCTATGGTGGAGATGATGAATTAATTGTTAAAGGCTATACGGACGCAAGTTTCCAAACCGACAAAGATGATTTCAGATCACAGTCTGGGTTTGTCTTCTGCCTCAACGGAGGAGCAGTAAACTGGAAAAGTGCTAAGCAAAGCACCATTGCGGTTTCTACAACTGAAGCGGAGTACATTGCTGCACATGAAGCAGCAAAGGAAGCTATATGGCTAAGGAAGTTCATAGGTGAACTTGGTGTAGTCCCCTCCATTAAAGGACCAATAGCCCTGTATTGTGATAATAACGGAGCTATTGCACAGGCAAAAGAGCCTAGACACCACCAGAGAGTCAAGCATGTACTTCGTAGATTTCACCTTCTACGAGAGTTCGTTGAAAGAAAAGAAGTCGAGATAAGAAAAATTGGAACTGATGACAACATATCAGATCCATTAACTAAACCTCTGCCGCAAGCGAAGCACAACTCGCACACTGCAGCTATGGGAATCAAGCATATTGGAGAATGGCTTTGATGTCTCTATTTAATGTTTTAAAGTTTTAGAGTTTAAATCTTTGTAAAACATTATTGGTTAATCATTCACAATAAATGAAAAGAATTCATTTTTCCATTTAATTTGTGGTTTATTAAATGATGAGTCCCTTCAATTTGACGATATATTCAAGATAGACTGTCAGGACCAGTCCTGTGACTAAGAAATGTCTATCAAGTGAACTTGAATGTCAAAGGTTGAAAATGGTCCCTAATCGGAGTTTTCTATAAAATTGGACGCATAGAAAACGTTAGACGATTAGAATGCAAGATGACTAGTAGTTCTGTTTCTTGAACTATGTGGACATGGCAATGTCATAATCATTTGCATAGATACTTACTTTGGGAAGACTAGTATCGGACAAGACCTATGAAACTTTACTGTAAGAGATGAAAATCTGTCATAAGTAAATTTCATTAAATTATTAGACACTAAATCCTCAATACCTGAGTGATTTGAGATTACTTGTTTGAGAACTGGTTGCTTTGACGTTGACCAACCGTCGCACCGTAAAAGGAGGCTATAAAGGCAACGCTCAGGTAATCACCTATCAAACGAAGTCTAATCTCAAGATCGCAAGATTGGGATTGTCCTCCCATAAATCGGGATGAGATGCTTAAAAGTTGTACAAGGCCACTCGGAGAGCTAGAAACTGTGAAATGCATGGCCGTGCTCGGATGAATCATAGGCTATGATTATCTGTTTATTTGATCAGTTGAACTCTGAAACCGAGGAACACCTCTGGACATAATAAGGATGACAACTCTTACCTTATGTTCAAGAGCAAGCATCGAGCGACAAAGGAATTAGGAAATGCACACTTGTCCCTAAGGACAAGTGGGAGACTGAAGGAAATAATGCCCTTGGTCCAAGTATGCATTCTATGATAAGTCTAATAAATGCGGTTCAGTATTAATTAACAAGTTAATAATTCAGTGAGATCAAGTGAGTTGAATGCCTAGCTAGAGGCCGCTTCAGTTCAAGTGGAATTAATGATATTAATCCACAGCTTACTCTTGACTGAACCCGTAGGGTCACACAAATAGTACGTAAATGGATCAAGTATTTAATGGCATTAAATACTCCATCTATGAATATTCGGAATCGACGGATCTTGGTTTCAGTGGGAGCTGAGATCGTCACAAGCAAGAAATGAATACTCCGGAAACGATGATATTGCCGGAAACGGAAATATGGATCGTATCGGAAATATAAATATTATCCAAGTCGTAGATGTTGCCGGAAACGGAAACATGGTACGTATCGGAAAATATTATCGGAAATGGAAATATTGCCAGAATCGGAAATATTGCCGGAAACGGAAATATTGTCAGGATCGGAAATATTATCGGAATCGGAAAATAATTCCGGAAACGGAAATATTAAATATTTGTTCGAAACGGAAATTAATTCCCGAATCGGAAATATTAAATATTGTTCGTATCGGAAATGAATTCCGGAATCGGAAATTTAATCGGAAGCGTATCGTACGAATAAGCATCGGACGAGGCCTGCCGGACGAGGGCCCAGCTCGAAGCCAGGCCATCGCCCAGCAAGCCAAGCGCGCCACACGAACAGCCAAGGCCACGCCAGGCCCAGCGCAAGGCCAGGCCCAGCAGGCCGTTGCAGCGCGCACATCGCGCGCAGCGCGCGCAGGAGCTACGTGGGCTTGTAGCTCGCGTAGGCCTCGCTGCGTGGGCTGCTGCTCGCACGCACGCGCATGGGCGGCCCATCGTGGCTGCCGTGTGTGTGTGCGTAAGTTTTTGTGTTCATGCACGATTCCTAAACCATGCAGAGTTCGGTTAATGATTAAATTCCTAATTCTATTTGATAAATTAATTAATTAGAGTTCTTGTAGGATTCTAGGTTTAATTAATTTGTATCTGAATAGGATTCCAATTCCCTTTCCATACCCCTATAAATATGTGGCCTGGGTTCATAATTTATAACGAGTTTAAAAGTATTCAAAGTGAGTTTTTGAGAGAAAAATTCAATCACACATCTTGCTCAAAAGTGCCGAAAATTCTAGTACCTTAAGGGCGATTCTAGTTGGTCAATCTTAAGGCGGATCCGGACGTGCTGTGGACTATCTACGGAGGGACGACACTTGGAGTCCTAAAGACTTGTTCTTGTTCGGTTCGGGCGCAGCTAGGGAAGGCACGCAACAAAGAGTATGCATCTAAATTATGCTATATGATTATGTGTAAATAATATGTAATCCTGGGTTAATGGTTGTTTCCGCATGATTTATGTAATATCATATGTATCATAACCTAACACTTGATCGATTCAAGGCATTATTATAACAGATATCAATCGTATACCGTAACAAGTTAAGTCTTGCTTTGTTTAAGTTTTAAGTATTTTTTACTTAAATATGTATTAACAGATTATAAAATTAATTAATAATGTGTAATACGTCACTAAATTAATTAATAATGATTAATTATGTCACTAGCTAATAATTTGACTATATACCTATCACAATGTTATGAGAAATAAATATAGGTGGATATGGGTGATGTAGGAGAGAGTTGGTGTTTTTGGTGTTTGATAAATGTTGTTAAATATTGTTGGTGTTGGGTTGAGCTCGGCGAGGCGGCTATCTCAACAAAATGACAAAATAGGGAAAAAGTGAAGTACCATTCCTGTAAAAACAAGTACCATTCCTGTTAAAAAAAATTACCATTTCTGTAAAAAAAACTATCATTTCTTTTAAAAAAGTAGCATTCGGTTTTTCTTTGTCTTTTCCCTATTTTGTCATTTGTTGTGATATGCATTTACAAGCACATGTCAGATAAGCAAAGATACTGAAGGAAATATGTCCTTCACCCAAGGTGCATTAATTCTAATACCAAGGTTCAGATTAATTGCGAACAATTAATTCAGTGAGATCAAGTGATCGGAATAGCTAGCTGGAGCAATGCTTCCGATCAGTGACTTCTAATGGATATTGAACTCACAACTTACTCTTGACTGAACCTACAAGGTCACACCAATGACACGTAACAGGTCACCGGATTAAATGAATCGAAAATTAATTTAATAGCTTTTCGGGAATTAGTTGGAAACGTATTATACGATACGACCTTTGTCGAAATCGTATATCTTATCGCGAATATTCGTAAGCTGGGCGACACGAATAAATCGTATCGTACGACGGTGATTCGTCGTATACGAAACGATAAATAATATATCGGAAATATATTAAATCGCGAATACGAAGGGCATCGGAGTTGCCGGCCCGCCCAGCCAAGCACGTAAGCGTACAAGGCCCAACGAGGCAGCAAGCTCGCGAGCAAAGGCGAGCAAGGCCAGCCCACTGGGCGCGAGCACGCAACAGCGCATCGCAGCAACGAGCAAGCAGGCCCACGGCCCAGCTGCTCGGCGCGCGCGTTGTGGGCTTCGGCTTGCAGTGTGTCGCTGGGCGTGGGCGTGCGGTCCGTGTGTGCTTGCGTGATGTGGCCGGTCAAGGCCTTTGGTTCTTGGCCGGTTACATCATTAATACAATAGGTCAATTGTATTATTCCAACAACACACAATTCATATTACTCAAACCCTAGAGACACAGAGAACCCTAATTCTCTCTGTGCCTCCAAAGTGAGTTCTTCCCAAAAGCAAAGTATCTTGATCAATTGTCTAAGCTACGATAATCAAGACGGATCTGATCGTGTCGGTGAACCAAGTAGAGGAACGACAAGTGGAGTTCTTTGTTCGTGTTCGTTGACAGATTATTGTGGAAAACACGCTTCGAATGTAAGTTTGCTTAATCTGTGCTTTATACATGTTTCCTGGCTTTGGGGATTATTCCGCACATGTTATTATGTTTAACTGTATTCCCCTATAGTGGTATCAGAGCCTTATGTATTCAAAGCATGAATTAGCATGATTATTATTGTTTTTGCATCTGTCGAAATATTTGGAATTTTTGTTGATTTTTCGGAATTTTTACGAATTATTGGATGAATTGCGTAATTATCAGGTCCGAAATAAAAAAATCTTCGCTTTTTCGATTTTTAAAACCCTAATCTATTGGAAAATGATTTTCTAAGATCAACTCATGAGAATATAATTGCGAAAACAGGCCTCGAAGTATCATTTTTTGGGCGTTTTTGTTAATTTTTCATTAAAAATTAAAAGTGTCGGACAGTAATTCAATTAAAAGGTCGACCTAAACTACTCGGAATTGCTTGAAATTTTGCACAATATTTCTGGGTACATGCTTGATCTATGGTAAAAATTTCAGATTTTTCCGATAAGTATAAACCCTAATTTTGCCTTTCCCCAATTCGTAAAATTTGAAACCCTAATTGAATTTTAATTAATTTTGGTTTAATAATTCGGTTAATTGGGAAAGGGGATATAATTTAATGGGTCAATGGCTAATTTTAAAAAATTATTGGATTTAAATTTTGAATGGTTTCGTTAATTTTAATCGCACTTAAACCAAATTATTAAAAATCTAAAATTTAATTGTTTATGAACGATTTAAAGCTTCGGATTTTATTAATTAAAAGTTCAAACTTTAATGTTGATTCGATCGTTCTTAAAAGTTTGAATATTGTTAGCCCTTGATTTATTAATTTTACGAAATTGGATTGTCGTTAAAGTTTATTAAATCGTTAAAAATCGTTGTTTTTCGAAAATAAAAATCGTAACTTTTTTGAAAAATAAAATTAATGCAAGTTCGTGAATTAAATTTAATTTTAATTAAGTTGGTCCGTATTACGAACCAAAGGCACGA